>NW_027526407.1:39156329-39253829 GCF_048455015.1 Haemaphysalis longicornis | reverse complement strand
ACGTGATCATCGCATGTACATCCTTTCAGTGAAAAGCTTGAGGAGTTTTTATTCATCTTTCTCGCGATGTGCAGCAGCGTCGCAAGGTGCTCAGTCAGATTCCTATGAGGCTCTACAATACACTCTACGAGGAAGTGCTTCGTTAAAGCCAGCCTCCCTTCAACCTATTTTAAAGGAACAAGGCTTGAAATTAAGACAACTTGCTCCGTGTCTGACTTAGTGTATATAAAATACTTTGACCCTTGGGTCTTTCTCAATGAGAGATCGAGCCTACGCGCCTCTCTCCAAAATACAACTACCTCGTGCACACCTGATCTTTCCAACCTGAACATTTCAACTTGCCTGGGTAAAAATTGGTGTACTGTTTTTACGGTGGGGCATCCGCGCCGAACTAGGTATGAGAAGCCTCCCCGAGCATTTTGCCCTCGGACAGCTAGGCTCCCCGTTCCAGGCGTCAAAAGCAAAGCTACGTTAGATATGCTCTCCATGAAGTACTGTGCATTAGAGCGCATCGCCCCTAAATACAGTAATAGCGCTGCGTTATCGTAGAGGGTTCAGTGACGGATGTTTCGTCCGCCATGGGAAAATGCGCACCGTCAAGCTGTACGGCAATCCCCGCAAAGCTCGTTCACAGAACATCGCCAATGTTGTGGAGCTGGCTGGCCTGCACGCCGCATTAGAACACATTCGAGCTCAACCACCTCCCCTTATACTCTAAAATTACGGTCCCACGCTGAGCTCTTCAGCACCTGATAGGACTGCACACAGGTAACGCTTGCCCGGAAACAACCCCAATTGCTTTAGTAGCCCTTAAATATGCATTATGTTGTTTTATGCCGCAGCGGGGTGTTGACCTTGCCGCTACCGTAGATGCCGAGTTCGACCTAACTGCTCATTCGGCTCACTCCGACTCCATCGATATCCCAGTGGCCTTGGATAGTCGATATAGAGGGGCTCTTGCTCTTTGGGCTGCATATAATTCAAGTCATGCACTCTGGATACGCATCGCTATAAACACTAATGACAGATTCATTGTGCCGAGTATCCAGTGCAGGCATGACAAAGCCGTTCTGCATCCCAATATGACGAATATTGCACGTACATAGCCCTTTCCCCACTAAAGTGCCCACAAAGTTCGTCACTTGCGCGTGGCGTGTGCAGTTCCTGGGGATCCCCAACGTAGCCTATGCGTCTGTGCTAACCAGGAAACCGCAGAAAATACGGTTAAAGTTTCTCCGTGCCTGCGTTCATTTGGACAAATTATGGTACGGGACTAGCTTAAGTAATCGCATGTCGCTCCACAACAGCTCCGTTTAATTCGCTTTAGGACGGTGCGCCCTAGAGAACACCGCGAATACTGTCATATAATCTAATTGGTGTGGTTTGTGTGAGAGCTTCCTTGCTTTTGTTTTGGCGCAGGGTCAACGAACCAGCTCTGTGAACCACGCCGATTCATTGCCCATTTCTGCTGAGGCTCTCATACGGTGTATCAGTGGCCTGCCGATGTATTTTTCATGGCGTATGAGAACTGATGTCCACGCGTTTTTATGAACGCGGAAGGCCATAAAAGTGGCTGTGTCCTTTCTTTTACCTGTTATATATTAACTTTTGTTTGATGACACATCGGATGCATGCTCTCCAGTATGCGTGCGCCTGGACTTCGGATAGAGAAATGTCCCATAAAATCTTCCTGTGATACGTTCGAAAACAAAGGCCGTCGCTTTTCCGTGTAAACATATCCAGGAAACCAAAACCCGGCTCGTAACTTTCACAACGCCCCTTGGAGCACGCGTTGTGTCGCTAGCGTGGATCAACGGCGCAATACAAGATTATGTTCGGTGCATGCATAAGTAAAAACTCGGGCACGCAAGCAAGCCTTCGCAAGCATCAATGTGCCCAAAGAATCTGCAACCGTTGTCGTAAAACAGGAAGTTTCACTCGCGGAAGCACGTCGCGCTGTCCGGAGCTAATCACAGAGCGTGCCCGGCGTGCAAAGCGCCCGATGCGGCGTCAGGGTTGTCCGCCTCCCAAGCGTAAACGCTGTCGTGCAAACAAGGGGCGCACGGCAGTCTTCTACAGCCCCATCCCTTTCAACTGGTCTTGCTCACAAATATACAAACACTCCTCTGCACTCTTACGTTTTCCTTAGCGCCGCCTAGGAAGTAATGAACATGCGTATCGCATGTACCAGTATACCACACAATCCGTGTTACGGCCGCCACTGTGATTGCTTGAAATGGACAAACGCCACCAATACACGCACGCCGGGCAAAAGCTAAAAAATGCGCACACAGACAAAATGAAATTATTCCGTGCAGGTTTTGTTGCCTCTTTTGTTGTTTTGCTTACTTCAATCGCGCGTTTGCGTGACCAGGCATTTGAGTCATTTTTGTTAGGTACGATCGCTTTATATGTGCCGATGTGGTAATCGTAAATGTCACGAATTTGACAACCTTCCAATTGAAGGTTGTACAAAGAACAAAGCACGTGTCTTTGCACAAAGACACGTGCAAAGTACGAGGATTGGTTAGTGGGCATGACAGTCGCATTGAAGTGAAGCGCTTGAAAAAACCTGGCGTGATGATCGTTTACAGTGGATGGAAACAAACACTCGTGTACATCACGGCGTGGGGAGAACACGTGGCGGAAATAACGGGAACCCCCGCACACAAGCAAAAGAAAAAACTGATTCTGGGGAACAAGCGGAGAGAAGCGAAGATGACTGCGTTTATATAACACACACAAAAAAACTAAAACAATTAAAAATTTCTCAGGGCACTTAGGTCTGCCTAAGTATTGCCGCTGGAAGTTATGACGCTTTCGTATTCAAAGCACGTATAGACCATTTTATTTTCTTGGTCGTGGGAGCTTCCATTTTATCAGTGGGCTGTGCTTGCGGCCCTACAATTGTTGCACTCGACAAGAAGATGCAACTGCGCAGGCGCAACAGAGCGCAGAACATCCTCTGATCTTGTTAAAAATTAACAGATGAAAAGGTTTATACACGTACTCTGGGGCCCTAAAGAAGCATGTAAGCATCACTGCTGTGAAAACACACTAAAACAGCCTAACGTTCTGCCAATTATTTTTACTTATGTGCAAAAATCAACCATTTTTGCCCAGGATTGGATTTCTGAAAATATTTTTGTAATGGATCCAATGCCAGCCGTAGAGGCTGTGGATCCAAGTGCCTAATCAACATGTTTTTGTGATGTACTTCGATGAAATAAACTACCGTGTTCTTGTTCTTAAGTTCCGTTTTAAAGCGAAAGCTTTCTTAGTGAGACCGATGGCTTTCTGTCAAAGAACCGATGCATTTCTCCGTAGACGGGTTGTTCTACTGAAAATCTCTGATAAGGTGACTGGACTCATGGCGCGAGCGTGAAACCCGACTTCCATAGTGTCAATGCGGTTGCTTGAAAATCAATCGTGGAAAAAGAACGGTTCTAGATAAGACAATACACGTATCATTCATGAAGAAGTAGTACACGAGTATACCGTTATCTCATAAATTGCGTTTCGGTATACTTTTAGATAGTTCGCAGATGCGTTTATTTAGTACACGAAAAGTCGTCGCATGGGTTCATTCTTCGTTTGGGATCTGCGGCTTCGAAGGTTTGAAGAAGATCGATTGGACGCACATTCAACAAAGATTGAACGCGGTTTAAAGGAGCCATGAAGACAAAATACTAGTTGCGTTTATTATAAACGCTGCTTAGTCTCGATAACAATGATACCAATTTCATCGCAATCTTCGAACAAATAACGCAGATATTAAAGGAAACGTGTGAAGCAGTCGCTATGAAGCAGTCATTTTGCTGCGGATTTTGTTCTCTAAGACCCTACAAAGGAAATTGTTGAGTGTTTTGTTCTCAAGCCTTGCCGCCAAAAAAAAACATCAAGTCAAACATAATACGAAGTCTTGATTATGTTGGGAGCGTCGTGAAAGATCTTTAAGTTTATGTTTAGCTCTAACGACGTTATGTAGGCTGCACAGCTACCAATATCAAAGCTGGCAGCACAGAAACTGAACTCCAAGGCAACCCACTTGTGTTGGGACGTGATTATTAAAGAATTACTATGTAAAGACATGATTTAAAATAAAACAATGAAAATTAAGCTGCATCCTTCCTAGATTTAGGTGGGGAACGTCTTGCGCTTAAAGTAGTCCTGAAGACAAAATACAAGTTGGATTTATTAGAAAGACTGCTTAGTCCCGATAACAATGATACCGATATCATCGCAATCTTCGGACAAATAACGGAGATGTGAAAGAAAACGTGTGAAGCAGTCGCGACACCCTAGCCAGTTTCCCGCAACATTTCTATGACGTCACGGAACCTTGTTTGTGCGATTGGCGGCCGCCTAACTGACCTGTCGTGACGACACATGACTGGACGTCTGTAATGGGGCCTCTAGTTCCATATGACCGCATCGCTTGAATGCTAACGTGCAGTTAACGCACTGAAAATTATGTTTTATTGTTGGCCCGTATGACGTCATTCTTGCTCATAACACGTCACTGTGGCGCAAAATTTAAAAGTTTTTAAATACTTTTTGCTTTTTTTGTCGGTAAAAAACAGTTTGTTGCGGTAATGGAGCTGAGTGAGATACTGAATCCTAGTTCTTTCAAATTACACGAAGTTTTATTTTCTCTCCATGGCTCCTTTGATCTTTCATGCTTGTCTCAACTTTCTTTAGGAAGGGATGGTAAAATTTTTGTTGTGTCATCCCACGAAAATTACAAACTCAACCCGCCGAGCAGCGTTCAATTTTAAGGCAGTCAAACGCGTCGCAGAGCATGGCATTTTACCGTCAAGTTAGTCACGACGAGTTATAGTCGTGATCATAGACTGAGAGGTCGAATAACGCTTTTGTGATGAAACACATTTGTTCGAGTGCACTGGCGCTCTAAAAGTATCTTCACAAAACACTTATGGTGGAAAGTGCATGAGCAGGACGTCCGACGTCAAAGTTAGGTGAATCGAATTCCGCCGCATTTGGTTCGCATGTATCAGTGTTGGAGCGCAGTGTTTCTAGAAATATCACTCAGCTTCACTTCGGTGAGCTGTGAGATGGGCCGTGCTTGGCTGTGCACCAACAATGAAAGATACCAGGGAACGCTTACAAAAAAAGAACTAACATTCCTTCCTAAACAAATTAGAGACAACCTCGAAAGCTAAATTACATTCAACCTTCGCTGAAGGTGCGTCCAATCGATTGTCAAGTCTTCAGAACCCCAAATCGCAAACGGAGAACGAACACTTGCGACGATTTTTCCGCGCAGTAAGTTAGCGCATTTAGGAACGACCTATTGCTTGTATTCACTAGCCAGGCGCGCATGCAGGCAACCGTGTGACTGCCCCGTCACTCGTTACGCCGGGCGCCGCGGGATGGCAGCACTTGTCCGTGATAAGCACATGACTGTGCTGCACGTTAACCAATTCTACCTGAACAAACGCAAAGCATTGCCGCTAGTACAATGTGAGTGCGATTAATAACATCTGTGTTGACGCCACCGTTGAGAATCGGGTTGAAACGGAGCAGAGTACGCACGCCGGTGTTATTCTTCGTCGTGCGGGCGGTGTAGCCCAAACCGCGCCATGTCCGTAGCGCATCGGCCATGTCGGCGGCCGTTTCCAGTGTTGCCTAGCGAAGAAATTGACAGCTAAACTTTTCAACCAATACCACCTGTATGTATACCGATACGTGGTTTGTGAGATAAAGGCATACTATTGTGCTCCGCCTACATGATCAACGCGTGTATAGAACGGTTTGTTTTTTGCGATATTCAAGTAACCGTTTTGAAACAATGGGAGCCCGCTTCCACGCATGCGCTGTGTGTCCAGAGATCTTATCAGAGCTTTTCTGTCGACCAACCGGTCTATGGGAAAATGGATTAGTTTTTAACAGGACGCCATCGGTTCCACTAAGAACGGTTTTGCTTTAAAAACATGCTTTCCGGCAGTAGGATATGCGAATGGCTGGAGAGACAAAAGCATGCGCACGTTAATAATCCGCATTACCATCACTGCGGTCAACATCATAATGGCAAAGTGGCCAGATGAATCCCTCTGCCACTAATAGAGGAGTAGGAGAAGGAGGACCAGGATTCACATATCTTTTCATTCATTTTCGCGACAACAACTCAGACGTGCACATTTTTTCCTTAAGTTATCCCGCAACAACGGCGCTTCATCTGAATGAGAATATCTCCCCCGAGTTATGGGCGCCGTCTGGATCTTGGGAAATTTGTCTTGCTTTGTGCGACGGCCAGCACCCGCAGCCGACTCGCGATCACGTACTTCGCTCGCAGTTCGCAGGGAAAAAGTTGGGCGTCGCGTTGTGCACTCACGCCTGGCGTCGTTAATTAGTCCTGCCGCTCTGGTGAGCAGCAAAAGCACAACGGGATCACGCGAGGGAAGGACTCGCATCATTAATAATGGCAACAGGGCGGCACTTGTACGAGACCCTCCCACCGCGCAATTACAAAATGGGACGCACACTAGCCGACTCGAGACGAGTTTGACGGTCGGCTTGGTTCCCTCTTCACCATAAAACGCTAACGTGACGAAGTGTGGACGCCGCTAAAGCTCTGAAAGTGGGCGGAAAAGTCGGGATTACCACCGGCGGCCAACCGCAGGCTGTGTTTCTTTTTTTTAACTATACAGGGGAAACTGTGCATAAAACATTGGCCGCGTATCTGCTCCGTTTGTTGCACAAGTTAATGGCTCCCTTCGCTTTCCCGCTCACCTGCTATGCTGTTCCTCTCCCGTCGCACTCCTTTCAAGGTAAGCACGCTGGAGGTTTGCTCAAGTCAATTTAAATTTACCGCGTTACACTGCTCCAGGCCGGTTTTTCGACGCTAGCGCTGCCGTACGGCGGAGGTGCGCATGAATCGAGGTGCCCTACTTCAACGTTTATAGCACCGCGTTTCCCTGCCCCATGTGAATTCAAGGGGAACGTGGGACCTATCTAGTGGAACCTTTCGTTACTATTGCCATTTGGTTTTCTAAATTCCACCAGGAGCAATAGTGGCGCGGGCGACAGCAGACGGCGGAGTCAGTTTTTTTTCTAAAGTTGTGTAGAATTTCATTAGCTATCGCAAAAATCAAGCATCCATATTTTTTATATTAAGGAACACTGGAAAATATTACTTATGTATTGATTTTCTGCCTCACGTTTGTGTAATGTTTTGTTCTGATTCAAAAACACTGACAATATGATGTTTAGATATTCAGATTTGGCTGTTAGATGTTTAGATTTGGCCTTGTGTATATAAACGTATTGTTTATCTTGTGATTCACTTTGGCTGGGTGGCTGAATCTAGTTGCAGAAAAACAGACGAAAATTTTCCTGTTTAAGTATCCGAAGGAAGCCTATTGTCTTTACAAGCAGTGAAATATTTCGCTGTGTGTGTGTGGCGCGTGGTTGAAATGCATTGCATCCAGGTCATCCGCCATTATCGTCATCATCATCTTCTTCTTCATCATCATCATCATATTTATGTCTACTGCAGGACCACGGCCTCTAAATTCTTCCAACTGGTCCTCACCTGCGCGGTCCGAATCGACTGTTTGCAGCGAAATTTCCCTATATTGTCCCGACTTTTAATTTACTGCGTAAAAGTAGCCATTCTGTTTTCTCTGTGGTCCCTTCTTATTCGCACAGCTCCACTTCGTTGCCTTAATTTTATCTGGGCTGTGTCACGCCTAGACTTGTTGCTTTATCTGAGTCGTTTGTTGCATATCCGAGCGTGTTGCCGGACACTGTCACTTACGAAATCAATTAAATTTTCAATTATCGATCAACGTCCCGACATCCTTTCCGACTATTTGTTTTGTTTGAAGATTCTTTCTTTATATTCAGGGCCATTGATTTGAAATAACCAAATGCTCAAACTGGGACGTTGTTGTGGAAAATATTTGTTACGAAGCACGTTTGTAACAGAATGGCAAACATTTTGTGAGGTCTTGTTTCAGCGATCTTGAAGTTCCAGCGTCCTGCAACACAAAGTTAGTTCAATAAACAAGAAATTAGTTTGTAGCAGCCTCTATTCGCGTTTTATGGCCTTTCTGCACCTCGGATTATGGCGCGTAAGGCCGTCCAGTGTCCGCAAGATTTTAGTAAGCTATTCAACTTTCGACATTCAGATACAACGTGCAAGAAGTTTCCCTGCAAATTTTGATCCCAACTCGTACAAGTCAATGGTGCTTGCTTTTACTTCGCGGATAAGGTATTATTTCAATTTCATCGGGGCTAAAGTCACTGTACTCATTTGAAGCATGCAACATCATTTTTTTGTGATGCCAATATTACATCCTTAGTGTAGTGGCATAACAGCACAAAAGCAGAACAGCTCCTTTTGTTTCTCGGTAAACGTTTTACCTTCAGCCACCACCGCCGTATGGTTCTATATGCGTGAAAACACTCAGCAGTCAAAAGTAAGCTAAAACCTCACCAAGCTTCGCCTACGTCGGATGTTGTATCACAGCCTCGAACCCAGTACACCTAATTTGTTTCCCAACTTTTACAAAGGGCTTCCAACATTATCACGAGGCATTGTCATCATCTCAACAGTTCTAGGTTGTTGCATCGTCATCACCAACCACGGCATCAAATGAGGAAATAATGTCGATGACAAAAATATTGCCGTGGTTGAACGTTGTTACCCCAAGTCTGTGCTGCGAAAGCTCGGTTGTCGCATCAAAAGCCTGCAGTGGACACTCACACAACTACACCGCAAAACAATACACAGGCGCTGCTCTGCGCAGTCGCCGCGCTACGATGCAGCCAGCGCCTCGTCCGATTTTATGATTGCACGCGCCTTCACGCTTTCCATGTGTCCCTTTCTCCACCCCTCTCCCTTGAAAGCGATTAGAAGCTTTCGCTTCACAGAAGTGCACCCGGCCTTGGTGTGACCTTCACTGGGCATGAAGGTCATACTGACGCTACCAGCCGTTTTCTGGTTTGGGTACCTGGAGTAATGAAGCGTTTGCTCTAAACAAAGGAGCGCACGTCCTATTAACAGTTGCAAATAGCATCGCTAGTTTGAGAGAATCTAAGAAATAGAAGTAACAATGCAGCTCAAACAAAGCCAATGAAATGGTTGGCGGTAACGAATTGCAGGTAGGCCGCACAATTACGTCCAACACCTCTAGAAGTAATGTTCTGAGGGGAAAATATGACTTATGCAGTGCAGCAAAGGCGCCGTTAAAGGGAAAGAGAATTCACATGCTGCTATTTTTCCTGCTCGCACAGTGGACACGGAGCGCTGTCACCCGACGAAGCCGTTCCGGTGTCCCGCCTCGACCACGGTGTGCATCTCCATCCAGTATCTGTGCGACGGCGCACCGGACTGCCCCGACGGCTACGACGAGGACCCGAGGCTCTGTACTGCAGGTACGCCCTCTACGTCGCCGCAGCTATGGGGATATATCAGAAAAGAAAAAATAAATATGTCCGAATTGATGCTGAGGCTAGAAATAACGAGTGATGCCTACAAATAAAATTTTTGGGCTCGCTAAAGTATCTTCCAAACGGTTTTGCTGCCGAAAAAACTAAGCAACATGCACTACTGGTGCAATGCTGGAGAAACAGCAGAGCTGGCAGCACCTCCCAATTTGTCGGAGACCCTGCCCTTGCACGTCACATGAATTTCCGAGCTTGCCGCCGAAAGTTGTCAATGACTGGCAAGCCCGGATCGTTTTGTCCGCAGCTTTTCACCTCTCTCCCAAAGTAGACCCCGTTAGCATGCGCTAGAGCCAGAAGTAACCGGCTTCGCGAACTCGGCGTCTGCAGCGCGAACTCTGTGCCTGTGCTGCCCATTGCAGGCGCGAACGTACGTGAACTGGTGAGTTGAAGAGCACGCGAGATTTCACGCTACGAACGCTGGGCACAGTCTTATCGAAGGTCGAGCTGGCCGACCACGGGCGTTGCTCACGAGGGGCACGCTCACATGCGCACGGTATATTTTCATGGTATTTTTGGTGGTGACGCTGGACGGCGGAACTAAAAGCTTAAACTGCTCTGCTGTTAAAATTCACCTGGCACCCCTTCGTTCGAAAGGCGACGTAAATTGTTCCATCCTTCCTACAAACCGTCTCTCAGGAAAGGTGCCGCTACAGCATGGTTAGGGGATTCTGAAAGCTTATATGGCCGGCCAATAATCGCGAGGGCCTTACAACACGCAAAAGCCACCACGTTGATACTTACACTTAAAATGTATCCTTATATTCCCTGCACGAAACCTCGACTTGCTCGCTACTCGCTACTGGCTAGAACAACAGAAAAACAATCGCATACATCAGAGAAAAGCATTTAAGGCCCGAATTTAATATGTGTAGATACTCTCCGGAAAAAAACTAACCCACACATAAGGTCGACAAGGCACGCGAACAAACGCTTCCGGAAATCTCTCCCGAGGTTATAAATCTTGTAATCTCCTCCAAAGTCCTCTAGCCGCAACTTTTCTCTATACTTTACTATTGCGTAATTGAGCCTCTTATACAATTACCATGTTTTGAAGGAAATTTCAGGCAGACACTGCGCAGAACAACTGCACGAAACTAGTGCCACATGCAACTGCGGTCTAGCAATACACAACGGTACTTATCCCTCGCACCGTTCTGTAGTTTCGGTTATTTCTTTTTCTGGTATCTTTTTACCAGCAAGCATAGTTGTTGCCCTGTCATACAAAACAATGCGAGAGAGAAAGAAGGTATTTATGTGTCGAACCGGAACCGAACCGGTACTTTCGTTGGAACGAAACCGAAATCCGACCATTTAATCACTCTGAGCCGGAATCACTCTTTTTTAATCACTCTGAGCCGGAACCAAAACGAAACGAAAAATTATAACGGTTACCGGTTAACGACTAAACGGTTCGACCACCTGGTATTGCTAATGCGCAGTCGGTGTAATTTTGGACTCATTGTAAGGGCCCGCAAGACCAACTTCTTGCACGATCAAATTCTTTACCTCTAACGCCTTTTCCCTCTTTCAATCAACCACACCCCACAATATCAACGCTTGAACATAGGGAAAGGTTTACAAACCAAAGTTACAACGGTATGTCACTGCTGGTCGTGTGTGCGGAGAGCGAAGCTGAGCGAAAGAATTGACACACTTCCGGCATTTTGCAGTTCATATAAAACACCTACTTTGCGCTTTTGTGGCTGTGACTGAACAGGAGCAATCAGGCCGCACGATTGCTACACTGCGCAAAGTGGTACAGCCAGATCTTAAAACATGCCTGCTGGTTGCATTTCATACCTCGCTTAAAAAATCGAACACCTGACCAGCGTCATCCGCAGGAGTGGTTACGTGACTAAGCCGCTAGCACGGGTGCATGTTCGATCACCGCCTCCCGGCGGCCGTTTTTGTGATGCGGACGAAGCATGAAAATGTCTTTGTCAATATTTATACACTGGTAAAGAATTCCAGCTGTTTAAAAATTTTCTGCAGCCTTGCAATACATAATGGCCCTTGTGTATTGGAAACGGGCCCATACTCTTTGACAAGTGTTTCCTCCGGAAAACAAAAGGCCCATCACTTGGTTACAAATTTTTCCCGCAGAAATTATACAGGAATAATTTATTCTCTTTTTCGATACCTTCAGCCATAAAATAAGCACGAAACCAGTGGGGCAAACCTTTCCCTGGACGTCCCTTCCTTTGTCTAACCTTTCACATGTTCCTCCAATATAATGCCAGTAAAATTAGTGGTACCCCAAGGGAGCATACTGGGATCATTTCTTTTCGATATTTATATCAAAGAAATTTTACATATAAACTAGTCTACTAAGCGCATCATTTATGTGGATGAAGCTAGTCTGTTTTTCTCCCGTGACTCGGGTAGAATTGTGGCCAATCGTGCAAATTGAACTTTTGCTTCTATTGCGGAATTGGCCAAAAATAATAACTCGAAGGTTAATGTTCGCAAACCAAAAGCAATCCTTATTCACCCATACCATCAGGTGTTTGACCACCCGTCTGTTTTACTTGGAAACACAAAAATAGAAATTGTTCCTTCACATAAAACAATTGGTTTCACTGTTCTCAACACATGACTTGGGAATATCATGTTAGTTACCTTGGCTCTATACTATCACGCGTAATGGAACTTTGGTGTCACTGCACCGTTTTACCAAAATTTGTTAATATCCTAATCTATGACTCATTATTCTCTTTATTAATTAGTTATAGCGCCCTTGTTCGGGACACAACCACTCTGGGAAATGTCCTCAAACTCTTGTTACTGAAAAAAAAAGAGGGTTACGCATAGTATGCAATGTTCCGTACCCTGCTTACACCAGATAACTTGTTATGAAAAAAAATGTCATAAAGATCAAACATTTATACCGCTTTAAGCTTTCCCCCTTTTTTGAAGTACAGCTAAACAAGAAGGACACGCCCATAAAAAAGCCAGCGAAATTAGCGCGAACCACCCTCTCTTTTAATACCCGCCACCCTTAATTATAGAAGGTCGCCAGGTGTCGCACAAATTATGAAAAAAAAAATGCTTAAGTACTGTCTTCCTACTATGTTTAATGACTTGCGCTGTTCTAACATTGACCTAACCAACATTTATTTCAGAAATGTGCGCCGAAATGTAGCCATTTTGTTGTATCTTTCCTATTATTTCACTTTTTGTATTTCTGGTGTTTACTGTGCACATGCCTACTGCCCTGTTTGCCGAAACTGCCTAAGAGTAATCACAGCCCGCCAAGCTGTTCCGAACTTTTTTTTCTCATTACCTTGTGTAATGCTTATAACGCAATAAATAAACTGAAACTGAAACGCGACAGCCCTTGTCATCACTGCGAAGGCAGCGAGCGCCATGATACCTGGTATAGTCGTTATTTTCTCAGGACTTATAGGGCGGACAAGTTTGTACCGGCCATTTCTCGTTTTACGGTGACGTTAAAAGTTTGTTGGAAGCCATTTTTTATATATCAACGCAATACAAGCAACAAGGCAATATTTCCTGCTTTCCAACCAAAAAAACTACAGAAATAATGCAATATGCAAGCAAGGCAAACAGTGCGAATAACAAGGTTGGCTTCTATTTGCGAATGTTTGAAAAAAATCCAAGACAGCCTTTTCCTTTATACTGGTCAAATTGCACCAAAACCCCCGAATGACCTATAACACACTGCAATTTTCAAATTTCAACATTGTTTCCACGTAAACTGAAGTCGGCATCAGGAATAAAGAATGCTGGACAAATAATACTAAGAATTAAACTGCGTAGCTGGCAAAAATGCAGAAAAAAGGACCGGACGGTTTGTAAATTTTTGTACATGTGTGAAGTTTGTAACTTTTATTGCAAAGAATGCTTTGAGCAAACCAAAAAATATTGTAACTCCTTTAAAAGTATGCAGTCTCGGTAGAAAAAAGGGAGTGGCGATATCAACAATAGAGGTACATGTTTGCAATTTTGGGAGATTTGTCCAACGCGCCTGTGGCCCTACCCGGCAGTGGCATTTTTTAAAGAAGTTCTTTTTAGTTTGTTTTCTTTCTGCAAACTAACTTCAGAAATATCATTCCCTCTACGAAAGAAACTATATACAGCGCCCATCTGCGCTCTCGTCAACAAGCGTGTTATTCGATTCTTAAACAAGCGTCGGTCTACAGCGACCAACTTTTAACCACCACCTACACAAATGACGCAAACGTTGCCGTCTCAGGTTCTTGCTAAAACTGGAAACGTGTGACAACACCAGTTGCAACCACTTCAGCTAAGAAGCGGAAGAAGTTTATGCTCCACAAGTAAAACAAGTAAGAAGGGTTGCACAGAGTGGTTGCACCTCCTATCTGGGAAATCGATAGCACGCAGCTGCTGTTCATAGCGTCTGCCGCGCGAACAACTCCACTTTCGGCTTCAGCGACCCTCTCATTTTGTGACCAACTTTTTGGGCAGAAATGTAGGAACTACATCGACTAAAGCGGGAATGACAAATCAAGCTGTGTGGCATTTCAATAAATATAGTAAACCGTCGTAACAACCAAGTTCTACGGATATAAAACTGGGTTATTTAAAGTGATTCTTAGTTTAAAAAGAGAATGACTTCCTCTGTGTTGACTGCTTTAGTGACCATAAAACACTTCGAGTAGCAGAAAGGCTTCAAGCAAAGGAACTGCGGTATAATGAGGGTGTAGTGCAGTTTATAGATAACCACAACTTCAGTAAGCAACATTCCGCTAGTCTAAAGTCTTTATCGGCCACAGGATATATAT
This sequence comes from Haemaphysalis longicornis, assembly GCF_048455015.1. NCBI lineage: Eukaryota > Metazoa > Arthropoda > Arachnida > Ixodida > Ixodidae > Haemaphysalis > Haemaphysalis longicornis. The sequence goes on along the minus strand of NW_027526407.1, from coordinate 39,239,589 downwards.
TTTTTGCCCGCACAGGTGGTTTAATGCACGCTGTGCGGGCATTGCCAGTGCCATGCACTGCTCCGGCTCCACGGGTAATGACGTCACCGTATGATGACGTGACCCGAGTTCTTGAAATACAACAGTTCCGAAACTTGGCTTCAGCATCCCGGCCATGCGAGCACCCATGCTTCGTTGTAAATGAAGGGCAAGGTTATTGGCACACCATTTATAATGAAAAAACTCAACTTGCAAAGTATGTACTTTTAAATAGCTGACTTATTAAATAACACTTGCTTTTTCCAGTTTAGAAACATTAAATTAGGTCACAGTAATATTTTATGGCATTTTTTATATGTCTAGCGGCACCGGCAGCCAGCAGTTGAGCATGACTTCATTTCTTTATCCACAGATGGCAGGGTAATCCGGTTGCCGCTGTTTCCGCAACATTTCCTTCAGTGCAAGGGGCTTACCGCAGACTGCTTTCAATGCATGGTGCAAATTGGGAGTTTTGCAAATTCCTACATGAAAACACTATATATGTGACGTCATGAACGGAAGTGACGCCATGTTGCGCTCACGGAATTAGTGATTCGGACACTACGGCATGGTACGTACGTCCCGTCACGTAAAAAGACAGGGTCGTGTCGATTACCGATGCATAATTTGAATCATTTGTAGCAGCGGATGTTGTTTGTCCCGGCTAGCTTTTCCGCAAAGCGGACTTGGAAGAACCACAATATGTACTAGGTACTCGAAAAAATATTTCCCGAAAAAAATTCAGGACAACTGAGGGAAGAACGTGATCTTTTTGTAGAAAATCGGAAAGCTTTCTTTCGCAGTTGTTCCTAAGGTTATAGGTTTAAAATGGCTGCTAAGACTAAACACGTTTAGTTCATCCGAAGGAATGCTTTATCTTAATAACAGCCAGGCCTATTTTAACCAAACTTTCAGGGATCTAAGCTGTATGTTAGGCAACCGAAGAGGTGGTGCCTGAGAAAACACTTTCTCGCCGGGTCCACGTGACATCGCAGAGACTTGTTTGGGCCATTGACCGCCGACGACCAGTGCCACCACCAACAAACAATTGTGGGTTTAGAGTGGTTTTTCTGGTTCTCTATAATCGCAGAACTTGTGCGCAAATATAGAGTTAAGGCATCGATAACATATTTTCGGATTTCCCCAATACATCACTGCGGATATCACGTAGCGCAAAATTGAAACTATTTTGTGCGGGAGCCTTAGGTTGTTATGTTTCATGGAAGACGCGAGATACAAAAATCACTGTGAGGGACACATATTTCTCCAAAAATGATGAAGTTTTACGAGCATCGGAGCGTGAGCCCGGGATGGCACGCGAGGAAAGAGAAACAGCAGTCCGGGAGGAGGGTGTTATTGACGGGAAGGCGTCCCAGCACCGGGCTCCGTCACCTCCGTCATGTGAGGTAGTGTGGTGAAGAGCGGCCAGCAAATGTTCCTGTCAGGTGACGCCGACAAGAAGCCGAAGCCAAACGTAACTGGCTTACTGCATGGCTAGAGATGAGCCGAAGCAAGAAACGAACAATGCCCTTACGGGCAAGGTTACAGGACAGAGCTCGAGCAGAGTGACAGCATTCATTCGCTGCTCCAAAACAAATCAACTTCTGTGCTTGGGGCCCCGTATTTTATGTCCAAAGCGCCAACAGTCAAACAAGTTCTCTTCCTGCTTTTCGCACACGGCGCGAACATGGTACAGACACACACAACAATCTTTTCACAATTCGTGAGGGGTCGGTAGAAGTGGCGCACGCTGAGTTGGAGAGAAGGGAGAGAGGAGGTCACTGCGGTGTCCGCCACGCCGGGTCATACCTAAACTTGATGATGCGATGGCTGTCGCTGCAAGCTTGAGTCACCGACAAAGAGACCCCCACACAGAAGGCGCAAGTGGTGGTAGGCTCTGCCACAAAGCACCATAGCACTGCACGAAGCTTGGAGCACAGCGGCGCGGTGAATCGCAACAAAATCAAACTAGGGTTCGAAGAAAAGCCGGCGCCACGGACGCCAGTCTAGCGAAAAGCCTGCGCCATAGGAGGATAGGCCGCTGCAACACGTGCGATACAGGTCGCCTTGAGAGGGGAATGTGCCGACGAGGGCCAACAGGATGCTCCCTTGATGAATTCATAGCGCAAAAAAGGACGAGGACATAGAGAGAACACACAACACAGCGCTAACTTCCAACTCAGGTTAGCGCTGTGTTGTGTGTTCTCTCTATGTCCTCGTCCTTTTTTGCGCTATGAATTCATCAAGATCGCCACACCAACTTGCCCAAGAATCCGTACTAGAGGATGCTCCCGCTCACTCCTTGCGAGCGGAACGAGCTGATGCTTCCGGCGATGGCGAGAGATCGGAAGGATTCTTCGGAAGGCGCTATCTGTCAAGGGGGCTGGTCAAGTGGTAACGGGCGCAGCCCAAAACTTCAACATAAATCTTAACAGCAGATCAGCAGTAGGTGAGGGAGCTGAACCTGCTTCGTAGAGTGCGGTCGAGCGGAATGGTCAAGTGGGTGACTGGCGCGGCCGCAAAATTCAACGGAACGATCAAGAGCATATCATCAGAAGTTCTAACTAGGCTTTCGCCTTGATATTCCTAGAACGTTCGAAGCATCCCCCGTCATTTTTGCCATTTATTATTGTATTTCGCTTAAGAAGACGTCTTTCGAGGATGGAGGGGAGTTTACAATCACTGGAAATATATATTAAAATTTATTTTAAATATATTTTAAACTATATTTAAAATCTACATTTTAAAATATCTGAGATATATAAAATATACCTGATACAGTAAAAACTTGTTAATTTGAACTCGGTTAATTCCAACTTCCGGTTAATTCGAACTCAGGCACTTGTCCAGTCACAGCCCTGTATATTTCAATAGGGATAAACTCCCGTTAATTCGAACTCGTCGGTATCCAGAACGGTTAATTCGAACTATGATACCCTGGTTTCCATCGCTCCTCGCAGAAGAAGTCGGCCCAGAGTAATTTCAATGTGCTGCAAAGCCAAACCGAACCAAATTTTCCAGAGATGCAAAGCAACAAAACAGAAAAACAACAGCGTGGCGCGCTAGGCTCCTGCAACAGCTTATTTCACTTCTACAGAGGGCGCCGCGCCACCTGCGCCAGTGCTATAGCGCATGCCATTATTATTTACGAAACATTATTTTCGAAATCCCCTGCCACAAGCGTGTAGTAGCGCCTAAATCGTGATAGCGAGTCCAGAGGTGGCTTCTTTGTGGTCTGCCCGCGCAGTGTGGCGCGATTTCTATTCATTCTAGCGCCCGCCCGCTAATTCGAACTCCGCTTAATACGAACAACTTTATGGTCCCCTTTGAGTTCTAATTAACGAGCTTTTGCTCTCTATATATATTTGTATGACTTGATGTTCCTTTTATAAAGACTTAAACAACGATGAGCATAAGGCGTCGTCAGAAATCTATACCTTCTCCTTTGTGGCACCATAAGAAGCATTAGAGTCGGGGGCCCGGTTACGTGCACGTTTCGGGAGAGTAAGGCTCACAAAACACTTTCAAGAGAGGCGGCCCAGCAGACGTTACTTATTGCGCCCTATGTAACCCCATTCAATACTACAAACGACCACTTTGTTCTCGGCTCAGTCAGTCATGGGTGCGTGACCTGATTCTCGAAGTCGCCAAGACCAGCAGCTTTGTTCCCTTGCCAAAGCATGGCAAGTCTCTACTCAGTATAATATTGCTTTTATGTGAAAACATTGGTCACTCGGTAGGTCCAATATCTGCCTTCCTCGCACAAAGGCGGCCGACCAAACCGATTGACGGACGACACCACACAAAATGAACAAAGGGCCAATGAATAAAACAGAGGTATTAAGCTAAAAGGAAACATTGAGCAAACAATAATTTCGGTGGGATTCCACCAAGGGGTTTCTGGAATGGGAGGCGAGCACGCAAACCGAGCCCAACACGAACTCCATTTTTCCTTTACGGTTTTTTGTTTGAGAATACCTCCCTAGATCGCGTGTACTGCTTCTATCGTATGTACTAGGAGATATGAACTGAGGGTTAAATGAGAAAGCGGAGCATGCTAATTACAGAGGCGGAAAAATATGCGAGTAAGAAAGTAAATTTCTACTAATCGTCTTCTTTTCTTGGCGATACTGATGCGGATACCGACGAGCCATATTAACAGAGGAGGAATGGGCGAATAGAGTAAATGATAAACGTAGAGGCAGTGAATGCGTTTTGGCCTTCGACCTTAAACCGTTTGTTGGAGATAACTATTGAAGCCTACGTGACTGACTGCAGCATGCTAATTACATAAGAGCAATTAGCCGATTAGAAATGTAAAATCCGACTCATGACTCCTTTGCGTAGCGATGAAATTGCGGACGTGTAACGAGAAAAGTAACCGAGATAAAAAATAGGAAAACGAAAATGATGTAATGAGAGGAAATCTTCGCTAATCAGAGGAGTGCTTGCTTGTCGTCGTAAATCCGGGCAAGTCGTACTGGAAAGATTCGAGCATTAAAGCTGGCTTCGGGCGTTGCCGATACTACGTAGAAATTGCCATTGACGTTGCGAAATCGCTGGAGCACAAAACTCCGCAAACCTCCATCCGCTGCTTCTTTACTCGCGGTACAGGGCGCCTATAATACTGCATCATGAAACTATTCTTAGAGCTCTTTCATATATCCCAATTGGCCGTCGCACCATTCGAAAGATACGGAGGGTTCTAAACAAGAGGAGCTTGTTCTGGCATGGGGCTTCCCAACCTCTTTACGTCAATCATTGAGTGCCTCTAAGAGAAATGTTTGCTCCTTCCCTCGTCTATGTTTTCCCCATCAGTAGCGTTCACATTTTGCTTCAAATATCCAAGCTTTCCATTTTTGCACGCAATATATACGTCCGGGAGTCATTGAAAACCAGTCTCCTGCAACGTGCGCGGCTACAAAAATATGCGTTCTTCACAAACTCATTCCTTCGAAATAGATGTCTACAATAAGAATTTGAACACCAATGGTGTTTACAGGCAAGCTATACTAATGTATATGCGTTTCCACCAGTTCTTAGCCAATTCGCTACAACAAGGCGCACGAGTGGCATCACCGACGTAGTTCTGTCATCGGGACATCACGTATCGTTCCTGAAGATTGAACTTACTGTCCGCATTTTTAACTTTCTGAGCGACAAGTGATCAAGCGCTTTGATTCGATACAAATGCTTCAGCTGTACCACCAACATTTCACGACCATCGGGGATGATTTTGTGGTCCAACACTTGCGCAAAAGCATTTCTATGCCAGTATACAAGGTCAAACACTTCTCGTATGCCTAGGTCTCCCTCAGTGCACGCTACGGGCCATTATAATAAGTCCTGGATTCACGCTGGTTCGAGTACTGAGGCAAGTGGCATGCAACTTTGCCATCTTCGGAGAAGGTCTATATCACCCGACAGGAGGAATACATAATTATTGATAAACATAGGTTTTTGTCTTCTGCGTTGTAAAGTTGTCATCGTTTTTATTTCCTTCCCCAACTCAGGCTAGCCAGCCAGACGTCATTCTTTAGTTTACGTCCCACCCTCGATTTCCCTCCACTCCCATAATTTTGCGAGAGCAAAAATACAGAGCCAGTTTTTATTGTTTGTTCCGCAGTTGAGCCTGAATGTGAAAAGGCTATTCTGTGTTGTCAAGCTCTGCGTATAGCAGGTGCGGTATTTCACTGCCTATAAAATTTCACACTATACAAATAAACATGCTCTGGAAATACAGAGCAAATTGTGCCTTCTCTGAAAATGTTCATTTGAAACTGCCCTTTCGGGAATCCTGTCAGGTACGGTCACAAATATGCAAAGTCCATAAAAAAGTTCGGTTCAAAATTACATACACCCGGATAAGAAAATGCAGATCAAAATTGAACTAAAGCTGCATTGCATTCATAAGCTTATGTTGCCTAACTTTTTTAACATCTTGAAAACACGCTCCTGTACTTGCTAGGAAACCCATTGTTGTCGTAATGAAGCGTTAATTGCAAAATCAGAAACGACTGAATTAAAACCTTGAAAACGGCTTTGTACCTGGTGCGACGAAAGCCTTTTCGGGCGTATATTCAGATAAAACTAGTAGATTTATCTGTTTCAAAACGACGGCACTGTTTTATTAGTGATTAATCAAGGCAACACCACCAATCAAGGAAAAAAAAAAGAAAGAAAAAACGGTTCAAGGTAACTGCAACATCAGATTTGGTGAGATTGAAACACTCAGCCTGAACGAAAAACGCCATTTTACCTCTTATTTTTTATTTTATTCTTTTTTTCTTTTTCGTGTTCGTTTTTGCCACGTAGAGATCTTAAGGCCATCGTTCCAATAAGCGTAATGCCCAGGAAGTGCAGCACTGGTCCCCGGAGTAAATTTTCTACCTTCTTTCTGTGGGCTTTGAGCTAAACAAAAAAAAAAGAATTGCCGCTGTTGTAACAGCGAAACAAGGTCACCTGAATAAAACATTACGTTGCCGAAAGCCTCCACGTCTTACGAAAGATGGTTCCGAAGCTCAGTGCAGCTTTTGAGGTAGGATAAAGCGCAGCAGAACCCAGCTGAATGTAAACATTCCGTACTCATTTAGAGAAAAAGCGCCCTCCTATAAATAACTTCCAAAACATACTACGCATACATTCGCTTGATATTCAGGCTCTGGAAGTTAAAGGGAAAGTCCACAGTGCCTTTCCACGAATATTTGCGTAAGACCGCCTTTCATCCCATTGGCTCTGAGCTTTCAGTCGCATTTTAGTATGGAGAATACACAAAAAAGCGAGAGTGCCTGTTTACTTTCCTTGAAACGGGCGCTGTCTAAATATATTATCGGTGTGTATTTCCGGCTACATTTTGACCACGTTCTATTGGTTCACTGGTTGGTTAGAAACCGTTCCGATGGACGACACAGCTGATACCGTTCTTGCTTCGAGACGTTTTTCCAAGTAGACGGCCCGTTTTTGTAGTATTCAGAAGGGACGAGCCGTGGACGTAAATTACACTCAGTGCTTTCTCCTCAGCTTCATATCTGCTTGAACTGAAGGAAAGCCGGTCAACAGCTGCCACATGGCCTCAATGACGTAATTCGAGCCGAATAACATCAAGACCGGGAAAGAGAGGGAAATCTTTTGAGCGAGTTCCCAAGTTATCTGATGTGCATAGAGCAGTAAATTCTGGCTGAGGTACCTTGCGACTCCCTAATCTAAGTACTGAATATGTTTGGTGACTACGTTCTGCAATAATGTAAGATTTGAAAAAACTTCTAAAAAGTGTTGCACGGTCCCTTTAAGACAGCCCATACCTCTTCTGACGGGTCCGCAACACCCGTCCTTTATGGCAAACACCATAAGCTGGTACCACCTAGTTTTAGCACGTACCTAAAATATGTTGTAGTGTAGTCATCAACAACTGTGGCATCATTGTTGCCATCAACCGTGTCTAGTCGGCCTTGGTGCACGGCGCACCTCACAATCCCGTTTCTTATCGCAAACACCCACTTCATTTCCCATTTTCTTTTGCAGCGAAGCTATCTTACCCTACGTTCTAAACAACTGCGGGCGTTTCTCGGGTGGCGTAGACGAAAAATCGCGCTCGCTCCCTCCAGAGTTGGTGTAAAATTCTCTGTAGCTGTTAATATAATATAGATACCTTGGGAAAAAACTGTACTGAAATCGGTCGCTATATAAGACGACTCTTTCATTGCGCCAAGTTTCAGTTACGTGTCTTAGAGACGTTAAAGAATCCAACGTTAGAGAATCTCTTCTGTTTTCAATACATAGCCATCTGAGGAGAAAATACTGTTTCAAAAAAACGGCTGTAACTCTTGTTGTGCAGAAGCTGCTGCGAAACAAATAAAATGATAAATAATTGTGAACTAACCCTAAGGAAGTTCTCTTTATCTGTTTGTTCGATCAATGTACAAAGTCAGGCTACAAAACTCAATATTTTTATCCACCAATACACCTTCGCTGGTGTTCCACCTTCGCAGTAGTGGAACGCCTCTAAATGTTTTTTTCGTCACCATAGATGGCATACTTGGCCAATCAGATAGTTTGCCTAATCCTAGACTTGACGTTGGGTAGACGTAACGTCGAAATTTGCGACGTGCCAAGCAATGTTAAGCTGGTGCGTAAAGCTGCAGGTACTGGCTGACGAACTAAAACCTCCAAACGTAACGTGAGGCTGTTGTGGATCCTGGTTCGGTATTCCATTTTGGTAAGCCTGGCCAACGCCGCCTGTATAAACAGTGCCTAACGCGTGAGCGAAAAATGGCCAAACAGCCACTCTCCTGTTGCTCTATCCTACCCTTCCCCGCTCCGTAGCCTTCCAGCGTGCTTTCGTGTCCGCCAGCCAGCGCCGCTTCTCGGAAACTATGCAAAATAGTGGAAAGTTTGTTTAGCGTTCCCGAGGCGGCGCTCCTACGCCTTCTTGTTTTTCACCATGCCTGTCTCTCTTTGTCTGTCACTGATAAAACTTCCTTTGTCACGAAGCAAAATCCCTTGCGCTGCAGCAGGCTGATGCCGGCTTTGCGCGCTTATCTACTCGGATCACTGGCGCTGAAATTTTCTGAGTGGGGCATCCCACCTCTATCCCCTCCGCATTTAGGTATTGTTTTGACCCCGCTGTTCGCACTCCGCATCGGTACGCACTTCTAAAATTGAGGACTGTACTGTAGAAGCACCCGGACAGCGTGGCGAGATCCCAGCTGCTTATCCTTTTGTTTCCTATAATTTTCTGAAGTTTACAAGCACGTGATATTATTGTAAAGTAATCGTAGGAGCGAGCGCCTGAACAAAAAACGCGCACGCAAGTTTTTCTTCTCTAAATACTCCAGAAAAAAAAATATCAGTAAAATAATGGCTGCCCCAGCAGAAAATAACTTTTTTCTGTTAGCTATATGTCTACCCGACAATCAGTATGTTCTTACACTATTTCAGTTCGCCTCCGTCTTTATCTTTCGAAAAATGCCGCAAGTATGAAGCGAGCGACACATTGAACGAGATGCCCAGTGCGCCACAGAACTAGCGCCCCGTCGCGGCTAAGATGTAAGCGAAAGGGCCCTTGAAGCCCAACAGGCAAGCTGACAGACACACGTCGTAGAAGTGGGTGCAGCGTTCGCGACTCGCGAGCAGTGACGTAAGGCGAGATGTCCGCCGGAACGCGCCACATAGTGGATCAGTGCCTGAACTAAGCGTCCCTACCCTTCCCATTGAAAAGCGCGCGACGCGTCAGGCAATGTTAATACAGGCGGCGTTGGCCTGGCTGGTGTTCCCAAACGTTGATGAGAACTCTGAGGTAGGCTGTTGAAGAAGGGGACTTTGCACAACTATTTACATCATTAATATATACAGGTTTGGATTCCGAGTCTCCAATCGAATCGCACAACTAGCAACAGTCGGCGGAGCACTACACCGCCTTTTTTGTTCACAGAAAAAGTCCCTAGAATTCCCCCAGGTAATTCAACTCCAAAAGTGTGGTCCAATCAGCAACCCACAGTGCAAGAAACATAGGCCCCACCCTCGCTCGAAGCCATCCCGGATGCTTCTCCACGTGACCACGAGGGGAGAAGGCTTTGGCGCCGCTACGACGGGAAGACCTTTTGTCCCAGCACGGGGTACACCTGACTGGCTGAGCCACGTAGATCGGCGATTACCGATTCCACTGTACGCGCTGGAAAAGTCGCCTTCTTTGTCATGCTGCCGTGGTCTTTCACTCAAAGAGTTGTATGCGTGGTATTAACGCAGGGTAGATGATCTCTCTTCATTAACGCGCCCTCTCTCTTGATTAAGCCGTCGTCCGCGGCACGGATCAAATCGCCCGCTGGCGACTAAAATGCGCTAATTAGCGTCAACATCCCCTGTCAGCTTAAGTATCTCGGGTCACCTACCCGATCATAACAATTCCTAATAGCAGTCCGGCACACACCTGCATTCGCAGCACCGAGGAAGTACGACATTCGGCGGAGGCGTCTTAGCTTCTCGTCTAATTGCTACTCCAGTAAATAGCACGCTGCTATGACTCATGTATGCCTAGTATGTGCCTGTCACACGTTTGGTTAAGTCAAAGAACACAACGCACTCCCTTGGTACACCTGTAGTAAATTATGGGTATCGAGCTGTCATGGCGTTGGTGATGCGTGTTCGTCTTGAACTCCGTAGGCCCTGGGTTCGATTACCATCGAACCCAAGTTCAACCAATCTTTCTTTCATCTCATTCACTTGACGTGTGTTCTCTATGCCCCGTTGGCCATTTCTGCCGTCTGTGAGTTACGGTGTTGACGATACCGAATTTTCAGCCTACCGAGTCAACTATAATGCTTTTCTATTACTACAAATAACAAATGTGCCATGAAGACAAAATTCTACTTCCTTCAGACTGAAATAACAAGCCTTTCGTAACTCACGTACCGCCATTGCAACCACGAAATGTGCTTTGTTCGCTGAAAAACGTGATGTCGAAAAACTTGCAATTCTGCGCTTCAGAGACATAATGTGGAAACAGGGACACCAAAGATGGCAGGAATAAAAACATAGTTATCGGTGTGTTAGCTGTACATGATCATTCAAGTGATATGCCCCACTACAATCCCCCAGTTATCTTTCTTTTCAGTGGCCGCCAATCGCACAAACATTCCCTAACCGCATAAAAAATTGAGGGAAAGTGGATGGTGAGTCGACACTGCTTCGTATGTTTGTTTTAATATCTGCATTATTTCTTTGAAGTTTGGGATAAACTTTGTATCATTCTTACTCGGACAAAGCCAGCTTTCGTTTATGAATGAAACTTGTAGTTTGTCTTCATGGCCTCTTGAAGGGACTCGTTGTATGAGGACAATCTCGTCTGCCTCAATTTCGGCCTATTTTTTCTTCCTCCGGCGACCCGCCAAGACTCGCCAAGCATTTGTAACTTTAAACAGATGAGGCGAGCTATTGAGCCACAAATTTGTACAAAAAAGGAACCCTGTAACAACGAAGTGAACGGCCAATCCCAGCAACCCTCTTACAGACGATAAGACATTGCGGTGGGCTAAACCCTGGCCTGCGTCAGTAATAGTAGTTCCCAGTATGCCTTGTCGTTATTTCCTTACACTGCGTTGTTAAATTTTTGAAACAGGCCATGATTTTCTCAAGAGCTCTTGTTTGGGCCAAATTTGACACTTGGAAAGAAACCATTCCCCCGAGACGGGAGAAACCAACAACTCCTTGATCAGCGAAAGCCCGAGGAATCCTTACTCCCCGTAGCAAATCACATCATTTGTGGGGCGAAGCGGATGCTGCTGTTCATGACGCTATTTTGGTCTCGGCTGACATAAATAATGCAAACTTCCTTGGGCAGAGATATTTTAGTGAAACGCGGTGCAGAAGCGTGCTTCCGAAGGAGGTAGTGTCTGCAGGGCTCGTGTAACTGGTATCGCCTGGGCACTGCAGTAATGGGGTTTCGATCAGGAAGATTGCTCTTCGAGATTGCCCGCGGGCCGCTTCGCCATTATTGCCTAACAGCAGAAGCTGCAAGGGAGCTGCAATCCAATTTGATAGCGGCGCCTCTAACTTGGCAGATTGCTATATATAACAAACATGGCTGACCAGGGGATCATTTGTTTTGCCGTCTTGTTTAGAGGCCTACCTCGTATACGCTGAACGTGTTTTCTTTTTTAGCTGTGTGTGTGTGTGGTTGCGTTTGGAGCGAGACAAGACTGCGCAGCTGGAGAAATTTTGTTTCGAGGCCGAAGTTTTAATTTATTTTGTTGATGATAATAATGAGGCAAGCCTTGTTTCCTGTTGCGGGGAACACGCTTGTGCCAACCGATACTGAGCTACAGGCGGGCCCGCTTATAACGAACACAACGGGAAACCGAAGTCACTTCGTTATATCCGCTTTTCGCTATATCTGGACAGAAAATCTATGTATACCAATGGTAACGGGAAACGAAGATTTGTTCGTTATAGCCGCTATATCGTTAAAACCGGGTTCACTATAAGTGGGCTATACTGTATTATGTACCAGAAACGCCTTCGAGCTTACGTAGAAATCATCACAAGGTTTGGATTTATTATTTCGAAACGGGGGCCTACTGGAGCATTCAAAACTTTCGATGTCCTTGCCACACAAAATGGCCGGCGCATGGTACATGAAATGGACGTGTGAGCGAAAAATTAAAAAAGAAGATTGATGAACGTTCATAATGATACCACATTTCTTGCGTCAACGTCTAAACACGAAGTTGTAATTGAGTTGGCCCTGGGTGGTCTTCGAACCAGCGGCTATTGGTGCGCGAGAAACGCACGGAATCCCTTCACCAGCGCAGCTTTTTAATGATATTTAATACACCTATTCAAATGATACATACAATATATATTTAAATATTACAATATTTATAAAATGCAATAAAGCCGGCAGTCTGAAATCTGGCGTAAACAAAAAAAAATGACATCAATAGGCACATGACGATGTGCATAAAAGCAAAACAGGATAGAAGTAAGGTGTGGAATCATTTTTGTTACAGTAACCATTTAGGTTAATCATTATTCCAATAATGTACAACTTATAGGATACTATTGATAAAAGCGCACGTTCAACATTTTTAAAATAAAATACGTATGGCCTTCCAAAAAAAAAACAAGCCACAAGGCTCATCCCTGCAAATAGCTACAAGGTATCGCAGACGGTTGGTTGTCCAGTCAAGCTAATTTTACAGTGCCTGTTGAAGGATACCTCAGATAAGTATAGCATCTTTGCAGTCCATAAGGTAGTGCTGAATTATTTCCGGTCATCACAAAGCCAACAATTCACAGACGACATAAAAATACTCCTAGTACGGAGTCATTTCTCAGCGGGCAAGGTGGCACTGGGAAGATTGAACAAGAAAGCCTGCGTACTTAGAGAAAGATGCCTTTTTATAAAGAGAAATCAGTGCCGCCTAGGCCGCCAGAAAGAGATCTATAGATGGGTGTAGGAAATAGCATTGATATTAAATTTCTGCCACTCCTTTTACGTGTACTGTCAATAACTAGCCAGTAGAAAAGCTGCACGATGATTTTCGCTGACTTAAGGTGAACGAACTTCAGGGGTTGAGGCCTCGAATTGTAAACCCATGTTAGGGACGTGTACTCTTCTACAGGAGTAATTTTGGCATTTCAGTGCAGAAGTAGTAATTCGACGACTATCGTACCACACTGCCGTTAATAGCACTACAAAGCCCTATTGGCCAAGCCTCTGAGTCATGGTAATGAAGAAAGTAAGAAAACGTCACCAAGGGAAAAGAATGCTGGAGACATTGAGAGGTCACAGTCGCACGATTCAATCCAAGACACATGCCATCCAAGACAATATGGCAAAAGAGGTGCCATTGTATGCCCCCCCCCCCCTTATGACTGTACAAAAACCAAGCGTGCTACCGTCCACGTGACTCTTGATGATGATGATAGGATTATTATGACTCAATGTCAGCTGGGGCAAAAAGCGCCAAACAGAAGTCGTCTAAGAAAAAAATAAAGGAAGCTAACACTAATGTGCAAGACTTGAAGGTAGCGAAGCTATACGCTACAGTACAGTTTTTCTTCTTTTTCGCCTCACGGTGTTGCTTCGCCCTCGTCACTGTACGAGGGACCACAACTGGATGCTGCCTTCTTCTTCTACCCAACACGGTCTTTCACTGCACGTAGCCTCGTGGCCTTCCTTCGTGGTGCGCGCTTATCCCTGCGGTGGTGGCCTCCTCGCCTTCCTCCACCATATCCACCGTACGGGTTCCGAGCGCGTCTCGTTTCCCTCCTCGGCTGTATGTCCCCATTAACGGGCCGCTGCTCCGTGCCGGGCGCTTCCGGAAGGGGTGTGGTTTGACCTCTAGCGCTCAAGGACAAAACTGGTCACCCCACGAAGACTGCCCGAGGTAGCGTAATGCAGCTTGCGCTAAAAAAAGAAACGTTAGGTACAAAACCTGTAGCCTAAAATACCTGTAAAATGAATTAAGGGCGATGGTGATGGCCGCTGTAGAGGGCCAGTTTTTTTATTATGCATGATAAGAAATGAGGTTGAAAAACTCGACTTCTGATACGTACTCAGACACACGCTTCATGGGCGCCATATTTTCATCACCCAAAAAATACGATAGGTGCAGCCAGATTTGTTGCCTGTAGAGCAGGCGAAAATTTGTCGTGTTGTGTCCAGTGCATTATGTTGAATTCGAATGTGAATTAAGGATTGGTGTTCTCCACACCTGCTGCACAGGTGTCTCGAAGAGCCAGACAGCAGGTTGGAGTGTCTCGCATACGTGCGGCCTATCCGTAATCTAGCTAAGGGGACTTCACTGAATCTGTTATGCACGTTAGTTGTGTATCGTCCCAGGTGGGGTTTTACTACGTGTAGTTTGTTGTCTGTCTGTCCACTGCAGTGTTCTTGCCATGTTTTACGAAGATGGTGTCTGATGTGTGGCTCGATGGAAGTGTAGAGTACCGTTGTAATGTCCACTGCGTTCCTATTTTAGCAGCAGCAGCGGCGGCCTTTTGATCAGGCAAATCGTTGCCAGTGATTCAAATGGCCTGAATATCAGCACAAGATTCTGTGTGACACCTGTTATTATAATTTCATTGGTGTGCTGCATACAGCGATGGGCTCTCAAACGTACTTTAACAGCAGGTGTGAAGTGTCGTGGTCTCCCACCATACAACGGGGCTTACACAAGCCCACGGTAAAACGCCGCGAAGGGGAACCAGAAGGCCCGACGCCGACGGACCTATACCTACTCCGACGGCCGACTAGGGATCTACCTCAACAGCAGTTGTGCACAAAAATAAAGAAAGCTCAGACTAATGCTAAGACTTGAAGGTAGCGAATCTGTACGGAACAGTGACGTTTTTCCTCTTTTTCGCCTCACGGCGCTGTTTAAGCCTCGCCGCTGTACGAGGGACCACAGCTGGATGTTCATCTTCCTCTATCGCACACAGTTCTGCGCCGCACGTGGCCTCGAGGCCTTTCTTTGTGGCGCGCGCTTATCACCGTGGCGGCGCCTTCCTCCGTAACGTCCCGCGCACGGATCCCGCGCACGTCTCCTTTCCCACCTCTCCCCTGGCGCCTACCTCTTCCGTTATTGGGCCGCTGCTCCGTGCCGGGCGCTTGCGGAAGGGGGTGTGGTTTGACCTGTAGTACTCAAGGGCAAAACTGGTCACCCCGCGAATGCTTCCCGAGGTAGCGTAGTGTAGCTTTCTCTAAAAAATGCGATAGTCCGGCCATTCCAGGACAGATGACGCTCAAGCCGTACCCTGTACAACAGGAATCAAACACTCACCTACGTCAACCTCAATAGTACATCGCGCACACAATACCGACACATGCGTTCGACTATTCAGCACTAATCTTTTTGCACTGCTCACAGTATAAGGAGTTCTTAGCTGACCTAGAACTACTGAGGCTGACCACCGCTACATGCCAACGAACGGAATTTCTGTATCTGGCCATTAGTTGAGTCATTAAACTGTTCCACTCCATAGTGAACAGGAAACGTGTCTGTTGAACCGGTCTTGCTGGCCTGTGGCCTAAAAATCACGAGATTCCATTAGCATGTTATCGCCGGGCTTTTCGCAGATGGCAGTAGCGTGAGATTTACAGTTGGGCGCACTATGGTGGCGACATCTAGTACACACAGGGTCACCTCCATCTACAGTACCTCTGCGTTACCGCAGACAGCAACTATTGTCAAAATTCGCGGAAGTCTATATTGGAGCCGATAGTAGTTGCACTGCGCAACCTGCCCTGTGCCGTTTGTCAGAGCGTTCAGTACCACACTGACTGCGCTACTCCAAGCCCTATAACATACAAAAGGGTTTTTACCGCCATTGTATAAGTTCAAACGCGCTGTTAACACGCCAAAACATATTCGTTCTTTTCGGCGAAAAGGATAAAACTTCTCTTAAACACTATGCTTGCCAGTAGTAAACTTTGCGATCCGAACTGTGAATCCTCCCTTCATCCCTAGCCCTGCGTGGCATTGTTACGATATGGAGACAGAGCTATACTGTATTTACAATATATATACAATATTTACAAATGTGTACAATATTTACAATGCCACCGCAGCGCCCATCAATACAGCGCACGCCAAGCAGGCAGCAGGGAACCAGCGCCTTCTTCATCAGTTGTACGATCAGAGTACAGCGGCCGAAATCACACATTTTAGCTTCGTTTTTTGGTTCCATGAACACCGTAACAATATTAGTTAAACAGGGCGGTTCTCAATGGCTGACGGCATTGCTCTCGGCACCGCTGACTTTACGGTCTAGAGCACTCATGCAGTGGAAAAAGTGTGCTATTTGCAGTTCTGGAAAAATAACTTCCCCGCGCCTCAAGATCCGGAGCAAGACGGCCGTGTTTGTCGAGCTAAAAACCGGCTTCAAAGATGTACTCCTGTGCTGCAGGTATAGCCCCCTTCCCTGCATACCAACTCATTTCATACGCTTGGTGGATCTCTTAAGAGGCTTGCCCTGGGGCTGCATGCGAACGTTTGTGCGCCATATGACTTGAATACGCACACCGACAAGACCCCCTCCCCAATCCTTCCCTCCCCCAATGCCCATTCGCCAGTATCACCGGTCAGTCGTCGTCATGGAAACGAACATTTTTTTAAAGGCTTACTATTTCTCACGCGCAGTAACCTTTTCTCTTTGTGACGTTGCCTTTTGCAAAATTTGATGGCTCTCTGAAACCCTTGCTGTGACCAGAGCTCCGGAATATCAAGTAGCTCCCTGACATGCCACTTGTTGGCAATATTTGATCGAGAGTAGCTGGGTCTGTCGCCTCCGAGATCACTAATGAGCATTATAGTACACTTACACCCGTAAAGTCCCCCCCACACTGAACCCTTTCTCAATTCCACAGGTGACACCAGTATCCGCTACACTTGGGTCTGCACACTCCAGGCTGGCTTCGCCAACAACTTGTAATGGTCGCAGAAGAGCGAACTTCGATTGCTGTTGCAAAGGTCAAGATCACGGCAATGCTCATCACCTACTCAGGGATGGAACATGCCCCGGCCTCGATACCCTATCACCCTTGGTGTGACACCTGTTGTTTGCCCACCTAGTACGAAACTTCTCGGGGCTATTTTCGCGCCCAGAGTTTTTAAGATCACATCCCGCGGCCTTTAACAATGTGGGGTTCTGTAACTACAATTATAGATGGATAATTATAAAAATTGAAGCTCGAGAGGAGATAGAAAACTCGCTGAGGATACGGAGCACTGGGGCCAACGCACACCGCACACTGCACCTTCACGCGGGACCGGCAACAATCCCCCACAATTATTATGTGGATTGTGTACCAAAGCGTGCTGCCTATGCAATCATGCTCCGCCAAGGCTTTTGAATTTCCCGGTATCAGACTACGAGTACGCAAGAGACATATGGTGACGTCGAATAAAGATCACTAGGAACAGGGAGGAACGTCGCAACAATATGCCTCTGTTTGAAGGAATCGAGCAGGAAAAGACAGTTGTTTCCCTCCAAAGCTCAGCGTTTGTTGGAAGGCGTTTGTTTGGTTGTTTTATTTTTCTTTCGCAATGTCTGCCTTCAAATACATACAAGTGACATTAAAGCATTTTTTACGAATCAATCGTCGTATTTTGGAGGTGCAGTTTAAGTAGCACATAGTTCATGATAGGAATAATGTGGACTGACGTAAGTTAGTGACACGGAACTGTATACAAAAGCGACGAAAATAGAATTCGCTTTTTGAACTATTCTCGAAAAGTCTTCACGTGTGAACGCGAAAGCATCACTAAATGAAATACTCGTTAAAAATAAACCCTTTTTAAAGTGAATAGTGATATCGTGTCTTACGCTTAAATGTCAGACATTTCGCTGGGAATCTTGAGGGAGAGAGGGAGAGAGAGAGAGAGAGAGAAAAAGTTAATTTAAATAACAGGGACGAGGTAGGGGAGAAAAAGAGTTAGGAGCTGTAGGTGGCCATCCTATTTCTGTAGGCCGCGTGCCGCGGCTGCCATCCTCTCCCGAGAGATCAGAGCCTCCTGGTTTTCGAGCTGGCAGCTCTGCAACGCGCACTTCTACTGTTCAAGGGTAAGGGATCTGAGTGGTGGAGGATTGTTGGAGAACGTCCAGACGAGATGAATGGTGGTGTTAGTCTCATCGCATTGGGTGCAGTTAAGGGGGTAGTTATAGTAGGAGAGATGTGGTGGAGAGGGGGGGTCATTGTAATACGAGTTGGCTTGAAGTCGGCGCCAAATGCGGGTGTCTGCGGTAGGAAGGTAAGGGTGAGGAGGGGAATAAGCATTGGTTTGCTCTTTAGTGATAGGGAATGTCAGTGTAGGTTTGGGAGAGGGGCGTAAAGAAGTTTGCGATACCAGTTGCGCTGTTGGCCTCTCCTGGGAATGCCCTGTGAAGGAGAGTTAGGGTGGTGGCGAGTGCCCCCTCGCTCCCAGGGAGGGCAGTTGGGCTGGGTGTTAACGCTATGCGGGCATGAGGTTGGTGCATTGTGAGAGGATAGCCAGCGTAAGAGCCGAGACTCGTCCAAGGGAAAACGATGGCAGGCAGCTTGGGTGTCAGACAGAATTGTTATGCTGGGACTTGTGGCTTGGGTCATTGTGACAATAGCTGCTTCGGCCGTGGTAGTGAGGTGTGGAGGCAGTTGCTGAAGTGTGGAAGGCATTGTCGAAGCGGGCAACAGTAGCGACGTGAGCGGGTCGTAGAGGGTGGAGAAAGGCATCCGTATAAAGGGTGGTCGGGTCGGTGCCATACTTTCTGATGAGGAGGCGTGTACGATGCTGACGACGGCCGGAGTTGTATGTAGGGTGCATATACGCGGAATGGGGAAGACGTAGATGCTTACTCGCATTGATGGAGGTATACGCTGTGTCGAGTCCGAAGTTTGTACCATTTGCCGGCCTAGCGTTTTGAGCAGATGACGACTTGCAAGGCTGAGCTTTAGGCGAGCGTTTTGAGCAGATGGCGACTGGCAAGGCTGAATTGTAGGCGTTGTAGTTGGTTTTGGAGATGGGCTTCAATTATCTCCGAGAGGGTGTTGTGTAGACCCAGTCTTAGTAAGCGGTTGGTAGAAGGGAAGGTGTGCGGGCCGAGGACTGTCTCGTAAGATTTGCGTATTGGGACGTCGATCTTGGCATTTTAGTGTGTTTCTTAGGTAAGATAGGGTGCCCGTAGGTGATGTGGCTGATCAGCATTGTTTGTAGGATGCGGCAGCTATCAATTTCTTCTAGTCCTTGTCGGCAGGAGCATATTCGTGTAATTAGGCAAGTTAGGAGACTGTTGAAGTTTGGGGAGGTACGCCACCCCGGAGCCATCGTGGTGGTAGTGGACTCCCATTATGCGGAGGGTTTTGACGGTGGGAATTGCTTGCCCGTCGAGTGTGAGTGAGGGGTCTGGCGTAGGGTTTGGTGGGCGGCCCCGGGTTCGTTCTCGTAGGACGATTAAAGTGGGTTTTGATGAGGCGCAGCAGACACCAAAGGTGTTAAGATATTGGAGCGTAGTGTCCATTGCCTGTTGAATACTGTCTTGATGTTGTCCGGGAGAGCCCGTGTTAGAACATATGTTGACGTCGTCTGCACATAAGGCATGCGACACGTGAGGTATTTGTTCAAGTAGTGTAGGGAGTCCCATGAGCGCTATATTGAAAAGTACTGGTGAGACAACCGAGCCCTGGGACTGCCGTTTGCCGGGGTGTGAAAGGGCTCTCTCCCGTGAGGGCCAATGGGGAGAGTGGCAGCCCGATTTGCCAAAAAAGGCTTGAGACATAAAAATTATATTCGTGACTGGTATACGTGATCCTTCAACAGAACTGCATCGATCGCTTTAAATATTTATGTGGAGAAAGCCTGGGCACGCAGCGTGGACCAGGGTTTTCTGGACTACAGGATTCCGCCCGGTTACCGGGATCCCAACCATTAGCGCCTGATCCTCGTCAAAGTCACGTTTATTCCTTCAGCACCAACTCTCTCTGAGATGCGATTCACATTTGTGGTTCTTATTTTTGTAGAAGTGTCGTGTTCAATGTCTCACGGCACACGCATGAAAATTGTGGAACTATATTAAACATTTTTGCTCTAGCAGTCGGCGTTTACCTTTTGCCTCACTCAGACTGTACTGCGTTGGTTGCGAGGCGAATCAGAGTACCTGTCTTAGTATTCTATGCATTAAATGGTGGCAGACCCCGCCCCAGTTAAAACCCAAGAACATGCAGTTACACGGAGTATGTGTCAGTCTGATGTTAACCTTTACTGTAAAAAAGCTCCTTCTTTTGAATGTGCAGCAAAGCGGCCGCCAGTGGAGGAGACAGCCAACTTCCTGCAGACGTTGCTGGCTAACCATGGGCCAAACTACCTGGAGAAACTGTTCGGGGCCAAGGCCCGGGACGCCCTGGCGCCTCTAGGCGGCGTGCAGAAAGTAGCCGTGGCACTTTCAGGTGAGACCCTCCTATTTTACACCTAGCTTCACTGTTGCAGGATCATGTTGCCCTTAGGGCTTTCTTTTCTCACCCGATTTTTCTTAGTTTTGCTTTTGGGGGATTACATAAAGAGTGGCAGGGTTAATAAAGAATATATCGTACACGCAAATTTTAAAAGAAAAGTAGAGTATAAAATACCTTTATTTGGCCTTTTTTCTTTTAAAAACTTTTAAAAGTCTTCGGTAAGGTTGTAAAAGAATAATATGGGGCATGGTGACCAATTTTAAACACCGGTATTCAACAGGAAGGTTGTCAGGCAGTATTAAAGCCACTGAGAATGAAAGGACACGCAAGGCAAGGTTGCTAACAACACCGATCCTTGCTGTGGCTTCGACCCGGGTGGGGTCGGCTCGGCCCGGGGTGGTGAGCGCGGCACAAGCTTGGTTGTGACGGGACCGTCTTTTTAGAAGTTAATAATTCGAATACGCTGCGCTGCCAGCTCTATGAGTAAACCTTCCTGTTAAATACTGTACTAGAAGCCCGTCTTTATGAACTGTTGCTACACTAATTATGTAACAACATAGCCATTCTGCCATTTCTGCTCCATCTTCATCTTTATCGTCCTTTACCCACGCTTTATTGCCCTGAGCCTTCCTACCCACAAAATAGCTGACTAGACCTGATATTATCAGGCTGACCTTTCTGTGTTTTCTTCCTTTCAATGAAATTTATCTCTCTTGTCATAAGGCTTGTACACTTCTACGGCTGGTACGCCAGGGAAGTTTGCCATAGTGGGGTGCCTATGATGCCTTTGTACCACTACAAAAGGGTGTCCTGCGTTGAGATATGCGTTCCTTGTCTTAAACTCCGTTGAAAAGAACAGTTGACCTCGTAAAGATATTTAGTCAGACGATTGTGAATATTTGGGGATATAACTTTAGCGAGGCAACTTGTAAGGTAGGTGGATCAAAGTTATTGAATCTCGATAGTCTTGTTCGCCTTCTTAATAACAATTACCGACGACCTTTTGCAGATTCGCTTTAGGTACACTGCAAGCATCCCTTTTTCGGTTTGGCCGCTGACCCCACGCAACTATTCTCTTAACTGTGTAATATCCGCCCTAAATACTTGGAATTTTGGCGTCTCATAGAGGTTCCCGCAACAAAATGAAGAAAGCTCGCACTAACGCGCAAGACTTGAACGTAGCGCAGCTGTACGCAACCTTTACGACCATCACGACGGTTTAAGTCCGGTATTGCAGCCGATTGGCTTCTTCTTCCTGCCGCAACGACTTTTACTCCATCTTGATTGCCATAACAGCGAAAAAGAAGCGAATCGAAAGAAGACAACGCGCCGTATGTACTATGTCCGAGCTAGCTCAGCAACAAGTTTTGTTAAAGCGCAGAACGAATGAACGGAACGCGCACGATTAAACTGGGCGCCCGAAGGTGCAACGTGTACCCTATCCTCTGTTCTGTGTCGAGCAGGTGGTGCGATTCCTCTCGTCACAGTCACAGCCGATTGAATAAGCCATATGGCTCTCGGGTACCAACTCACGGTCGTAGCCGATTGGGTAAGACGACTGATTTCATGACTGACTGACGATCCATGTTGCAACTGATTTCAACTTCGTTGACCGAATTGACACGGCTTTGAATCCTGCCGGTGCTTTTGCCAGTGCCGGTGATTTCCTTTCCTTATACAGTATACACAGAGTTTTGTGAAACACCGGAATCAACAAATTGCTAAACCGCTTCGCTGTTAAAATAAAAAGTGCCTTTGCTAACGGAAACTGTACGCAGCTGACTGCTGACAAAAAGAGAGACAACCTTCACCAGGGTGTTACCCTCGCGATTTCTTTCCGAAGGACAGATGCCGAGAGCCGAAGGTTTGGGAAAGTAAAACTTTGTAGCTTAAAAAACTCACGCAAGGTCGACTCCGTCATCGTGCACTTCGCAAGGGGTGCACCCATCCAATGAACTGATTGGTTTCCTTGTCCTGCACTGAAATCATTATTAAAACAACCGCTCACAAAAGGGGAGGCCGAAAGTTGTTAAAGTCGACAAACACCTCAGAACTTTCTGACTTTTGAATGTTCTTGTGGGACAAGCAAAGTGAAACTCTGACATCTGCCAAAAGCCTTCCCGCAGCGCAGACGGTTCTCAGCATTGAATATGCGAAGTTAATTAAGTTTTTTACGGTAAATAATGAGCTGCGTGCGGAAAATTAATTAAGATTGATATGTAAGAATGTACGGAGGGTGGGTTTATGAATAAAAGATGGCATATAAGAAACGAGTTCCCACCGGGTATGCCTAAGAAAAGAGGCGGAGAAATCTCGTTATTATTAATTTTGATGTATAAATATTGGGATCAGCGGGAGTTCGCTGTCACGTAGAGATATTTTGCTGGAATATATGCAAAGGCCGAAGTATCTTCCCGCTTTTTTTGGTTCTTATCCTGTGCACTGGGTACAAGACAAACTCCTTTGTATTTTTTGATGTCGTGGGATACTAGGGAAACGCCGTAGGTGCAAGGAAAATACTCTGCTTCGATCATTTAAAATCGCACCTTTTTTTGTCGTTGTGAGCTTACTGACTCATTCGCTTTATTGTGCGCTTGACTGCGTTGTTAAAAAAGCTGCTGTAGTTTATATCTGGGATGGTCACTTTATTTCGTGCGAGTGAGAATACATTTTTAGTAAAGAAAGGCTAATGGTTAATGCCGCCACATGGTGGAACGGCTTGTCCAGGCACCCTTGAGCGTTCCCTGTATTTCTCGCATGTGTCGGGAGAAAGATCAGGTCAGCAAACCCACAAATATTCATTATGCATACGCTGCGTTAAGGAGGAAACCGGAAGATAAAGTTGAAACGATGACATACCTAAACCCTCGTAAACACATTTGTTAACACTTTTGATACCACCGTCGTTACGATAGCATAGCAGTCTTGTAATGTCGGCACCGAATTTTGTCATCAGAACCGTTCTGATCACCGCCGTCAAGTCACTGAAGCAGGGCGGGTTTTCCCGATCACTTCCATCCTAGCTGATTCCACGCCCAGCTATTCTTAATTATCTATCCCTTAATTATCTATCTCACCACTCAACGATTTTTTTTTTCATTGCGGCCCCAACCTTCAAACACCGTCCAGTTGCTGTTTTTCTTTCGATCACGCCACAGGTTCAACCCAACTCCACCTCCCTTTCTTAGTTTTACTCAGGATATCTGTTGCACTACAGCAAAGTCCTGCGCTGCACGAAGCGCACTTTCTGAGTGTAACGCCAAATTTCTTTTTTGCGAAGGCATTAGCTAACTCGTCCTGTCAAAAAAGCAGCTTCAGAAACGAGAGAAACCAGACAAAATGGCTGAAGCAGCAAAGAGAGTGAAATTGGAGTAATTTGACGGAAAAGAATATTGGATAAATTGGGGTCTGAATGGAAACTGAACCCATGGCCTCCGGAACGCAAGGCAAGCACGCATTTCCAACGGCACTATGGCCTCATAGCTTTAACTAACTAAAAGTGGGACTAGTGAATTGTTGGGGCCTCTTACCTCTAAAGATGGGTTACAGACGTGTACTTATGCCAACATGTCTCGTTTGAGCATGTTAGTTACAGATGTAACAATTACACGAGTAGCAAAGTACGTTCCCTTAAAGGTTCCCTCCTTGTAGATGCGAGAGGGCATGTGCCG
Organism: Haemaphysalis longicornis; assembly: GCF_048455015.1. Classification (NCBI taxonomy): domain Eukaryota; kingdom Metazoa; phylum Arthropoda; class Arachnida; order Ixodida; family Ixodidae; genus Haemaphysalis; species Haemaphysalis longicornis. The sequence goes on along the minus strand of NW_027526407.1, from coordinate 39,215,475 downwards.
GCTGAGGTTAGTAGTATTAGTACGAGGCCACACACATTAAAAACCTGCAATCGTAAGGCGGTGCCCACACATGGCACTTAACAATTTAACTCAATCAAATCGCCTCAATCATTTCAGGCAATGAAGAAGTCGAATAAAAAATAAATAAATAAAAATATTTATTTATTTACTTATTTATTAATAAATAATTATTTAAATAATTAATTTTGCCATCCACGTGAGAGGCATCCTTTGTTAAAACCATGACTGAGTACGTCATCCCGCCTAAACCACAGCCACTCAATAGCACGTAATCATGGCCGCAGGACACCCCCTTTCTTCCACATTTTATAGCTATTTTGAATAACACTTTAACAGTACGAACTTTTGGTGCTTTCCCACGATATTCTGGGGTCTGCGTAGCGAACTCTCTGTCAGTTTTTATACAAAACCGCTGCTGAAAGGAAACTGTGGAGGAATACATTGAAACCTCCCTCTACGTCACCAATCCAAGTTCACTAAATGGTTCGATCGTTCCGAAACAAGTTGTACTTAATAAAATCCTGCGTAGGCTGTTTCAAGCAAATTCTGGCACAATCCTTACCGCGTCTCTTTGTGTTGATTTAGTTAATTACACTTTGTTCCGTCTCGGCATTCGTTATTTTACTCGGATGTAAAATTCAAAATACCCCAGCAAGAATGACGCAAGAATAAAGTTTCTATCGAGGGGTCACTACACAGGTAAAGCTACAGTTTATACGCAGGTTCAATTTTCTATCTCCTCCTCGGATATTGAATTTCTATACGGGCCGGCGCATTCTGAATCATTCATGTCTCTGCACTGACGCCAAAATGCCGAGAATTCTTAACATATGCACCTCATTTTTATCATAAAATGTATCATTCTATGAAATCCTCCAAGCGATAAGGCTGGGAATTTGTGATGCCCTGAATAATCTAGTAAGTCTTGAAAACCGTTTTGAAGGGCGAATACTACACGTGGCGTACCGCCTATCAAAATTTTACGGACGCAGTCCACTTTTCTTGCCGACCGCGCTAGCTGTATTGCAGGGGGACCACGGTGAAAGAATGGCTCCCTTGGTGAGGCTAGAAACGGGAGCAACTGTTTCAAAATTTTCTATTGCAAGGAAGAAAAATACAGGCACCTAAAATATTTGATACGGGAGACTTCACAATGATCAAAGAGGGTGGCACTGCGGGAAAGCCATTGGGAAGATTTCCTGGTCGAGTATCGGTTAAGTCGAAAGCGAAGGCGCGTGGTCTGTCCTAACTTCTAAAGCAACAGGAACGCATTTGCGTTCCGCAAGACTGACGCCCACAAATTGATTTACCTTGTTGTGGGGACGCTCGTGAGAGGGCGCTACGGACCCATAACGCACTAGCTTGCTTGAAGATGTAGTTCCACCGTGATGGCTTCCACGCTCAAGCATTCATTTTGCCTGGGTAAGTGAACACTGTTCCATTGGGAGTGATGCGGCACAGAAATTTGATTTCCTCACCTGGCGCAGAGAATCTTTCCGGTTATTGCCCCCTGTATGCCAACGTTGACCACTGACCGAATAATTCAGCGCCCAAGGCTATAAGAGGGTTGGTTATTCCCGCTCCTGTGAACGCGTTGGTGCGACCGCAATTTCACCTCATCTTGGCAGCACCGAAACACAAGCGAAGGCAGCCATAAAACACCTGGTATCTATCCAATGCTTCGTTGAAACATAAAAGTGTTCGGCACCCAACATATTACGCCACGTGAGAGCTCTGCGATGGTTTCCAGTTTTCCTTGGTATCACCTAATGTGACTTACATGGAAGGCGCTGTGCTGCTGAGCCCAAGGACGTGGGTTCGTTCCCGGCCGTTGTAGCTGCTTTTCTGATGGAGGAGAAGAGCTAAAACTACCGTGGGCCGACATTTCAGCGCACGTTAAATATCCACAAGAGGAAAAAATTTATCCGGAGGCCTCCACTACAGCACACCTCAAAGCTCAGGCGTAGCTCCAGCGTGTTAAAACCAACAATAACTGGAATTGAACATACGCGTTTTAAATGCAGAGCATTTCATTAACTCACGATGTCACCCGGCGTTGGCGTGCCTCGGCGTCCGCAACAGCCGTTCCAGGCGCACCCTCTCCCCCACTCCTCCTCTCCCGCATCACGCTACCCTCCTCGCTCTCAACAACAGGTCCGCACCCCTCCCACTACACTATATATAAAAAATAATACTTACCGGCGCCTGGTTTCGATCCCACTCCCCTGCGGGCGGAACGCAAGGTACATGGTGCTCTACCCACTGCGCTACAAAGCCGACACAGAATGGAAGGCTACGAACGCGCCTTATATCCTTTACTCATTCAAACTACGCCAAGAAGCTGCTGATACAACGCATTCACTACCACCAACTCCCCAAACACTAAACGTTAACGCAATACACCCAACCCCTATGCGACGCATTTCCCCCTCGCGAGGAGATGGGCCCTTTTTATTAAGTAGGGGCAAAGAATAGACACGCAAAACACACTAGAAGTGTTTGGAAATCTTTGGAGATGGAAGTGTTTGGAAATCTTTGCATAAACAATAGATAATCTGTGCGCTGTTAATGGCGCGATATAGGAAACGAATTCACTATAGTGTCCTTTTCCGGTCTTTCTCTTTCTCTGCGCAGAGGGTGAGACCCTGGAAGACTTCGGCAAGGCTCTGCACCTGATGCGGTCCGACCTGGAGCACTTGCGCAGTGTATTCATGGCCGTTGAGAGCGGGGACATCAGCCTGCTCCGTTCCCTCGGAATCCGGGACTCGGAGCTGGCCGACGTCAAATTCTTCCTCGACAAGCTGGTGGCCACCGGATTCATGGATTAGTCGCCGCCCCCCACCGCCAGACCCCCCCGGCTCATCGAGGCTACCTCCCGCTCATCATGTTTGGTTGCCCGCGTGGATATGTTAACAGATCCACATTATGCGTTGATGCTCCCTACCCGGAACGCGCACTTTGCTACCACCGGTTCTCACCTCAAAGGATGTGCATGATGTGCCGTATTCCTCTGCTTGGATGGCGATAAATGGCTTTGAGGTTTTTTCGCTTGAAGATGGCGTGCAGTTGCCATGAAGGTAAAATACAACTGTGTTTATTTTTTGTAGGAATTACACTTTGGTAGCTCATTTATACATATTTCAACCTACGAAAGACGTTTTGTTAACCTTAGAACGCAAGAGACGTTGACAGACTTTCAATTTTCGCGCTGAAGTGACGTAACATGGGCAGGAGTGACGTAGTGTGGGCCAGCGGTAATAACATAGTTATGAGTGTGGTAACTGCACACTAGCATTCCGCTTTTGTGATCAGGCGAAACCAGAAGCCACACTACAATGGCCCCGCTATGTTTTTTAGGGATTGCTTAGGTTGGTGGTCATTACTCCCACAAACAAGCATCTGAGGCGTCCTAAAGAAATCGCCTGAAAGTGTCTGAAAAGTCGCCACTACTTGATATGTTGTCCTTAATATCTCCACATTAGTTTCGAGGTTTTGCTAAAATAGACATCATTGTTATCGGAAAAAAGTAGCCTCTCAGTTGAATCGAACTTGTACTTTGTCTTCACGGCCTCTATAAGCTTGGCAGGCACATTTACATGCATTTGTTTCAGCACAAAAAATATCCAGCGAAAGTGAGAACGAGTGCGTTCATTGTGAACTTTCCACAAACGTTGCTGGATAAATTGATGGGAGCATACTAACGCTTCATGCAAAAACCATACTCCCACCACCTACGTTCTAATTACGAGTGCATGTTTGGTTTCGAAAGCAACAGATTCATATGAGAAGATATGTTTTCGGTCCAGCTAGCGCATTAGAGGTTGTTCTCGTTTATCAGGCACAATAAACGCCACAACGCTATTTATTCACACCGAACTAAACGCAAGTGTGTATCAGCCATTCTTTGCCCTCGGAATAGAAATCTTAGTGCTTCACTGCATCGTGAAACGTCCGAAGTTGTCACCACAAAGAAAATACTAACGTCACAAGACGCAAACGTGAAGGCAACTAAGGTTGACATAAAAGTCACGGCTCCAGTTAATTGTTCCAAAATACAGTTCGCCACGTGTGCTACGTCTTGTTGAGGATTCCATTCATAGAAATAAAAAAGAACAGCCAGTGTGCATAATGGGAAATCACGTGGGTAAAGGGGAACAATAATGGTTTGCATAGCATTTTGTCTTTGGCGATCCGACATGTTTACCCTGGACGATACTTATTTTAGTGCGGTGTTTGCAATAGCCTAACCATACCAAACACTTCGTGCTCCTCCTGACACTCGACCGTCGCAGCCGTGTCAGGTAATTTCCAAAAGTATGTGCACACGTTAGGTTCAGCTTTCCGAATATCACAAGCAAAGATAAGGACAGAGCACGAAGGTCCGGAACACGTCTTTCTAACGTGCACAGGCCACAGTGATTCCTCCCAGTTCATGATTCCTAATGCAAGTCAGGAAGAAACTGCTGTAATATCACATTCAAACAGAGGAGGCGTCATTTTCTTCCCATTAACTTGTTTTCCGAATGCACATGATTCGTACGAGTCGTATAGCGCGCAATTAATGAGGCACGCCAAACTGAAAATGGGAAACCATTATCATAATTTTGTTGATGCTTCCATTCCTTTGCGAGAAATTCATGCACAGGTCGTCGTAAAAAGCTGCAGTGAGGGCGAGACATGTGTTCGTGTGATTAATGTCGGAGAAGCATATGCAAAAAAATGAGTGACAAGAGCGCATTTGTTCACAGCCAAAGGTTCAGTATTTTGCAGTCACAGAGCCGTTCAAACCTAATGGCTTAGCGGTATAATGCTTTTTTTCAGCAACGCACTGTTCAAACATACAACTACTGCACAACTATTCAGCGATCTGTCATCTGGCTCTTAAGACCTAAGTTAACACTTTTTCATACTCTTGAGACCCTTTTAGTATTTATTAGTTACGCATAAGGTCGAAGGCGTGCACCACGTCACATTTCATTATTTTCGTTTTGTTCTCTTTTGTTTTTGCCGGGCATTTTCGAAATTCCTTCTCCAGGCCGGCACTTAACCAGCGCCATCATGCCTAGTAGGCATGCGTCTGCTTAAGCTTCAATCCTGTCAACAAGCTAAATCAACTACCGTAGATCACTGCTCCAGTGACAGAAACCATGTGGAACAGGTGAGGTTTGGCCGTCCAGGATTTTCAGAAAATGTACCACCGAGGTTTTGCTCTAGCATGCAGGAGAAGGCATATCTTCTAAACGAAGCCGTCTTGCAAAACACACGATTCATCCTTCTTTCAATCGCGAGCGACTTCGTGGGAACGAACCTAGCATATTCTGTGTGTCTATGACCACTGTTTGTTTTTAGTGAGCTTCCCATTCACTTGGCGCTTCCTATTTCATAGTGGCCGACGCAAAGGAGGCCCTCGGCTGAGTGCCGAACAAGCTTCAATCCCGCATTCCCGATTGGCATAAACCCGCCGCGGTGGCTGAAGGATTAAGGGGTTCTGCTGCTGAGCACAAGGATGTGTTCGATACTAGCCATTATGCTTTTTCAGATAGAAATGAAAGGCGAAAACGCCCGTATGTTAAGATATCGGAGCGCGTTAAAGATCTCCAGGTAGTCGAAATGAGTCCGAAGCCCTCCGCTACGGCGCTCCTCATAGCCCACGTGTTGCTTCGGGGCGTAAACCCCCAAAACCTTTTTTTGCGGGCCTTTTGGAGGTATTTTCGCGTACCTGACGGAAGAGCAGTGTGGATAGCGAAGCCACGTGCTCCTCAGGTATCGTTTTCCTGTGCACGAGCATCCAAGATACAGTACCCGTTGGTCTTGTGTACTGAAGTTCTCCTGCATTGTATGGTTGTTGCTGAACTTCTCCCTCACGTCTTTGCTGTGTGCGTTGATTTCTGTTTTTGCAAACTGAGCCAGGGGATAAAACTGTTTAAAAAGAGTTCGGGGAATAATTGACCCGACAAAAGTTCTGTTGAGCACACTCTTGGAAAGTAATTCGATGTGCGGAATATTTATGCGTGTGTTATTAGCAACGGCATTGTGCGCTTGGCTTTGTTATTGCTGTAGAAACAGTGTGAAGGAAAGTTGTAAATATTTTCGCCTATATTCGCTGATGCTCTGACCTGTGCGAAAGGAATTCCAGCTCGTGACACATTCTTGAGTAGGGAATCTTCTCAACCGTCTTTTTTGCTTGACTATAGAATCGTAATCCTACCCTTGCGCTCTGCCTAAAATGATTGCGACATGTGTAGAAGGCACGAACATTAAAACGTTCTCGCAGCCTAACAGTGAAAAAATAATTGCAAACTGGTGGCGTCGAGATAACCTGCGTAAAACATGACTCGGAATGTTTGTACAAATTTTAAGGTGTTTGTTAACTCACAGTAGATGACAACACTATTCTCATATATGGTGCATTCCTTCTAAGAGGAAGAAGCCCCAAACGTATAACAGTTATACTTTCAAAACTTACGGCATCAGTTATTCCATACAAAATATCGTCCAGCATTGACAGCCGACTAACGACAAACCTTTCCAAAAGCATACAAATTTGCGCCTACTCTTTCTAATAAGATATTGTGATAGCGCATTTTGAGCAGTCAAACTACAATGTAACGTCGCTAATAATTCTATACGCATTCCTCGTTCCACATTCTAACTTGAAAAAAAATTTTTTCATTCCCTTAGGAATCATTGGGACGAGGATGTCAAAGAAAATCAACGATATGCATTTCGTGCGAACAGTTGCTTGCAGGAAGACTTAAAAGCTTTCTACAATAGAACATGGTTGTTGAAGTGGACGCAAATGCTACAATGTCCAGTTTAATTGTCGAGATGATTTTTTATAACCAAAATTTCGATCGGCAGCAAATTATCTGCTTACAGCTGTTATACAGTGCACTGCAAAGCTTGTCCTCTGACATGAATAGAAAACGGATATATATTCACAGCGTTGATGGCATGGTGGTTGGCAAGATTGCAGCCTCACACTTGCACAGTCGAATTTTGGAACTCTGGGCACCAGGGAAAGAGCAGAAAAAGTAAATATTTGGAAAATATGCCAAGAAAACCAAAACTGATAATTTCGTTGAAGGTAGGCAAATAAATTTTTCTTGATTGTAAGCTTGGAAAGATACAAGCGCACACACTGCTTTCTCTTTAATTTGCCGTCTTTCCTCTGAAAGTGACGAATAATTACGTTTAAATGCAGATATTCCAGGAGGAAATACAACCTGCTTCTTATGTTTCATAAGGGCACATGGAAAAACATTTCCTTTGTCAACAAAGTTATTCCCACGCGTTTAGTAAGCCCTATGGGGCCTCTAAACAAAAACAATCCCACAAGACAGTGCCGCAAGGGGCATAAACTAGGTCTTTCTAATGACTTTAACACACAACCTACCTAAATAAATATTTACGGTCAAATAAATCAAGTATCCGGTGAAATAAGGTGATAAAAACGGTAAAAAAATACATGAGTGCGCCGATATAGGCGCAAAATGAAATTGAAGGAGTTAGCTCCTTGGCGTTGCCGAAAACGAAAAGGTTCTTTTAACAACTGTGGATACAAATGTCTAAGCGATTATTTGAGTGTTGTGCAGACGTTGTAACTTGTAAGGAGCGGCTGCAGATTAGCTTATAATGGTCATCAACAAATTCTATCTGTTGTATTATATAAATATATACATATTTATAAAGGAACCAAAAAAATTCTCAAGTAATGTTTGCAGCTAATCAGAAACATTCCTTAAAAATATAATGCACTCTCTTGTATAATACCATTTATAGCCTGTAAAATTGACTGGCGCTTAATAGCGCACAAAATCCTCTAAACCTAGAACACAGACAACTGTGGCAAGGTGGCTTTCAATCTGCTTTATTTTTGTACTGTGACTATGGTAACCCTTTAGAAATTTGTCATCAAAATATTCAGATCAGCTTCGATGTGATACTGTGAATGGTGCAAGTATAGCATTTCATGAGAGAGGATATTTATAGGCAGTTGTTGCAGCTTTTGCTGCTGGATAAAATACCCTAAGGGTCTCGTTAGTCATCGCGTGATAAACAGTACGGTATGACCGTATTCAAGGCCTAATATTTTCCTAAACACTGTCTTTCAACTTATGGGTCCTGTTAAAATTGCTGCAAATCTATCAGAAATGCGTATTTTTAATATCATACTTCTGTGCTACTCAATAAGCAATGTTTTATCCACTGTGCCGTGGAGGTGAACTGTTTGTGCCACGCGGAATTGTTTTTACTACTTTTGTTCATGAGACTCAGTGGCTAACCAGATGACTTGCCGCTTGTATTCACCAAATCAAAAACAGTTATAACAACCAAAAAATAGCGCAAATAGTCCTACCAAATAGCGCGAAAAAGTAGCAAACAATCATGCTAGATATTTAAAGGACGTTATATCCGGGGGCATGGCTATTTACTATGTTCTTGAAGAGGTTGTGTTCGGTTTACACCAGAAACATAGTTACGGAAATTCTTGTTATGCAGGAGGTTTGTGTCCCTTTAAATGACGACTGCTACTCCAGCCGATTTTTGTTGAAGACAGGCAAGAGCAAAATGTTAAATCCGTGGATGGCATTGAAGCCATATCTCGAGGTTCGTGTGTTTGTTAAAAGCTACACCTGGTGTACAATCAGTATGGGTAGTCATGAATTGTTCTACAGAAATTCAGGTAGAAGGTTTAAGAATCCTGGCACTAAAGTGTTCCGTGGTTTCTGGCTACGTCAGAACTATCATCTTGTTTAAAAATGTTTGGGTCCACGTGCAACTGTGGTGGAAGTATGACGAGTTCCCCACCAATAGCACCCTAAAAACCCTGTGAAGAATATAGAGGTGCACATAATGCCACTGCAGGATAGCGCTTGGAAGTGGTAGCGGTTGTTGCGAATGGTTTGGTGATAGGCGACACCGTTTTCGTTCGCGTGTACCAATGGTCTGAGGTAGGTTTCTACACCTGTTGCAGCTTCAGTTAGGAAACATAACATGGCATTTCGAGGTGTCATTATTTGAATAAAAAACACCCGTGTTGGAACCTAATGCAAGAGCTATTGCTAACTGACGGTTTTCTTTAGGAAGGAGGGGATTTCAGCGGTGATAAAGATGATATAATTTATCGGCTTTTTAAATGGTCCCTGTGATTAAGATACCCATTTAGTGGTGGCTGTCATAGGATAGCGCGTTTCATATGAGTTCTATTTATCCAGACGTGCGTAATAGCGACAATCAACCCAAAACACTTTCATGCTCCGCGTCGCCTTTATGACCAAGACAAAAATAATAAAGAGAGAAATACGCTCGTAATACTAAACGGGCTGTCAGTTCGCGTGCACAATTTCATAAATCCGTGTATTCATCCCGGACAACACCGTGAACGAGCATGAAGAAAATTACGTGACTTTTCTCATAAGAAATAACTGAATTATTTTCCAAACGGGGTGAATATATTCGAGGTACATAAAAGTGGCGGAAATATTCTAGTGATTAGTGAGCTCAACACTGCTCCCTCTTTATAATCATTAAATTTGAATGATGTAAAAAAATGCGAATAGTGCTCCTTCCGGAGCACGTGATCTCTATATACGGCAAAAGGTTCTTCTAGAAAAACGAGTTAGGCAGGAACCCAGTCATTCTGAATGTAGAAAAATGTTTGACAAGACTAAAATAAACTGCTGTTTCAAACTAGCCTTAATGAGCGCCAGCAATTTCGCCACCATGCTTATATTTTTCAGCCAGTGCTGATATCTTTGTTTAATAACCGTCATCGATTAGACAATTAAAAGTGCTCATTGCAAAAGTTTTCTAGTTCCGTTGTATATATGGAGAATACCTGAAGTAAGGGCTCGTGCTTGCTTCGTATGCAGAACGGAAGCATGCAGGCAGTGCTGCAACTCAGACTATGATTGATGACATCCCGGCAAAGACCTTTAGCACGGCTGAATGTAACCAGCATAATAGGTGCTGTATGGTAGCAATTGTATCGGCCTAAAACACTCCCTTTCAAGAGATACCCGGCAAATAAAAAAAACCCTTTCGGATTTTTAAAGTCACATTGTACATGTGACCATTTCTGATGTTCTGTTTACTCGTGTAATCTCCCCCAACGAACACTTCACCGTGACTTCGGCGCCTGTGTAAGCTACTTTCTCAGACAATCACTTTCACCCTTTCAGACTGGCGAAAAATACATCGCTGGTGAAGGCCACCGCTGCAGGGGTATCGTTCTGTTGTTTGTGTGTGTATGTGAGCGAGGGTTAGGTTTTGCTTGTCTTCACGTACCCATGCTTCCGGATATGACGTCATTGTAGGCGTACATGTTGTTTCCCTTCCCAAATGTTGTGGCGAAACTCGTAGAAGGCGTTCTGTGCACTCCCTCTGTCATTGGTTGAAAACCGTCAAAGTTAAGAAACATCGTAGTTCATCGTAGTTCACGGCTGAAACCCTCTGTCGCATCTGTACATGAAGTGGGAATGTCTTCGACTTTTTATTAGCGCTACGACATGCCCAGTGCACCTTGAGTGTAGGTACTCTATGTGCAAATCTAAAGGTGTTTATTTTGTGAGTAGAGCTGCATGCTTCAGACGCTCACATCGCTTTATTATTTTGAAAAGAAAGAAATTCGATGTAAGAATTAAACCTATGGTTATCCTAGTCATAAGCTACCCCTTGTTAACCCTCATTATAAAACTTACCTTTTTTCGCACCGCCTTGGCCGGGGCACTAGAGGAGATGTCAACAACGCCAAATTTGCGGCGGCTGCCGGAAAACCTTGAGGGAAATCAGTTGAAATTGCGGCTCATGCGATAAGGCACTTCCGTATTCCTTGAAATAACTCACAGCTGCCCGAGATACGTGCTAACCAGGAGGATTAAATGCTTCTTAAATTTCATAGTATCGTCAGACATTCCTAGATTATTTTTGCAGGAATGTGAAGTGTGGTTAAAGTGTAAAAAGAATAGTGAAAATCTTTAGCGATCAGGCTGCGAAAATTATGTTGGTGTTGGCATATGTATCAGCTACAAACGAGCGGCAAAATGATTCTGTTATATAAAGTAGCTTATGTGTTAAGTGAACATTGAAACAATTGTAGGATGGTGCGGCGTGTTTTCCTTCTACGTCAAAAACGGCCGCACAGCATGGCTCACCCAATGAAGTAATTGAATTCACCGTGTTGATAAGTTCCCGTCTCTTCAAAGCTTTATTGTATCTCGGTTGCTTCCTTGTCGCCTACCTGAGCCGCAGTGTGTGTCAGCAGCTGGAAACAATGTTCTATAAAAAACGCGTGTTGCATGCAAATGTACGTAGTTGCCCAATCTTGTGTTATTTGTTTACAAAATGTCGGCGTTTCCAGTTCGAGGCCGGCGACGGTGGGCCGAATTAACGAAAATAAAAGTGTCTCAACATGTACTAAATTGCATTTCTGCTTTTTTTTCTGCAGACGTGCTCGGGAGTGTTTGCGTAAACTTTTCCGTACGCCACTTTGGTTCATGCGCGAATGACAATGTTTCAAAACAAGCGCGCATGATTAATATATACCCTGTAATGAAAAATTTGTGCGCAAAGCGAATCGCAGTCTTATGGGTCAAAGTTTCGCTGATTCGAGGGCGGCGGTCAGGGCATTCGCCTCTGGCTCCATCGCCCAAGAAGCATATAGAATCCTCCCCGGTAGAGTACTAAATCCCCACACTATCACGTGGTTTCCGGCACATCTCAACTCCCAGCTCGAACCCCTCGCCAACCTCAACAACATCGCACGCGTCCAAGCGCGCGCACCAACCAACAACGCGGACGCGAATGCGAGTCGAGGTCTTGTTGAACCTAGGTTTGTCGAGTTCCGAGACATTGTTTACTCCTTTAATGAGGTAACTAAGCACTACTACTTTGACAGGAGAGTCTGCTCTCTTCCGCACGGTAAACTAAAAAGACCACAGGCTATCACACTCCGCATGCTTCTGACAGGATCGTATCCAAACTTGGCTTTAATTCACTCCATCAATCCAGACGGCTATAGACCCGACTGCCCGAGATGTGGACAGAAAATTAATTTAGAACAAATGATCTGAGATGCCCCTTCCTAAAAAGAGGCCCGAATAGCTGCACCGAAAAAGAGTGGAGCTCGGCGCTATGAAGCTCCGAGTTTTCACGTCAGTTATGGGCTGCCGAGAGAGCCCACGATGCGGCGGCAAAGCTTGGACTTTCTGTCCCAACCTGGGAGCGGCCCGTGGCTTCATCAGCCCCCTGAAAAGGGGGTCATCGGAGTCTCTCAGGACAACCAATAAAGTTCCTTGTCTGTCTGTCTGTTCTTGGTCAGGGCGCATTGCTGCTGCGTCTCAGGAAGCAATCGCGTGATCAGCAAACGCACAGTGGCGCACCACTTCTGTGCCGATTTTCCGCAGCGCGTCGTCACCCGAGCATGTTGCTAAAAATTGTGTTTAAACCTCCCGCACAAACGTGGTAGGCATCGGCATCGGCGGCGCGAACTGCGTCTCGGGAAGTGATTGCAATGTGCTTCTCGGGAAAGGAGCGCAAACTGCGTCTCTGTAAGTCAACGCGTCATTGTCGAGTGCACGACTACATGCGCTGCTATGGCGTCATCTCGCACGTGTCGTGACTGTCATGTCTCACTGCCTCCCCCTCACACTTTAACCATGCGTCACCGCTAGGGAGTGTCTCGCTCCGCTTCCGCATACCTCCCTCCCCTCACACTTTTGCCGCCGTCCTACCCCGTTTGTTTAGGGGCGAAGCACCTCAAGGCCGAAGCTTGTCCTTCGGCGCTCGGCGTCCGTGCTCACAGCACAGCACCGAGTAAATCGAAACCTCTGTGAACAAAAGGTTTACAAAAAGTTAACAAGAACCAAATAAAAAGTTCACAAAAGGTTAGAGAGAGAGAGAGAGAGAGAGAGAGAGAGAGAGAGAGAGAGATTGAGAGCGCGCTCCTGTGGAGCCGTGATGCGCATGCGCGAGGAGCATATAATTAGATTGGATTGAATTGGATATGAATATTGATTTGGACTGGACTGAATTGGATTGAAATGAATTAGATTGGATTGAACTAAATTGAATTGTATTGTATTGGAAATCGTTTGGCAGCAGTGAGCACTCTCACGGGTGATTTACGGTAAGAACGATCCCAAGTGATTCGCCCACTCGTCATGATTTACTTCCTGGCGATGCGTGAATTTTTTTTGTCTTCGGTTTTCCACTCGTTCGCTCAGTAACGATGGAAAGGCTGCCTTTAAACAACAGTAGCAGGCGCCAAATGTTTCGATCTAAAATGTATTTCTAATCAAAGAAAATGTATTCACTCTCCCTGACGAAGACGACATCGACGCCCCCGATGAGGCCACCATTGCCCTGGCCTCCCACATTGAGCCTTACACCGCCACTATTCTAACCGACTCGCCATCACCATGTAGCCACTACCGGTCACACCTCTACCCTTGTCCTCAAGACTCCCACCCAAAGAACCGTCGTCTCTAACATCCTTACCCATGGCTTGCGGATCCCGCCTCCCTCCCATGGGATGAAGCATTTCGTACCTCTGCTCACGTCCTCAAGCCGCAGGCGTCCTTAGTATGGGCAGGTTTTCAAGACCGTACCCTGCGAGGTCTCCAAGTACCACCTCGGTACAACGACATCTTGGTCCATCATCGGCTTCAACCGCGAATTTCGCGACTTTTTTTCAGCTTAGGCTACACAATCTCTGCAAAGTTCAATCAAATACACGTATTTTGCCACAGGACAGGACTCTACGAGATCCCCCCTCCCAGCTCTCGCCTACATGCCAATCCTTTCAATCTCCCTGTACACTATACCACAAGGTGCGGCAGTTCTCTCCCACACAAACCTGGACGGAACACGTAGCCGAAAGAGCAAGCTGCTCTACCATCTTCCGTTTTCTTCTGAATAAAAGTTCCTTGCTTCTTTTTTCACAGGAGGTTATTAAACACTCATTTATAAAATACTACTGGCATAAAAATTTATAACGGTCGGGTGACACACAGATTCGACGCAAGGTTTGGACAGTGGCACCCACTCCATTCAGGTAGAGCGTGGCGCCACTGGAGCAACTGACATATCGTCTGCTTGAACACGAAAGGCTGGTCATTTTCAACTAGCGAATAATTAACTGCTGAAAAAACACTTGATCATCAGCAGTGTCTACGGAAACGAGGTATTAACAATCGGACAACTTGACAATATGATTACGGTTGGCCCAGAAAATTTTGACAAAGGGTTTACATACATACATATATATATATATATATATATATATATATATATATATATATATATATATATATATATATATATATATATATATATATATACACACAGATAGATAGGGCAGCAGTCTACAACGCCAAAGGAGGCATAGGGGTGTGGTTAGGCTCTTTTCTTTTTCACTATGGTTAATGAAGTACACATTTTTTTTAATATACAGAAGAAAGAAAGAAAGAAAAACACGCGCCCAGAGTGGGGACCGAACCCACGCCTTTCGATTACATGTCGAATGCCTTACCAATTCGGCTATCTGGGCGACTGTGTTCTCCTTCACTTTCTAAGCTATTTATATTTACTATAAGTGTATCTGACGCTTGAGAGTGGTAGTCAGTGCCACTCTGACTACACGGGGAGAAGGGGACCTTCTTTTCAACCCCCGGGGCGTGACTCGAGTGTCTACAGCCTGTCATGAGCGGGTAACTGGCTGGAAGCCCTCTTATGCTACCTAGGCATCAAGGCTGCCAGAACCGAGACCCTCGCTAGGCTTTCGCAGAATAATATAGTAAGGAAATGAGGGGCTCGTTGAGGAAATACAGAAAGATAGGGCAGCAGTCTACAACGCCAAAGGAGGCATAGGGGTGTGGTTAGGCTCTTTTCTTTTTCACTACGGTTAATGAAGAAAACATTTTTTTAATATACAGAAGAAAGAAAGAAAGAAAAACATCGAAAGGCGTGGGTTCGGTCCCCACTCTGGGCGCGTGTTTTTCTTTCTTTCTTTCTTCTGTATATTAAAAAAATGTTTTCTTCATTAACCGTAGTGAAAAAGAAAAGAGCCTAACCACACCCCTATGCCTCCTTTGGCGTTGTAGACTGCTGCCCTATCTTTCTGTATTTCCTCAACGAGCCCCTCATTTCCTTACTATATATATATATATATATATATATATATATATATATATATATATATATATATATATATATATATATATATATATATATATTTAACAGCTTTAACAGTGCTGCCATGGCTTGATAGCTTGTACATGTTCCGATTATGGAGCGCCAAGTAATCCTGAGGAATATTTGAAGCAAAAAAATTAACTATAGAACCAACAGTGCCAACACTCTTTTATATAGGAATACGCGTTGTAGTTGTTCTGGCGAGAAAAAAATAAAAAATAGAACTCTCACAAGCAGTGACGAGGAATGCTCAGTTAGAGAAACAAAATAACACAAAGAGATTGACACGCTGCTTCAAGCACTACACGAACAAAAATTATGAACAGATAGCGCGCGAGCACTGCGAACGCGGGAAAATTGAATTGAACTAACCAACGTTCAGTCACCATGGCAGGAATGAGAGGGAAGAGGAAGGGGTGGGAGTGGGATTGTTATGTGGCAGGCACCGAGAAGACATTTGTCTTCCGAAGGCTTTGCACGAAAGCAAGCAAAGCTACACAGCCATTTTTTGTATCGCTTGTGGTACCGGGGTGCTAGCGCCCGGTCGCGGCTCTCAAGAAAGACACCGTGTTCCAAAAAACCAAACCTTTAGTCAGATCCGACCCCGTCTTTACATGTCCGATTTCCCCGAAGCCCAGGCTCGCACTGCCACAGTCCCTGGTCTCGTTCCCCGTGCACACGCTGCGCGTGCCCCAGTTTCTTCTTTCTCGTCCTTTAATATGTCCTTTACTCGTCCTTTACTTTCTCGTTCTTTACACAGTTGCCACACGCTATACGCTCAACGTACCTCGATAAATTCTAACCAGGCTGTTGCGTTTTCACTTGTCCCTTGAAACGCACCCTCCGCGGTGACTCCGTGGCTAAGCCGCCATGCTCCTGTATACCAGTGTGCTGGTTCAATACCGCCCACGGTGGTTGTCTTTCTCATGGATGCTAAAAAAATGAAGGAATTAAGCTAACATTAACGGGAAACACTTGAAGGTGCGAAGCTCTACGCATTTTTGTTGAAATGGTAATCGTTGGACATCCCATTGGACAGACGTTCGCTATGATGTGCATTTAATCTCCCTTAGTGGGTGTGCTTGGCCTGTCAAACGTGCGCCGGGGACGCTGGGCGGTCACCGCGAGGCACGCACCCCGAGCGCTCCGTATTTTCTTGATATATATATAATATAAGTACACAGTCGAATACGCAGCAAGAACAGTAACAAAGAAGGTTTACTTACGTAGGGGCAACGAGACTTGCCTTCATCAGAGTACAGTTACATGATTTTGCTGTCACAAACATTAAGAACACATTTCTTATACAGATTTGCAGAAAACCGTGAGAAGGATCGGAAAATGTTTCGAAAACGGAGAGTATGCACGCAGTCGGGCTATGTCTATGTTATAAAAACAACAACAATGAAAGAGAGAATGGAGAGAGGGAGCGAGAGAGAGGAAGGGGTCGTATTAACAAGGCAGCTGTCAAGATTGCTCCACGACGGGGCAACGTACCTGGCATGGGCTGCAAGTTCAGACAGTGTGGAAATCTTGATAACCGTGGTTTCAAAAGGAAGGGAAAAATATACATTAAGGTATCCAGTGGGTGGGGAGACTGGTTCGGACGGATCCATACAGGCATGAACGAAGGATGTGTTTTGAGTGTGCCCCCGCACTACACAAAAGAGCATTGCACAAGAGCTAGTGACTCAAGAGGAAATAGGTAGGGTCCATAGATCACAAAGGGTTAAACGTTTCTCAGTTGTGGGGGGGGGGACGCGGCCTCCGCCGCATTAGGTCGCATTATGTATGTATATATATATATATATATATATATATATATATATATATATATATATATATATATATATATATATATATATATACATATATATATATATTAGAGAGAGAGAGAGAGAATAAGGGTTGGCAGTCAAGAAAACCTCGGAAAGCACAGGGGGGAATGTGGTAGGTCATGGAAACAGATGCATTTTTTGAGACAGAAAACGGTGAAAAAATGCCCGCCGGGTGGGATCCGAACCCACGACCTCCAGAATATATATATATATATATATATATATATATATATATATATATATATATATATATATATATATATATATATATATAATGCATAACTTCTAAAGAAGTGCATTAACCAATGCAGCATCACTTCTAAAATTCCTCGTACCTTTTTCTCGTTATATACGTGCACCCACAGTGTACGGAATTACTACGAAAATCGGAGCGGCCGAAACACCGAGATCAAGTCCACGGGGAGAGCGAAAACGCGCTCTCTTCGGCAAGCAAACAGGCGAGGCAGACGCGCCGCTCTCGAGACATCCGATCGATGGACATAGCCCGGCGGGCTTCCATAGGTCACAGTCACCGGGGTAAACATTTGCCTGAAACTGGACGCCGTACCAGCGACGTTGTTTTCTCGGGAGCACGCTGTACGCGCACCTTCACTTCCAAAATGAGCAAGGAAGGGAAACCGAATGAAGCGGATCGGAATGACGGGATGTTGGGTGCACCGCTGCTTATGCGAAGCACTTATTTACTGAGCGCAAAAAAAGCGAAATCTTGCTGCTTGCAGTCTTGGTTCGCCTACGTTTTATATGCAGACGTTTTCGGTTACAACGGTTCGTGCTTGTTGTTTCGCAGTTCATGACAGTCGCGGTGTGTGGGCATATGTTCATTGCAACTCTGTCAACAGTGCAACGTACTATCGCGCTTACTATGACCTACACTGCTCATTAGTATTCAGATGATTATATCTCAAAGCAACGACTCTGGCCATATACGTTTGTATAAGGCTTGATACATTAGGAAGTTGTGCTCCTGATGCGTACTTGGTCTTTAACCCAGGGTACCAGAAAAAGGTTGTATAAAGCGCTGAATACTAATGAGCGGTGAGCACGACAGTACATGCATTAGACTCTAGTTATAAATAAATCGCTTCGTATGAATTCATGATTGTGTACGAAGTTGTTTACCGCCCAAGCGGAAGAAAAAAAAACTGATCATCTCCGCTTTTAAACGAGTATCACTGATGACAAAGTCTGTTTTCCGTTGCGAGGTCTTCCTTATAACAAAAGCATTCACTGCAATTGTTGTAACATCGTCGACTACTGAAGGCATGTGCTCTTTATTGTCGAACGATGTCTGCTGAAAAAAAAACTGTGGCTGATTTCTCTGTCATAGTAAACGGTAAAACCCGAAAGCGAAATGGGCAGCAAAATCAGGAGCTGAGCATGATTTGCGGGTCGGCGTTTGTCTTGTTTGTTTGCTTGGCGAGCGACGTCCTGCTGGCGGGTGTAGTGGCGTCATTTTCGTGGCGGATATGACGTCAGTGAAATCTGTATACCGGCATAAAATACTTTCGTGTAAAAATATAAGACCCGACAACGAACAACCCTAAGTATAACGTATGCTTTACTACTGAAGGTTTCTTCCCGGCAAGAATACGCTGTATGCAGGGCCGCACGCTTTACAGTCCGCTTGCTCCGTTGTACTGGCGCCATTTTCGTGACGGATGTGACGTCAGTGAAATCTTTTTGTATCCGTGAATAAACCATTTTCGTGTTAATACGTTTCCGCCTGCTAAGCTCATTGCGACGGGCAGACAGATTGCGAAGGTGGTTTCCCGCCTAGGCACTGTACTGACAAGACAGCGGGACTTTGTCAGGAGGCTCAGCAGACTTTGGGTGAACACATTAGGTGAAGAGGCGTGATGACGCGCTGGCCGGCATGCAGTCGCGATTTGGAGGAAACAAGGCAAGCTGGCGAGAATACTGGCGACTGCGTTTCGGTCGGCGTAGCCATGAACGGAATAGCACTAACCTCTAAAGAATATCAAACGCACAGACCAGAGGTTCACCCTGTTTATATAATCGCCGGTGGGCTTTATTATTTTTCACACCTTTAACAATGTGTCTTTAAGCCAACAGCACTTTTCAGTGAACCCGGTTCGGTGTCGTACGGAGAGACAGAATACCGCAAGTGAAGTACATTTATATGCGTGGAAATACAATTTACCATAGAGATTGCTCTGGAACGATTCTTTTCTGAAAGATACTCTAAAATTTGCCCAAAAAGGCAAACCAACTTCGCTGTGGGGTTCCCCTGCGATATTATTTATAGTGCCAAGGGGGAAAGTTCGACCTAGATAAGTGAAACAACTGTTTGGAGAAAAATCTGAACTGATGCATGGAATGGTGAGATTGAGCAGAAAACTCAACGTTTGATCTCCGAGTCTAAAAATAGGAGTTTCAAGGTGAAAAGTTGCACCCAAGCTATGAGGTCTGCCGTAGGGTACAGCTACGACTAAACGTAGGCCGCTTGAGGATTGTAAACACGCGCGTAAATTTAGACCCAAGGCCCTTTAAAGACGATAGTCTTTCTTGGGTTCTCAAACCCAGAAATTTTGGTCTGTCTGTATGTCTGTCTGTCTGTCTGTCTGTCTGTCTGTGACTCGATTCAGGCACCCGGCCAAAGTAAAATTGATATAGCGCAATAGTCTTATATACTCACAGCCACATGTAAACGTCTAAGCCCGGTTTATATGTTCATACTTGTCAACTTTGTTGAACAAGAACAAGACATTACGCAAATATAAGACAGGAAATTAGTACACAAGGGATATTTACAGTATTCCTTTATTAAAAAATTTATGGATGCTTGGTTTTTCTACAGCAAATGATATTCTTTATTTACTGCAGAAAACCGCCGCCTCCTGGCGGCATATGAAAACTCACGCGGCAACAGCAACGAAAGGTTCCACTAGCTAGGTTTCAAGTTCTGCTTGGAACGCACGTGGAGCACGGCCACGCGGCTCTATGAACCTTCTAGTCGGCCGCCTACATTCACGCGCGTCTCCGCCGTACTGCAGAACAGGCATCGAGGAACCCGGCCTGTAGCAGTGGAACGCGGTAAATTCAAATCACCTTGCGCAAACCTTTAGTGTGTTTACCTTGGAATGAGCGCGACGGTACAGGAACAGCATGAGGGGTGAGCGGAAAAGCAAAGCGGGGCATTTCCTTGGCAAATGTCTACAAAGACTATCGTCTTTTGACGACATTTGCAACGAAAGGAGCAAATACGCGGCTAATGTTTTTTTTATTTTCGCCTCCGTCAAACCAAATATGAGCCATTCCACTCTGTAAAGTTGGATGACCAGCGAAGCTTTTTAGCCCACAACATAAATGTCACATAGACTTTATCGTAGAGGTGTGAGAAAAATTATATTTATTGCTCTTGAACATTGGAGGCGGTTATCCTTAAAAAAAGACACGTACGTGCAGCCACACACTTTTATTCTGAATCTTCTGATCTGAACGTAGTGCCTAATGATAACTAATCCATTGAAAATGCATATCCATCTGAGAAGGCGCAACCTCTTGAGGTGTAATTGTTGTCTTAATCTTGCAAATACTGCCTTATAATAACTAATGTGACGCTGATTACACGTGTAAGCTTCAGATCCAAGTCAACTTGGGATGGCGTGCGCCATATGTAGTGACCGCGTGCTAATATAGTTCGGTAGTTTTCCAACGCCTCGCACTTTAGAACTCATCGCGCTCTAAAGACACACGATCGCTTCTTGTTTTCTGAAATAAAAGAAAAATATCTGAAACCCTACCAATGTTACCTACGCCTAAAAACGGCTGCCGAGGCCTGGATCAGAACAAAGGCCTGCGGTTCACCGGCACAGCGACTTAAGGCCAACTTCCACGCAGCGAAAAACCGACGAAATGGCGAACGACGCCTGGCAACGGTTTTCCAGGCCTCAGCATCATAACAATGCTTGTTGTCCGGCGATCTGCCAGAGAAAAGCCACTGTCCGTGCATGGAAAAACCGGCGAAGAAGTACACCGTCAGCTTCGAAAAAATGATTGTTCACCGGGTATTAGCCCTGTAGCAAAAGTCCTGGAGGTATCGGGCGGCCGCCGTTTTCATCCGGCATCCCACTAGCAGAAGACGATCATTCTTCTCCGTTTTTCGGACGTGAGGGGTAAAAAGCAGGGCTACCCGGGGAAGCAAGCGCGGAACGATCGTCTGCTTGGAGCACACGCCCATAGCTCAAAGCGACGTAGCAAGATGTGCTCGGCTGCAACCATGAGCCTCAAGACTAGTAGGCCTCGCGGCATACCGTCGGGGGACAGGCCAGAATCTGGGATGAACAGGCGACTGAACAGGCCGAAGGCCCACCGCGAAGCGTCGTGTACCACTTCGGTGGTTTTCCGCTGCATACGGAGCCAATAGGCCACCGCAGCGCTTGCCACATGACGGGGGTGCAGGTTTCGTTGATCAAACACTCGCAGTACTCGCAGTGCTCATAGCAGATCATCAATGACTGGCATCAGCGTGATGGGAATGACAATTACAGGGCCTCTTCAATATAGCACTCGGAGAATGAAGAACGATAACTGTAACAGTAAGAGGGGCAGTCTTAAAAAGGAAAAATATGTGGGGCTCACCAGTAGGGTAGTGTCGCTTCTTAGCCCCTTGCCATTGTTTTTTTATTTACAATACTTCTACTCACAAGTCGACTGCAGCAGAGTGGCAGCAGCGACACACGCAGTCGTGGTGAATCAAGGTAGCTCTATAGAGTGCTCGCACTGAACGTTCTGTTCCAAGGCACCATCACCAGATCAGGGAATGTTGTGCATATTGGTTTAATTTATCACCCACGTAAGAGGAAGCCTTAATGTTGATTGTTTTAATCTTTTCTATGTTGGCCCATTCATTTGTTTTTCAGTTTGATCACGGCAAAAGAGCTCAGCGCGAATATTTCCCCTCGACTGGAAGTGAAAAAAAAAAACATCTTGCAGCACTAAAGCTAAACAGTTACAGAGCCCCATTGAAGCGTTTTGGTGGGTTTTAAATTGCACTAGTATGCTAAACAATGCCTATTTCAGTGATGGAATCAAGGAACCTAACGTGAAATGACTATATACGGCGTGGCGCAAAGGTGACGCTCCTGCACTTATTGTGTATCTTCCATCGGGCTACAACTAGCTCGTGAGATGAAGTATGGTCACCGCTGGCTTTGATGCTCATAGATTGTACGTTCACGATAGGTACCGACAGTTTCGGGGGGCAATCTCACGTTGCTTCAAATTTTTTTTAATGTTGAATATAACCCACGATATGTATGTTCGCAATCCATCCTCCTGAAAACTGCTTTTGAAATGGAACATCCCTCTAATGCCAAGCAATTTTTACCTGTCTCCAGTTAGCTATGATTGAGAACTGTTGAGGTGCTAGTACGATTGGGCAAGAATCAGAATTATCTGACATTGACGTCAGCAAGGACAAAGTTCAAACGACCACCAAGTCGAAACTCTAAATGACTCGGCAGCAGAGACACCACGTGGCCAATCAAGCGGAGGCAGCTCCAAAATCGCCGTTCCCGAAACGGCTACACTTGCACTGCACGCAACTATCACCGATGTGGCGTGAGGACCTATGCGTGGCATTCAACAGCGCAGCAAAAGAAGATAGTACGCACCGGAACTAGGCTGCCTTCTTCGACTTCCGGAGTTTCGTCATTTCCCTGCAACGACGGCAATCAGACTGAGAAGGGAAGAAAGGGGAGGAAGATCATCTGCGTTGAGCAATCATGGTAAATCGAGATTACAGTGTCTTTTATCTGCTTTCTCCTGGCCGCGTCCTTGCTTTAGACGGCGTGGCTACTCCTGTGCCTTCAGAGCAGGTGGGGCTCTAGAATGAGCTTTTGGGAACGTGTCGAGGTTGGGGTGGTAGTGGGAAGGCCCGGTACCTTCCGATTGCCAGGAAAGAGAGGCACGGTAGCTTGCACTGTCGGGTTTCTAGTCTCCTACAAACTTAGGAATATTGTACTGGTAGTGGTAATTTTTAGTTTAATGCCGCAAGAAATATGCTACTTCCCTTGCTTCGTTTTGCCTACGCTCACCGTCATCGAAAGATATGTACGAGACAAAACGAGAACATAGTTTAGGATTCACAATTAGGTACCCGAAACGCGCTGACACAGTCGCGCGTGGCCAAGCCGTTAATGAATGTAGGATACTTTTACGGCAAATATTTCTTGGAATATATTTCTCCCAAAAAGCTTAAAAATTGAAATCTTTATATTGACTGTTTTATAAACGCTTCGCCTTGTTGGCGCGAGGTGGGCTTATTCTTTTATTAGCACGCCTAACAACAATTACCCGCAGCGTGAGCTAAGCCATGACAAGATTGAGCACCACTTCGGAGTGCTCAGTCTGTATGATGAACGTGGTTTTTCCGAACTGAATGAACAGCTAAGACAAATGAGTGAACGGCCCGACACACGATTGTCCCGGGCTGCAGTGAAAACGAGTTCAAAAAGAAATTCCTACTGTCTCTCATTGGAGATTTAAGAAACTTCTCAGCTATTTTGCTTTAATGAAACTTCAAATTAACCGTACATTTGTATGGTAGCAGACAAACATGGGGCTCTCCACTTCGTTGCACCATCGTGTTGCTCTGCGACGGCGTTGTCGTGTTATCTGTTACTCTGTTGTGGCCGAGCGCTGCGATGCACGGGTCGATGTGACGTCACTGGCTGAACTACATAAAACGCGACTGCCTCATACACACGGGCTTTTTCGGTACGGGCTACATCAGAGTGGCGTCTATCTTTCGCTCGTATCACCGCTCATCAAGGGGACGACTCGACATGGTGTCAAAAGTGGGATGAACCTTCCCCTTCCCAGCCGGCATTGCGGCGCCAACCCTGCACTCGAACAGTGCACCGTTCAAATTCGACCGGACTTCCGAGTACCGTGGATGTAGTACACCTAAACCTAAATGTAACAAACATGACAAAAGTTCTCAGTGTTTCCAGGTTTCCGTTACGCGCAGGTTTAGAGTTAAGGCTCGCAGGATTGAAGCAGAAACAAAGCCAAAATTCTGGATTTATGCAGTTACTCCATGGATTTATTTCACAGACAAAAACTGCACCTGCTCCTTTCGCACGAGCTTAGGCACTACATGTTGCTCCAAAGAAACAAGGTCACTTACCCCCGTTCAACACGCGTAACTCCACTATCAGTCTTGCCTTTTGACACTTTTCGGCGCCTTAACGCGTTACAAGAACCGAGCTTATGCTGAAAGGGTACCTTTATGCGAACTTGATGCTCTTGTCCGCATCAAATTGATGAGAGGGTGCAGCTTGAATGCTGTACAAAGCGGAAGCATTTTAAATGCAGAACATTAACTCACGATGTCACCCGGCGTAGGCGTGCCTCGGCGTCCGCAACAGCCGTTCCAGGCGCGCCGTCTCCCCCACTCCTCCTCTCCCGCATCACGCTACCTTCCTCGCTCTCAACAACAGGTCCGCACCCCTCCCATTACACTATATAAAAAAAATAATACTTACCGGCGTCTGGTTTCGATCCCACGACCCTGCGGGCGGAACGCAAGGTACATGGTGCTCTACCGACTGCGCCACAAAGCTGACACAGAATGGAAGGCTACAAACGCGCCTTATATCCTTGACTCATTCAAACTACGTCAAGAAGCTGCTGATACAACGCATTCACTACCTGTGGGCGGGACGCGAGGTACATGGTGCTCTTCCCACTGCGCCGCAAAACCGACACAGAATAAAAGGCTGCGAACGCGCCTTATATCCTTGACTCATTCAAACTACGTCAAGAAGCTGCTGATACAACGCATTCACTACCACCAACTCCCAAAACACTAAACGTTAACGCAATACACCCACCCCCTATGCGACGCATTTACTCGAGTCCCCCTCGCGGGGAGATGTTTGGTAAAGCATTTTCCAGGTTTTTCTTTCTCGCCAGCGGAAACGGCATTCAAAATTCTGTGCTTTTCTTGAGAAGACGCAACTTTTCGTCTTCTAGCAGCAGCTGTCATCACCGACGAACCGATAGCACACATAGAAGTGGAGACGCGCGACTGCACGCC
Source organism: Haemaphysalis longicornis (assembly GCF_048455015.1). NCBI lineage: Eukaryota > Metazoa > Arthropoda > Arachnida > Ixodida > Ixodidae > Haemaphysalis > Haemaphysalis longicornis. The sequence continues at coordinate 39,190,335 of NW_027526407.1, read as the reverse complement.
GACAGGACGGCCTAGCACCTCAGAACTTGTCTAGAATCTAAGTCCCCCTCCCACTTGGAAACGGACGGTAATTGGTGGTGAGGGCGAAAAAAAAGAAAGATGTGAAGCGTAGTTACTCTTGCTTGCTCGTGTTCAGTCACGCTACACAAGCAAAAACAAAAGTCACTGCTACGCTAGACAAGGGATGGTGCCAGCCCCTCCGTTAATCCTCCTCATAAAGATCATCATGAATAATTTTGTGTTTAGGTGGAAATGGGGAATTGAAAAACTTCGTTAAATTCTATAATTCGTTACATAAACATTCATTGCGTCCAGGTTTAACTGTGCGTCATTCGATGACTGCCCCTACGCAACGGGGTAAAACGACCGAACAGAAGATGCCCCGGGGGAGTACGCTTTTATGAGCATTGGCAGGCAGGCCAAAAAAATTTTTTAGACGTTCGGCCTTGCCGAAGAAGAGTCCCAAAGCTACGGGGTAGTGAAGAAAAAGTTTGACGCCCATTTTGTGGCCCCGCGAACATATTCTATGGAAGCGTTAATTTCTATCGCCGAAATCTAGAACCCGGAGGAAGTGCAGACAAGTTTGTGACAGCCTTGCACGATCTAGCAGACCACTTCGAATATGCTGAATTCCGAGAGCAAATATTCCGAGAATGAATTGTTTTCAGCTTCCAAAACGCTAAGCGGTCGGAAACACTCACACATGGAGGCCACTCTTACACTAGAGACGGCTCTGGCGAAGGGGAAGCTCACGGAAGCAGTTCAGCGGCAGCAATTGGACCGCCGTGCCATCAGCAACGATGCAACTTGGCACGGTTCAACGAACACCGATGAAGCCGTTCTTCAACCGGAGGGCACATCACCGAGCAGCAACGGCAGCCGCTTCAGCCATGGTGGCAGGAACAGCGGCGACAGCAAGGGTTCCAGTGCTATGAAAATGCGATTTACGCGAGCGCCCGATGCCCGGGACGTTCAGAACGGAGTCACCACTGTGGAATCAGACGCCATTCCACCGTGGTCTGCCAGAAGGAAACGGAAAGCAACCAGGTGCACGTCTCTGTGATATAAGGCGAAGGACAGTTTAGCAGTGATGCTGTTTAGGCGGAAGGTTGGGCTCGCGAATGTGGCACGAAAACGTCGTCGAGCGATGACGTCATCGCCCGCGCCAGAACCACCGTAGCATTGCCTCGCCGCTGTAGGGCATGACTCGTGGCGTTGCCTGTCGTAGGTGCGATACAAATGATTCAAGCACGGTTTTGGAAATTGTCGCAGGGTGGCTCGCTCTGTCGCTTTTTTGCGACGAGTGGTGCAGTTTTGACTGTGCAAAGTGAAGTATCAATGCCATAATTAAAGAAGCCGGAATGTTGAGAAGCCATATTGTTAATCAACTTCCTAATTAGCCTCCCAGACGCTTATTAAGAAGTGTCTGGTGCGCTAATTAATTAGCGCCTCAGACTCCACACAAGCCGAACGAACGGTGGCTACTGAAATATCAGCAAACGCTCGTCCCTCTGCGCCCTCCGATTCTCTTGGAGCTTTACTGCAAAGCCGGTGCGCACGCGTACATCGTACATATTTTAATGACCCAGTGTTCAATGTTCTTTGGGAAGCTAACGCCGACCCATGTAGAAAAATTGAAGGAATCTTGAAGCATAACCATACCTAAACTTAACGGAATCGAGAATAAGCTAGGGGTGGCGGCAAGCTTCGTAGTTTTTCCAGTCTTCGCGTCATTGGTGTGAAGGTGGCCCATTTTTGTAGCGTGAGCTACACTGGCCGAAGTTGAGCAGTTTCGCGTGGCTCCTGGAGAGCCGTGCTGCACATTCGCGAGGAGCCGTAGTGTCTCACGGCGCACAGCTGCCGCGCCGGAGCGGCCGCCGCCGTGACTGGACGGGTCTGGACTGGACCGGATTGGACTCGACTGGACTGGACTGGGTTGGATTGGATTGTGAATCGTTTTAGCAGCAGTAAGCATGATAATTAGCTAATCCTAGACAACCAGGAAACATAAGAATAACCAGCTGAACCTTAGCTCACGCTATGTATATCCTGGCATAGCCGAGCTGAGCCAGTGCTTATTCACACTAAAAACAGCGCAGGGACCAGGACGGAAAAGGGACAAACTAGGGCGCTGACGAACAACTGAAGTACGATTTAATACACGACATTAAATACATGGAAAAACCAGTAGCTGCAAGCATGCGCCAGTTCAAGGATAAGATGCGCCAGTTCCAGTATGCCATGGAAGCTTACATCAAGGATAAAACAATCAGACTTGGCGTCAAGCCTGCTATCCAGTACAAGTGAGGTTCAACTGGCTAGATATGCCACCTCTCTTTCCAAAAGGGCAATTGATGGCGTGCTCACGCATTTTTCCCCCCGAATGCCAATCAGTGAGGCCTCCAATATTTCCCGTGAGCGAGCGTCTCGATAGCGTTTCAAAACACGCGTTTCTTTTAACTTTGGGTGGCAATCACTTTTATCGCATTTCTTGCAATGTATTGCAAGATTGCTGCTCGTTCCTGTGCGCATGGTGTAGGCATGCTCTCTAAGGCGATCATTCAGGCATCTACCAGTCTGGCCTACGTAAACTCGTCCGCATGAACGTGGGATTCGTACACCAATTTGTCCGCATATTTCACAAACTCGGTTTCATGCTTCTTCTCACATACGGCCCTTGGTCTGTCGTTGCAGTTTACCTTGGCACACAAAGACGCTAGTTTGTTGGGCACTGAAAAAACCGTCCTTACTCCTGCCTAATCTCCGATCTTCTTCAAAAGGTGTGATACCCCATGGACGTTAAGCGGCCCTTGGATGTTTCTTCTTGTGGCCGGGTTTTTGCGAAGTTAGAGTTTACCCTTTTCAGAAAATTCTCAGCGGAGCTGCGTAATATAGGGACCGGGTATCCTGCTTCACTGAGTCTCTTGATTTGGGTGCCTAAGCTCTTCGTCATGGGGTGCGGACAGGATCTTGCTACTGAGTTCGTTATAGCCGCAACAGCAATGCCATGTTTTACAACTTCTGAGTGGGCCGAGTTGAAGGGCAGTAGGCCTTTTTGAGATCTTGGAGCGTATTCCTAGCAGACATCACGCACTTCGAAAGTAATTTCTAGGTCGAGAAACCTCAAATTCCCGCCTTCTGGCGTCTCAATAGTCAGGTGGAACGTCGTCAGAACCGTCGAGAACACCTCCAAGATCTCCGCTTCTTGCTTCGAAAGGTCACCATGTGCTTCGAACACCAACAGGAAGTCATTGACGTACCGAAAGACCTTTACGACGGCCGAATTCTGAAGTGCGGATTGCAGGCGCCTGTCGAAGACCGCCAGTAGCAGGTCACTGAGCACTGGAGCAATAGACGAGCCGATGCACACCCCCTTTTTTTAATGTACAGCTTATCGTTGTGAGCGACAAATGTGGATAGCAAGTAGAAAGCCAACCCTTCCAGAAATGCTTCTGTGCTGATGCCGCATTCATTTTGAAACCTGGTGTTCCCGAAACAATCGATGGCTTCATTCACAGCATCCAAGACCAAGGCATGAGGAAAAGAGTAATACATATCCTTCAGATCCACCGATAACCCGCTCAGAATATCAGAGGGTTGTGACTCAAGGCAGCTTGAAATGGCTCTGGGGCTGCGCACCAAGAAAGGGTCCTCTACCGGTAGTCTTGAAAGAGAAGATTGCAGGAATCGCCCAAAAGGGTTTTGCCACGTGCCTCTTTCAGTGACTATGACCCTAAACGGGCAATTCTCTCTTGAGTCTTGGCGCTAAAGAAGAACTTCAGGTGTGAACTTTTGCTCTTTTCGATTGTGGTAGCTAGCCTGTTCAACTCATGAGTCTCACAGAACCGGATGGTTTGCTTCTTTGCTCTTTCAGGCTTTTCTCCTGACAAATCACGGACGTTTTTCGCAATCGCTTGATTCGCCTTTTCTTCATACTCCTTATTACCTGCTACAGTGAAGCCTCCTTGCTTGTCCGCGAGAAGTAGCTTCAAATTTGCGCTCTGCAAGCTTTTCACCACGTCGCGCTTATAGCTGCTCCAAATTTGAAGCTACTTGAAGGGCCAGTTGAACCTCACTTGTACTGGATAGCAGGCTTGACACTAAGTCTGATTGTTTTATCCTTGATGTTAGCTTCCATGGCATACTGGAGTGATATATTATCCTTGAACTGGCGCATGCTTGCAGCCACTGGTTTTTCTATGTATTTAATGTCGTGTATTAAATCGTACTTCAGTTGTTCGTCAGCGCCCTAGTTTGTCACTTCTTCCGTCCTCGTCCCTGCGCTGTTTTTAGTGTGAATAATGTGTACCCAACTAGCCCAACGTCAAGCCTTAGTGAGCCAGTGATCATTTTTTGCCGGGATACTCAAAAGCACAAATGCCAGTTATGCGGAAGCGTGTATCAAGAATGTACGCTTATAGGCAAAAATTAGTTCGGGAGCGGAAGTCACTGTCGTTCCGCCAGATTTTCCCGGTGTGCCGCCTCCCATAGGCAGATCACAGACTGTGCTGAGAAGCGTCGTAAATCAGCGCCTAGAGGCTGTTGCGACCGGGAAGGGTGACTGCCGCAGCCGGGAAGATGTCCAGAGCTGATAGGCCAACGTAAACTGTTTACTTCATAGCGAGAGGTGAGCCGAAGCCAAAGAACAATGCCCCGACGGGCGAGGTTACAATACAGGACTCGAGCATAGCGACAGCATCGATTCGCTGCTCTAACAGGAATGGTTTACAACGCTTGCGGGGGTCTATTTATACCCAAAAGCGGTAACGGTCAAAACGCAACAAGCTGTAACACGCCACGAACGTCACAGACACACACAACGCTCTTTCCAGAGTTCGTAAGCAGGTCATAGCCTCGGCGCACGTTGAGTCCGGGAGAGTGGAGAGAGGAGGACTCTGCTGAGTTCGCGGGGCCTCTGTGTCCTTGAAGACCGTGGAGACGAGCCTCGCCGGCAGCCGCCGAAGTTTTGAAATGCGCCAAAAGCGAAGCGTCTGACGCGGCTTGTCGCAACTTGTCACCGACATGGTGGCGCCTGTTTTCAAAGGCGCACGCAGTGGCTTTGCCGCACAGCCGAGGAGTGATGCGGGAAAGTATGGCGGCGCTGGCCGATTCGTAACAAGGCTAAGGGTTGTTTTTCTGCTGATATTGTTTGGAAAGGCTAAACAACGCGACAAACATTGTGCCTTGTAAAGTCACCGCAGTATCATTTCCTAGGGCTCGAACTTCCCACGGTTATATAATCGTTTGAGAAATGCAGCGCAACATTATTTGTTTAGAGGTAGTTACGATGAAACCCGAAAGCCTGTTTGGGCGTACAAATTACTTGCGTACAAGCTCATGTATTGATAGCAGACGGACATTTCTGATTATTTATAGCTCCCCGGTGAACTAAGTAATTAGGATACGCTAATCAAGTTGGCGTAAAAATACAGACGTTCAAGCTGCTAAGTCTTACATAATTTGTGCCAAGATAATTACGCTAGAACACGACTTGTAACCGTTTTCTGTACGCGTACTCCTCTCGTTGAAATTCATTCATCGACAGTAGACGGGATATCGTGACTGCTAACAACTGCGCTGTGAACTCAGCGATTACATCTAATAAAAGGGGGCGTAATCATACTTAGCGGACAATAGCGGTAAGACTGTAGTTATTCTAAATCAATTTGAGAGCTACAGATAGAATCTTCTCGAGTCAGTAGCCATTGCCGCAAAGCGTTTTTGCGTACGGATGCCAGACACAATTGAACCGTTGAAATGGAAACGCTGTTCCGCTCACACAGTGTTGTCACGTGTGCTGTAGTCTGGCTGCTTCTTTCGGCTCTCACCTCACACGGGTACGCCATTTCCAAGACTTTTCGAGCGTCCGAATTTCGGATTTGCGACTAGCTAATATGCTAAGTTGGTAGTGGACGCATCATTGACGGCAGCGCTCATCTCGTAAGCTGGCTGGCTCAGTCCGAGGTTTCGCATTTCAATTTCATGTGCGTATTGCACTTCCGAAAGGAGGGCACCTCATTTATGCAAGTGCAGCATTGCAGAATGGTCTATAGTGATGCAAAGACTATTTTTACGTTAGCAATAAATGAAGCCGCATACCCAACTTTCTTGCTCAAAATTCCGACCTCTCAAGAACCTAGCAATACCACTTCAGGAAAGTAATATTTCGCATAAAGCAAGAAGTCAACGTGAAGATCAAAACACTAAAAGTAATTTCCAGGATTCTGAATATGTTTTGTGCAATTCGCTGTCAAATCTTACTCCCCACGCATTTCTATGGGATATTTTTCACGGCTCACGAACCTAATCGCGCAACGTGCGAGACTTGAAATTGTGCACAAAGCAAGTTTTCACCCCCAATATTAGCTGCGAAAAACAATTTCACATGTCGTTAAATACCTACAGAGTAATCACTGTTAAAGGACTGCAATGAGCGGGAAAGCTGCGCATGCATTCTGGAAAAAAATCGCGGTCGATCCACGGCCACAGAGCGACAGACGAACGGTGAATGACCGAGTGCATGAGGAGAGGGCGAAACAAACAAGAGAGGACTAAGCTAAAATCCAAAACAGCGCGAAAGAACGCATACTCATCTGAATATGCCCCAACTAGCCCAAATTAGTCTTAACTCAGTGTAAACTAAAACATAGGCCAGTTTGCTCTGTTCTAAACCAGGTAGCAGCGGTGTCGCTGTCTTTGCGCAACTGCGAGGCTAGCTACTAGAGAAGCGGCTATACTAAGCAACCATCCTCCCGCCATCCTACGCGCCCGGCGCCGGGCGCCGCCGCGTTAAATCGAGTGTAAAGCGAATGAGGCCAGTAGAGACTGGGTATGGTAGTGACGGGATTCCGGTACTGGTGGACAACGAAAGGCTGCACAGGTACACAATGCCGTTGAGCCAACATTACCACTCATACGCTTGCAACCTAACACACGGTGGCCAACGTTGCCTAACAAATGGATGCAAAGTGTGCGAGGGGCTGTCGAAATTTCCATGTGGCTGTCTCGTAAAGCAGTAGCAAGTCGTTCGCAACCGACCGAAGGTCCAGTGCGCGAGAGGAGGAGCATTGTTTAAGGGACAGCCAACAGATTCTTTCCGAGTGTATGCTCCCTATGCCATATGAAATGGCAATACATGAAACACCTTGAACCTAAACGCTTCCCCTGATAGTGCCCTGGAACGTTTGAAAGCGGAATTTTCAGCTCTACCAGCCTCCAGCATGGTGCCGAAAGGAATACTGACAACCAACACATTGGACGCCGCAGTAACATGCTTTAGCTCTACGTGAGATGAAAAGAGGTGTTTAAAAATGTCTGCCCAGCTGGGTTATTCTAAATTCCTTAATTCCTTCATTAATTCCTTAAATCCTTCATTATTCCTTAATGAGGTTTCTGAATGAAGCATTGAAACCGAAACAGAGCTGTTCGACATACGAAAGGTAGTGTCCCGTATAGAGACTATATGACGCCATCTTTCAGATTTCCGAAAGTTTAGAACCAGATCAAAATTTGTTTCCGAAATTTTGTTAAGAAATTCTTTGTGACTACCTCACTATTATAAAACGCTGCTTTTGTCTCAGAAAGGGTAGATGCAGTCCACAAAAGGCAGTTGACTGTTCCTCTAAAGATTCAGCAATGAATCTTTCCTTATTTTTTTCCTTCTTCCAAGGTAAGCGGGCGATTTACTGATTTCAGTGATGATGATTATCAACATCGTGAGGATTCTTTATTTTCAGAATATCGGCAAATCCCGCGGGAAGCAATGTGAATAATTTTAGCGTGTATTTAAAAAATCGCTAGATAAAAAAAAATCCACTTTGGACCGAGGACATATTTTTGAACGGTCGCAAATGCACAGAAACTGTTGTCCTTTTAATGCTTCCAAAAGTGGGCATTTACTGCGCCTGTTTTCTTCTAAAAATGCCGGCGCCAACCTGCGCTGGTGCCGCAGTTTGTTTTCTCACTTTTTGGCCGCGACCCTTGTGGCTGACAGCCACTTATCAGGCACAAAAGCGGCTCTGTGAAGTTAATTATTAACACCGGGCGCTCCGCTCGTAAGAGCCGTCCTTTATCTTCGTCGAGTCCTTATTGCGGGAAAAAAGAGTGAATCAATTTTAATTTCCTTTGCACTTAAAAATGTAGGCACCGCAACGGACAAACGACATTTGGAGACCAGGTGCCGTTACTATCGTTGAGAAATAGCAGCGAAGTAAAAACGAACTACCTATCGCAGAGAAACACGAAAGCAAGTTGATTAGACGAAATCTGATTAAAAACTTCCATTTCCACCCCTGCGGGGACACGCCCGTTTTTTTTAATCACCGTAATGACGAGGTCGTAATGACCCCGGGCCATAACAGCCTGGACAGCTCGGGTGCAAGCCTCGAGGACATGATTTTTTAAAGAGTTGCGCAATCAGCTTTACTGCCACTTGTGCTGCCGGCACTTCTTCACATTAAAGGGGCCATGAAGACAAAATACGACTTTGTTCAGTTATAAAGAAGTGACCTTTGGTAACTCGATCACGTTCATTCCAACCGCAAAAAACGTTTTCAGCCAAAAAAACGTACGGAATATTCAAAAAGAAAAAAATTTTCCACGATCTACCCGTACGGGAACCCTGAGCGGTATGCGAAGCAGCCATGGGGTCGACTGAAGTTCCAATTAATTTTCAGTATCAGTAGCTTCTTGACGTAGTTTGAATGAGTGAAGGACATAAGGCGCGTTCGTAGCACATGCTCCCGTCTCGGTTTGTAGCGCAGTGGGAAGAGCGCCATGTACCTCCCGTTGCGGCCTGAGAGTCGTGGGATCGAAACCTGGCGCCGCCTAACTAATTCTCTTTATAGTGGGCTGCGCTGACGTCAGGCCAAACGCTGACGGGGCTGAAAGAGACGCGCATGCGCAGTGGAGTGCGGACGGCAGACAACACGGGAGGGAGGGACACAGCCCCGAGCATGAGGTGCTCCGCATCTAATAACTGTGGTTAATACCTCTGTCATAAGAATCGGTAAAACATGAAAGTGAGACGTGCAACGAAATCTGCAGCTGTGCATCATTTGAGGGTCGGCGGCTGTTTTGTGAATCGGCTTGGTGAGCGACGTCCTGCTTGCGAGTCACTTCAGCAAAGGCGTACTGGCCTCATTCCCGTGAAGGATATGACGTTAGTGAAATCTTGGTGTATCCCTGCATAAAACACTTTCCTGTTAAAATATAAAACCCGAAAATGAACAACCATAAATATAACGTACTCTTTAGTAACAAAGGATGCTTCCCCGTAAGAAGACCCTCTCTGAAGAGGTGCACCCTTTACAGGCTGCTTGCTTCGTTGTACTGGCGTCACTTTCGTGACGGATATGACGTCAGTGCAATATTTGTGTATCCGGGAATAAAACCCTTTCGTGTAAAAACGTTAAAAGTTCGTGTTAGAGTGACGAATTATGGGCAGTAGTGACATAACATGGGTAGCAACGAGAAACGTAGTTACAAGTGTGTTGACTGTCATTTACCCTCGTATGTAATGCCCTTTTACAAGGGCATTTACGGGTATTGTGAACGAATGAATAAACAAATAAATATATAATCTGCATGTTAGCATCCAAGTAATATAATTAAGCATAACTAGATGCCTTACAACAATCGCACTGTCATGTTTCCTGGAGGTGGCTGTGCCCGGCTGCCGCCAATTTTATCAACAAGATTCTGTGACGTCATAGAAAGATCTCCGGAAAGTGGATGGAGATCAGTGTTGCAGATTGGGAAGCCCATTCCATTCCAATTCCATTCCACAAAATATAACTTTTTGAAATTTCATTCCTATCGATTCCATGGAATGTTAAAGTTCTGCCCATTCCCACTCGTGGAATGGGCAGAACTTTCAGTTCCATGCCTGTAATTCCTCAACGTAGAAACTACTTCCTGGTGGTTTCATCGAGTTACCTCTGAATGCAACCTAAAATTGACGTCTTCACGACGCATTGAGAGTTACAAAAAACTAAACCGTGGGTTGTCTTTACAAGGATTTCGTTTACTTTCTGTTTATTTCTTGTGCGTAATGTGTGAGCTGTCTTAGCGGCTAATTGTCGTATAATTTCTTTCCGGATAGTTCCACTAAAACTCCAGTTACAGCCATTTTCTGTAACCGTATCTCCTCCATAAATGGTTATGTATTGGCAACAGACAATACGTCTGCAACGTTTGCGACTTCACTATGAACTAATTATGAGCGGTAAATGAAGCTCGACCTAATGTTGTAGTCATATTAGCGGCTATTTTCCATTATTTTTTTCGGGATACTTTCGATAACACAAAGTCTAGTGCCATTTTATGTAATCATACTTCCTCCGTGAATAACACTGCGGCACTGTGCAACGCACAATGTGGAAAAGCCAGCTTACACAGGCCAAGCTTACAGAGATCTCCTTAAAGTCTGCTTTACCTCTGAACACAAATACTTTGCTGGGATGACATTTTTTCAGGGGCAATATAAAACGTCTTGTATCAAGATATGAATGCACTGGGACCTTTTAATTTTTTAAGAATTTTGTTTGCGATACTGTGAAGCGGTTTTCGCGCGGTAGAGAAACCGGTTCCCGAGAGAGCGTGACACGATACCATCAGAGACTGTTGTCAGGGCCAGCTCTAAGACAGCTGCGCTGTAAAATATGCATACACGTCACGAAAGATAAGGGATGGTAGCAACTGGGTGACATCTCTGGCAGAACAACCACCCTTCCAATTCACAAAGGGCCAATATTTCCGATACCTGTTAGATACTTTGCACGAACAACATGTTTTAACGCCTTGCTCTGGCGTGGTGCTAGAGGAAGAATACGCTGCTGACAACTTGTTTCGTCTTGCACAGCTTGTCATGTGGTACCTCACTTTTGGCTTCGTGCGTCATCACACCAGTGTCATTACACTGTAGTAGCTTAACTCACAAGGAAATACAAATTCTCCAAAAAAAGCCAAAAAACGTAAACTAAAAAAGATGACTCACTAAACTGGCACACGTAAAGCAGAATGGAGAAATAAAAGTGAAATAAGTATGCCAAAGTATCAGCTGAGAAATCCAAAAGCACCACTAAGATCAGTGGTAGTTTAAATTCTAGCCAATGGGAAAAAATTTCACTGAATTACAAAAAATCAGGCAGCCAGTTTAACACGTGGATAATATTCCCGAGGTTTCCGCGGCCTTCACGAAAAATTTGTTGCCTTGGAAGCGATTACGATATGCGTCGTCCACTCTTCCAAATACCTACAACCACTGAGACACAACAACTTCGTAACAATTCTGATGCAGTCACACAAAAATATACAAAAAAATGGTAACACTCGTCCCCGATCAAATTACGGTCTAAGCTGACCATCTTTTCACTGCATATTTGCGGCAATTCAACCGGCATATTCAACATCAATACAATTATCGTGAGAAACCTCAGAGGGTTGCTGGAAAATTCGAGGCTCATTAATTACTCAAGCTTAACACAACTGTATCACAAAACAGAAGAAAAAAAGTTGGGGAGATAAGGTGACCCACGCGAATAGGTTGACCTACATTGATTACATCTTTCTGCTATTCTCAGTTCGCCGAACCTTGTTTTTCTTTGAATCGATACCTATGTTCGCGTTTTATCTTCAATTAGCAGTGGCATAAGCCCTTAAACCTCCAATTTCATGGCCAATCCTCCCGTAAGTACGTGTCACGTGAGATACAAAAGCAAAACAAACCTTAAATTGTCGGTACTGTAGTCAGCTGAAGCAGGCTTTGAAGCGCCCCCTTACACAGCACAGACGCCACCGCATCTGTGAAATCAGTTTACGTCCGATGCTTAAGATTAAACCTTCCCACCCGTCGTTTACAGTGATCGATTAGGGCGTCGAGCGAGCATGGTCGCTCGAAAAAAAGCTCCTGAAGGACAGCCGGTTGACGCATCAACGGAACCGCTCCGGGCTACCGCCCATCGCTCTGCCGCTTTCGCCATTGGCTTTTTTCTAGTTGGGTTGAACGCAATATTTCAATAAAAAGATATTGGCCTTCCACTTTGTGAAGAAGGATTACCTGCGAAGCTGGATGCACTCCATGGAGCGCACGAAATAAAACACGTTTCTTCGTAATTTTGCCATTGAGAATACTGCGTAATCAATTACCTGAATGAAACCTGAAAGGACCCGAGCTTCAGTCTCGCGTACAAACCTGGATCTGTCTGTTTTATACCCGCGTCGAAAGCATCTTACAGTTGTGCAACACACCAACCCAATCCACTCGACCACTGAAAGGTCACCGGACAAGTTGCATTGGGCCGTTTGACGTCCACGTTTAAACCTCTCACCAGCACAGCAGATATGTCACCAGTAAGGGCATGAAACCTGCAGCTTCTCACGTGCACTTAACCCCCCCCCCCCCCATCCCCCCACACACCCAATCTCTACCCGTGCACGGGTAGGGGGGATTTGCTGTGCTGCAGCAACACAGATCCAGTATTTGAGATACGCCTGCATGGGACTAAACAAAGGAAGGAAAATATCGTCTTTTGTCGACATTTGCAACGAAATCAGCAGATAGGCGGCCATTTTGTTTTTTTGTTTTTTTCAACTGCGCCATTCGGACAGGGTGGAAGCATTGCCTCGTACTCCAAGCTACTGGAACTTCTCAATAAATCAAATTCAAACAAATCAGCTGGTGCTGGTGGTAAAACCATTTATTCAACAGATTTGCGTTGAAAGCGGGAGAAGCCCTCAGTCCAGGGCCCCTGCGGCGGCTGCGGTCCTGCGTGCCCGGTCCACCAACTGTCGCTGGTCCTCAGGGTCCGAACTGCACAGCGAGGCCTCCCACTGCTCGAGGGTGGGGGTGCGAATAATGGGGGCTGCTGGTGTGTTCTGGCAAGCCCACGTGGTGTGGTACAGTGTTGCATGTTCGCTGCAGTGTGGGCATGTTGGTGTGTATATTGTGGGGTGTATGAAGTGCAGGAAGCTAAGGTGGGGGTATGTGTTGGTCTGTAGTTGCCGCCAGGCTACAGCCTCTTCTCGGGTAAGCTTCTGGTGCGGTGGTGGGTAGCCACATCTGGCAAGGCGGTGGTGTTGCAGAAGTGCACGGAACTGCTGCTGGACAGGCTCTGGGTGAGGGAGCGACTGGTGCGGTGCCTGGAGGGTGCATGCTCGGGCTGTAGCGTGTGCTCGCTCGTTTCCGTCGAGCCCTGCGTGACCTGGTGTTCATATGAGTATGGTAGGGCTCACGAAAAAAGCACAAGGATACCCTGAACCGTACAAATCAGCTGCAAACGCCAACTTACATAATTTGTTGGTTGATTGGAGCCAAAACAAAAATGGCGCGTACCCACTCTTGAGGATTGGCAAAATCTGATTGTGGTCCCATTGTTGATGAAGCTCACGAACTAAAACTAAGCGAAATAGAAGTGGAATAACAGTGACTAAAGTGATGCTAACAATTTGAAAACATAAAAAACAAAAAGAAAATTCAATACTGCTGTAACAACAGGTCGGTTAGACGATTTGAATAAACGATTAAAAAAAATTAGCAGTGGCTTAGCTCGGCTATGCCAGGATATACGTAGTGTGAGCTAATGTTCAGCTGGTTATTCTTAGCTTTCTTGGTTGTCTAGGATTACCTTGATTGTCATACATACTGCTGCTTCAATGATACACACACGTTATGCGCATTATGTAACACATGTGTATTTATCAAGCGGCTCCGGCGCAGCGGCACCAATCGCCCCAGAGCTAAGCTGGTTCCACAGGTCACGCCGGTGTTGCTGCGACGCACGAGCCATCCCTTCCACACTCGGCCACATCTCGCATGATCATCAAATGGACGGGGCCGCCACGTGCGGAATGGAGGTCGGCGAAGACGCTGGGTGCGTGCGGTGTGTGAGGGACGCTGGGCAGCCAGCAACGTTCTGTGCGCCGTGGGACGTTACTGCTCCTCGCGCATGCGCAGCACGACTTTCCAGGAGCGACGCGAAACTGCTGAACATCCGCCAGTGTAGCTCCCGCTACAAAAAAAAATTCGTTGATGCGACTGACTAACTACTTCGCGGAGAGAAACCATCGAGTTTCAAACATCTTTCTCGTTAGATGGGAGGGGCTTTGATCCTTTTTTATTTTTACTCTATGCAACGGCGGCCATTTTGTTGACCAGACAGCAACTGCAACAACCATGCTTTTTCGCAGAATTTGGTTCTTAAAGGTGCGATGAAGGCAAAATACAAGTTTGTTTTATCCGAAAGATTTCGTGTTGTACAGTGCCCCCAGAGCTGGTCCGGAATCAAAAGATGCTTTATTCATTGCGAAAGTGACCAACTCACCAAATCACAAACCGTGTGTTTGAACGACGTTTCCAATGACATCATAAGAACAGGTCTTTCTGCTAAAATTGGTGTGGAGCGGAGACTTGATTACTGTTAGTCAACCTAGATGGCGCCATCACACTGCAGCAAGCCGTTTTCTGCCTTTGGTTTGTTTGTTGTCACACGGAAAACAAGCGCTAAATAAAAACACGAGACGAGGAGTAGATGGGCCCGTAGTTTGTGACCGTATTTAAACCTGTCTTGTTTTTGTTCGTGGAGACAATAATCGTTTCGTAAAACATGGTGCTGGCTAGACAAATATGGTAACGTAAGACACCGTCGCTTGCGTCAATCAGGCAGTGTCGGCTGAGACAAGCCCAAAGCCCCGCAGTGCTGAGCTTCTAAACCAAGCATAGTGCGCGCAGTACCAACAGCAGTACGCATCGGTATTTCTATGTTTACGTGTCCGTTAGTAACTTCCACTGTTTCTCCCACCATTCTTACTTATGTAAAAAGAATGTGCCCTAAATGTAAGCGCAAGTAGCTCGTTCGTCAAGTTTGTAAGTTCTCCCTAATTTACATTTGCTTTTACCGGCCTCCGCCAATCGCAGAGCTGGCTGGTATGATATCATAGGTTCTGTGGCGGGAAATACGCTTTTGGTTCGCATGGCCATTTTCTTTTTTCCTAATTATACAGCTTATTGCAGCGAAGTTTACGTTAAAAGTGGTGTCAGTATGATTCTAACGAGGCAATCTTTTGAATGAACCAAACTTGCATTTTGTCTTCATGGCGCCTTTAAGGGTTTCACCTTAAAAAGGAGCCAGTGAAATTCTTAGGATAGCTAAGGTCTCACAGGTGGGGGATTGTTTCGAAGCACATCATAAACATTTCCGAGATCATGGCGTCCTCACGAACGAAAGCCGCTGAATTGCTCGTCCCGCAACGTCCCACGCGTTCCCCGCCCCCGTGCTCCTAACACGTAAAACGTTAATCTGGCCGCCATCTACACCCCGGATGGCGGGAAAACGCCTCTAGCCGTGTTGCTTGTAGCGGTGGGGCCCACTCGACGCTGAATTATTGAAAATCGGCTCGCGGCGAAGCAGCCGCTATTCGAGCATGAAAAAGTAAAGCCACCGCTCGAAACGCTGCTCCCGTGTGAATTTTGTATGAACGAGAAGCTGCAAACGACGCCCACTCGCATATCGATACCGGCAAAGTTTCGAACGCTTACAACTCGCGGTACTCTCAGCCGTTTTTGCCCACTAAAAGTTCGCCCCACGAGCATAGGTTTTGCCTCAAAAACCTATTCGTTGTTGTCTTTTAAGCGGGTCGGCGCTCAGTGAAACTAACCGCGAAGTGAGTGCTGGTCATTTTACGACTTCCACTTGCTACCTATTTCAGAGGAGGATACGGAGTTTTTTTCGGAGATGTTTTGGGAAAGCCGAGGACATTGTCCGTTTAGCCTCTCCGCTGCACTTACGTCTTGTGTTTCAAAGGCCATAGCCAAGCTAAGAAAAGACAAAGACGTAGAAAAAATACGTTTTCGAGACGCTCCGGGAACATCAACCTCATTGCAAAGTGGCCGCGATGGCCCATTTACGGTTAAGTGGAAAAACGTTCTCATGATGATCGCGCAGTCGCTTGCGATGGAGCTGCATCATTCGCTGCAGCGAACGACTTTCCGCAAGTGCGTCCTTGGATCCTTTCACGTCTTTATGGTCCTTCTGTTACAGAGTATGAGCCAATCACAAAAGCTGCTGTTTCAAGCAGCTTGACGAGGTGGCTGGCCCAGTACTAACAGCAATGAACGGCGCAGATTTGAACGGAAAAGTAAAGTGATACATACTTACACACAGTAAACATTTTCATTCGTGCAACCTAATACAGCATACACATAAAAAACGCAACGAGGAACACAATTGAACTCGTACACACGAAAACAAAATGATAACCGCTATCTGACTATTCGGGATAGCAAAAGAAAAGAAAACAGAAGAAAAGGGTCCTGTTTCTGCAACTTCGTTTTTTCCAGTTGCGAACATCAGTTGAAAAAAAAAAAAGAAACCAACAATGAGAGCGCGTCAAAGGAAGAAAGCGTGAAAACGTTTTCTTGACAAAAAAGCAATATGAATGTTTTGCGCTTGAAATTTGTTGAGTAGTTCTGGAAGACCATAAGACAGTGATTGCATGTCATAATTATTGCGTGGTATCGGTACAACCCATGTTTCAGTAAAGCGTGTATCATACAATCCCGTTTTCTTCTTTAACTCAGATAGTCCAGCTAAATATGGATCATTATTATTCACTCGTAGGCAAAATGAACGCGCTAAATGGTAATTATAAAAATTATTTGCTGTGATTATAGAGTACTGGCGAAATAATTCCGCTCTAGGATGCGAAAACGGCACGTTTGCAATGATTCGCACAACTCTTTTCTGTAACAGATAAAGCGTGTTCAAATTCTTCATAGTAGTCATTCCCCAGACTAAATGAGCGTATCTGATATGGGCTAGAAGGAAAGAATTACACAGAAAAAGTTTTATACGCTCAGGCAAGGCAAACCTATGTTTGTTTATTATGCCCACAGTTTGGCAAACCTTTTTACTTATTTCTTCGACATGCTTATCCCAACTAAGATTACTGGAAAGATGAACCCCTAGGACTTTAAAAATTCCACTACCTCAATGTGTTGAGTACCAAGTGTTATGTTAGGCGAAGTGACAATTTTATTTTTTGGACGAAAAAGAATTGCTTTTGTTTTTGCTAGGTTAATTGTTAGGGCATTTTGTTTTGTCCAGTTTAAGAGCTGATATAGGCTGATATATGTGAAATTGTTTCGATTTCGCAAGTACTCCATCCTGTGACTAAGAGACTGGTGTCGTCAGCGTAACAAATTAAAGAAAGTTCCGGCTTTTGGAATAGTGTGTGAAGATCGTTTATGTACACACTGAAAAGCAGCGGCCCTAAAATACTGCCCTGAGGGACACCTGTGCTTATGGTTTTTAATTTTGAAGAAAACTCGTTTAACGACACATATTCATTATGGTTTTTTAAGTAAGACGCAATCAAACTAAGCGTCATGCCATGCACTCCGTAAAACTGCATTTTTTTATTCAAGATACTATGGCTGATTGAGTCGAATGCTTTTTACAAGTCTATATAAATCCCTAAAGTCAAACTGTGGCATCTGAAGCTAGGAACAATTATTTCGTTTTGTTTTAGTAGCGCAGTTTCAGCTGAGCAATTTTTTCTTAAGTCTTGTTGAAAGCTGTTTAGAATTGAGTGTTTAGTGAAGAATTTAGTGAACCGGGAGTGCATCAATTTTTCGGCAACCTTTGAAAATAGGGGCGAGATTGATATGGGCCTGTACTTTTTGAACACGTTTTTATCACCTCCTTTAAAAAATTAGAATTACTTTTTCTATTTGCATTTTTATCGGGAAGGATCCTGTGCATACGATTAAGTTGATTACAAGTTGATGTGTTAAAGGAGGAGCGATTAAGTTGGCCGCATACTTAATCGGCTTTATTAGTAGTGTGTCTACATCTGTAGCACTGCTATTTTTTAGATTGATAAATGCGGACATAACTTCTTGCTCATCAGTGGGTGAAAGAAATATCGAGCTCTGGTTTGGTGTTAACTCTTCAATCATTAAGTTATCGTCGGCTGTTGAAGTAGAAAATTGGCTTACGAAGAAATCATTAAATAAGTTAGGTAGTTTATCTTGGGATACCTTTTCACCCTCATAGCAGATGACCAGGTTTTCATTCTTATTTACAAAACCAGGTAGCATAGAGTTTTTTTTTTCCGCGTAAGGTCTGAGCGTTCTACATCGTGTGAAAATACGTCGTTGTAGTAAGAAACCTTAGCTTTTCTAATAACTTTCACCAGATTGTTACGCAAGGTTTTGAATTCACCAAACACGGCGAGATCTTTGAGGCGAATGAATTTTTTATACAAGCTATTTTTCAAGCTTATTAGGTCTAAGGTGGTTTTGCTTATCCAATGCTTTCGGCAGTGTTTAGTTAAGTGCAGTGTTTTAACAGGAAATGCGGCCTTGTAAACATTGCAAAATTCACCTATGAAACACGCATACGCTTCGTCCGACGTAGATTTTGAATATACATTTTCCCATGTAACACTCGCTAAGGTATCTGCAAATTCGCTACTGAGATATCTCGAAAAGCCCTTTTTTCACTGTTATTCTTTTGAGTTCCGCAAAGATGTCTGTGACAAAGTTCCGCAAAGATGTCTGTGAGCTTGTCATGTAAGTTACCTTTTTTATCCTTTGTTCACACGCGGTCACTTGAGCATGAAGGAATGAAAACAAGACTTTCTTTTTTATATATTCCCCTTATTCCATTCCCTTCTATACCCCTTATTTCTTCGCGTCGTGTTGCGGTGGTGTGCTTGCGACTTGTCTTTTTTTTTCTCGGGCTGATCGCATGGGCCGCTAGTTGATACGAATACGGTCCGCGCTTTTTCTTTTCATAGTGCAGCCGCGCTCTTTCATTTCGTTGCTCAGCTCACCAACTCTCCAGGACTTTCTTTTTATATCAACCCTCCGCTCCTAGTTGTAGCCCTGTTGTTTTCATTTGAAGATCACAAAAAGTAGTAATTGTATGCCAACCTCACAAAAACTTTTTTTTGCAGAAGACGAAGATAACGTGGAAGACACGTCAACGGCTAGTGGCAGAAGTTTTCTCTGGAAACAAGTAACCCCTTTGTGGTCATGCCTCCCTCAATGGGAAAACTCTCTTCCTGACCCTCCAGACGAGCCCAAAGCTCCGATTGAGTACTTCCGGTACTTTTTTGACGACGAGCTTCTTGCTGCAATAACGGAGCAGTCAAACCTCTTCGCCATACAAAAGAATGCTAACAAGGCATTATGCCTAACATGCAGTGAGCTGGAGCAGTTTCTGAGCACCACAATGTATATGTCTATATACAGTCTTCCGCGATCGCGCATGTACTGGAGCCATGAGACGCGAGTGGACAAGGTTGCAGAAGTGATGTCACGTGACAGGTGGCAAACCATAAAGAACAGCCTTCATTTTAATGACAATAATCTGCTTGCAGCGAACGCTGGATAAGACAGGCTGTTCAAAATAAGACCACTCATTGATAATTTGCTGCCCACATTTCAAGCGCTTCCAAAGTCGGAAACGCTGGTGATCGACGAGCATATGGTCCCGTTCAAAGGCCGTTCATCACTCAAACAATACGTCCTCAGCAAGCCTCACAAGTGTGGATACAAAATATTTGTTCTTTGCTATATCCATGGGGCTTGTTGCCGACTTCTCCATTTACATTGGAGAGATTCCCCTGTTCCAGAATTATCTGACCTTGGTGCAAGCTCTAACGTTGCACTTGGGCTTTCGCGCTCTATTCCGGAGGACAAGAACTACGTACTCTTTTTTGACAACTGGTGCACGTCTATAAACCTGCTTGTCAATCTATACCAGCGCGGGATTTCTGGTTGCCAATTGCCCAGTGATGCTGAAATGAAGAAGAACGGAAGAGGTAGCCACGTGGAAAGGCAGGCAACGATTGAAGGGGTTGAAGTGAGAGAAGCGAAGTGGTACGACAGTCAAGGAATAAATATAGCCAGCACATTCGCGAGCGCTGAGCCCCTGGGAAGCTGCCAGCGGTACGACCGCAAGAAAAAAGAAAGATGTCAAGTTGAGCAGCACGCCATTGCGGAGACATACAACACATTTATGGGTGGAGTTGACCTACTAGATGGACGGATGTCATATTACCAAATTCTCCTCAAATCAAAAAAAAAAAAATTCTACCTCAGGTTTTTTTACACTTTGTTGACATGGCCGTTGTGAGCAGCTGGCTGCTCTACCGCAGGGATTGTGATGCTCTCGCTATCCCGAAGAAAGAGCAACTGGATCTCTTATCATTCAAGATTTCTATTGCCAGCTGCCTCTCTGCTCAGAACAAGGACATGATAAAGAAAAGGGGCCGGCCTTCTTTTTCTGTTGAAGCACAGCTTGAAAAGAAGAAAAGAAGATGACCAGCAGCTCTACTCGTAATGTTGAAGTCCGTCACGATAACGCTGGACACTGGCCTAAGTTGCACCGCAGCGACAGCGGTGCAAAATGCCCGGCTGCAAAGGTCAACCAGTTTCTTTTTGCACGCAGTGCTAAACCCATCTTTGTATTAACAAGAATTCAAATTGTATCATTGTTTTCAAAAGGGGTGAATGCCACGTTTCCTGAGCACGAAGAAATGACTTGTGAAATGTGTTTGTAAATAAACATTTTCGGACCTATTGTGACCTGTTGTCGCGTTTTCGCGACATAGCCGTACCTTTGTTCCAAATAGTCCGGCATGCGTCAAATTTATTCTGTGACTTTCTTTGTCAGCAGACTAGAGAACCCGACAGTAAAAAAGATTTTTTTTGCCTTACAATAAATTCAGGCTAAAAGAGGTTAACACGGACGCAGCCACGCCAGTATAAATAAGCGCTAATTCGGGTACACCTTCGAAAGTCAGTTCAATAACATTGGCGGATGAGGATCGAGGACTTCGGCATTTCATTTCATTTATTTTCATCTTAAAGGCTCGAAGGCATTATCTAAGGGGGAATGGTCGTACAAGGTATGATTTACAGCTCAACCGGACCGCAAACAGCAGAAAAAAAGAAAAAAAGGGAAACACAGAATATGTTGCAGTCATCATTGCCAATGCTATTCGGCTGTTTCCAAAATAGTTAATGGTGCCGAATGACGTGTGTTTGTCATGTTTCTTTGATACAGTGATAAATAAGCGAAAATATAAGTCGAGAAAAAATCCGCCGTTTTTTTCCGCGAGCGGGAGTCGAACCCACATTTCCGCATTACCCGTGCGGTGCACTGACCATTATGCTATTCCGCAGCGGCTTCTCTCTCGACTTTCCCGCGGGGGTTTGTATTTACAACTGCTCTGAGGCCGGCCAAGTAGAGCCGCCACTCGACCACGGCGGGAGACGTAGAACGTCTTTTTTCCCAGCCGCCACCACGTAATACGTGGTCGGATGTCGGGGTTAGCAATTGGCATATCCGAAATGCTGGAGCCAGAGCCCTCGTAATGCATGTAGCAGAACAGAAAGATACGGGACGAGGGACTCGGTAAGGACACATATCAAGGTTGCAGTCATCATTGCCAGTGCTATTCGGCTGTTTCCGAAATATTTAATAGTGCTGAATGACGTGTGTTTGTCATGTTTCTTTGATACAGTGATAAATAAGCGAAAATATAAGTCGAGAAAAAATCCGCCGTTTTTTTCCGTGAGTGGGAGTCGAACCGACATCTCCGCATTACCGTTATGCTATCCCGCAGAGACTTCTCTCTCTACTTTTCCGCGGGGGTTTATATTTTCAAGTGTTCTGAGGCCGGTCAACTAGCGCCGCCCCTCGACCACCGCAGGAGATGTAGAACGACTACGACCTTATATGTGTCCTTACCGATTCCCTCGTCCGTATCTTTCTGTTCTGCTACATGCATTATGGGGGCTCTGGCTCCAGCAGTTCGGATATGCCAATTGCTAACCCCGACCTCCGACCACGTCTTACGTGGCGGCCGCTGGGCAAAAAGGTGTTCTACGTCTCCCGCGGTGGTCGAGGGGCGGCGCTAGTATATATATATATATAGTAATACCTCGTTAAGTCGAAGTAGTAAAAACCGGAAATCATTTCGAGATAAGCGGATTTTCGATAAAAGCAATGTTGCGCGAATTGCCATGAAATATCGAGTTTTTTGGCTTCAGAAGGTTTGTTTGTTAAATAAATCCGTATTTATTACCTCAAATAGTCGTATTAATTCATTTTATGGCATAAAGGTTTATAAAACCCTTCTATTAACTGTTGAGTTTGGTTTGAAAACTTATAGGTGGCGCTGGCTGCAACAGCCGTTCTCAGGGGAACGCCTGCGCTGCATACAATTTTTTTTTTCATCGCAATGGGGACCCGCACCCTCCAATGAGTTTTCACTGCACGGCACACCTCTACTTTCTAGTACGCTGTACCTCGGCGCATGTCTCTACCGTCACATGACGTGCCACAGAGTTGCTTGACGAAGTTGATATTCCTTTAGGTACAGACTTTACCCTCGCAGAAAACATCGGCTTTGTGGTAGGCCCGGCTAAACGAGAAAAAAAAATTGAGAGACTTGGGCGCGGCAGCATCGTGCAAACCGAGAGAAACGGTCTGCGGCGGCGAAATTTTCGTTCCACTCTCATTCAAGATTTCGAAATATCCGCAGTTTGGCCAAAAAATACTTCGAAATAAAGGACAAAAAATACATGGGACGTATAGGAAATGGCTTGGTGCCGCGGAAAATTTCGACTTAGCCGATTTTTCGAGATATGCGAGTTCGAGTTAACGAGGTATTACTGTATACATATATATCATCAGTCCATCTACGCCCACTTCAGAGGCCTCTCCCGTTAATCTCCAATTACCCCGGTCCTGTGCTAACTGCGATCAATTTATCCTTGCAAACTTCTTAACCTCATCTTCCTATCTAACTTTCTGCCGCATCCTGCAACACTTGCCTTATCTAGGAATCCACTTTGTTACCCTTAATGACCAACGGTTATCTTGCCTTCGCATTACATGCCCTGCCCACGCCCATTTCTTCTTAATTTCTACTAATATGTCCTTAACACGCGTTTGTTCCCTGACCCACTCTGCTCTCTTCTTGTCCCTTAATGTTACACCTATCATCTTCCGCTCCATTGCCCGCTGAGTCGTTGTCAATTTGAACCCTCTTAGTGAACCTCCAAGTTTCTGCCCTGTAGGTGAGTACCGGTAAGAGACAGCTGTTATAGACTTTCTTCTTCAGGGACAATGGTAGGCTGCCATTCATTATCTGAGAATGTCTGCCGTATGCACTCCACCCCATTCTGATCCTTCTAATTATCTCTGCCTCATGGTTGGGATCTCGGGTCGCAACTTGGCTTAAGTAGACATATTCGCTTACCACTTCCACTGCATCGCCCCCTATCTCAAACCGCTTTGGTGTCCCGAGGTTATTGATCAGTACTTTGGTTTTCTGCATAATAATTTTTAATTTTCAGGCCCACGGTTTCACTCTCTCTGAACAGTGCGAAAAGCAGTTTTTGCAATTCGTCTCCCGAGTTACTTAGCAAGGCGACGTCATATATATATATATATATATATCAAGGTTGCAGTCGTCATTGCCAGTGCTATTCGGCTTTTTCCGGAATATTTTAATAGGGCCGAATGACGTGTGTTTGTCACGTTTCTTTGATACATTGATAAATAAGCGAAAAAATAAGTCGAGAAAAAATCCGCCGTTTTTCAGAACGCGGGACTCGAACCCACATCTCCGCATAACCGCATAACCAAATAAGACGTTGTACGTCTCCCGTGGTGGTCGAGGGGCGGCGCTAGTTGACCGGCCTCAGAGCACTTGTAAATATAAACCCCCGCGGTAAAGTCGAGAGAGAAGCCGCTACGGGATATCGTAATGGCGAACGCACCGCACCGGTTATGCGGAGATATGGGTTCGAGTCCCGCTCCCGGAAAAACGGCGGATTTTTTCTCGGCTTATATTTTCGCCTATTTATCAATGTATCAAAGAAACGTGACAAATGCACGTCATTCGTCCCTATTAAAATATTTCGGAAAAAGCCGAATAGCACTGGCAATGGCGACTGCAACCTTGATGTGTATCTTTACCGAGTCCCTCATCCTGTATCTTTCTGTTGTGCTATATATATATATATATATATATATATATATATATATATATTATAGCGATGTTAGTGAACAGACGCGAAAGGCCATGAAGTCGTCGGGTATGCGCCTCGCCAGCATATACCATGCGCCAAAAAGGTGTCAGAGAATACGATAAACCCCAAGAGTTGCGTGCGCCAGAAAACGAGCTTGGTAATCTCAATGCTCGGACCTGCGTTGCCATCGGCTTCCCCCCGCGAATAAACTACCTCAACCGGCTGCTGGCGCGTCGCCTGTCTTCTTGACAAGTGGTGTGTTACGGAAAGAAGAAAAAAAGACACTGGAACCTAGCTCTCGGAGATACACACCAACGACGATGAAGCAGTGTGTGGCACGGGCTCAGCTGAGAGCTGTCACGGCCGCTTGTACATGGTTCATCCCTGTAAATACATCGCTGCTCCATCGTCAAATATTGGTCCCCGCTTTACCTTGTCGCCACGGAACAATATGTGTGTGCGTGTGCGTATGTGTGCGTGTGCGTGTGCATGTGTGCGTCTGTGCGTGCGTGTGCCTGTGCACGTGGGTGTGTGTGTGTGTGTTTGTGTATGGGCGTGCATGCGTGCGTGCGTGTGTTTGTGCGCCTTTGTGCGTCTGTGCGTGCGCGTGCGCGCGTGTGCGTGTGCGTGTGTGTGTTTGTGTATGGGCGTGCGGGCGTGTTTGCGTGTGTACATGCGTGTGTGCGCGCGCGTGTGTGTATGCGTGTGGGCGTCGGTGTGTGCGTGTGTGTGTGTTTGTGTATGGGAGTGCGTGCGTGTTTGTGCGTGTGCGTGCGAGTGGGCGTGCGTGGGTGCGTGCGCGCCTATGTGTGCGTGTGCGTGCGTGTGTGTGTGTTTGTGTATGGGCGTGCATGCGTGAGTGCGTGCGTGTGTGCGCGTGCACGTGCGAGTGCAAGTGCGAGTGCGAGTGTGATTGTGATTGTGATTGTGAGTGTGAGTGTGAGTGTGTGTGTGTGTTTGCATGTGCGTTTGTGTGTTCGTGTTCGTGCGTGCTGCGTGCGTGTGTGCGTGTGGGTGTGCGTGTGCGTGTATGTGTGTGTGTGTTTGTGTATGGGCGTGCATGTGTGTGGCTGTGCTTGTGTGCGTGTATTTGTTTCGTGAGTGAGTGTGTGCGTTCGTGTGTGCGTCTACGCGTGTGTGTATGTGTGCGTGTGTGTGTGTGTGCGTGTGTGTCTGTGTGTGTGCGCTCGTTCGTGTGCGTGTGCGTGTGTGTGTTTGTGTATGGGCGTGCATGCGTGTGTGCTTGCGTGCACGTGTGTGTGTGTGTGTGTGCGTGCGTGTGTGTGTGCGTGTGTGCGTGTGTGCGTCTGTGCGTGCGTGTGCGTGTGGGTGTGTGGGTGTTTGTGTATGGGCGTGCATGCGCGCGTGCATGCGTGCATGCGTGTGTGTGTATGTGTGTGTGCGTGTGTGTGTGCGTGGGTGCATGCATGTGTGTGTGTGTGTGTGTGTATGTGTGTGTGTAGTTAATGCTCCATGAAGTAATCAGTACTTTGACTTCGCTAGTGACGTAGGTTTGCGTCTTCCTTCATTTACAAGACAACAAACACAGCAGTTGTATTTCTCTGACAACAGCTCTTTTTCTCTCCAGCGAATTCGATAACCAGTCGAAAACATCCCAGAAGCATCAAAAATACGCACGAAGAGACGGAAAAGCGCTGCCCTGGTAAATGTAATGCATATTTTATTACTTTCGAAGTTCTGTGTTCTGACTAGTAGACGCCTTTTTTGCTCTCAGCGGTCATACAAACAAAATATTACGTAAAGCCACCTCGATTAGATAAAGAAGAGCTACAATTGTGTCTTGGCAAAAAAAAGGCGAAGTCCGTTTTCCTGACTTGTGGACCATTTGTATTGCTCTTAGCGATAATGCACAAAAAATGTTGTGTGAAGTCACCTTCAGTACCATTTGATAATGGGCAAGAAAAGCGAAGATGTTTTCTTTCTGCCAGAACACCCCGCGGCCTGTTTGAGTTTGGAGAGTATAAATAACAAAGGAAAGGCACGCTAAGTACCTTTACAACAAACACGGAAGTACAGGAAATCACACCTTCTTTCTTAAGTGCTCCAAGCGTTGGCGGTGGCAGCGTAAACAACGAAGACGGGTGGCCAACCAAGAGTGGTACTGAATTCTTAATGACGTATCGTTGCTCCAGCAACAACGACGTGTGTTTCAGCCCAGGGAAGCAATTTTTAAGGCTTGAGGTGTTGACCCAGCGCCGCACGCAGAGCACGTTGGGAGGTTCCCTTTCGGTTGACGACGAGGTCTGTGGGCCTAGTAAGCAAAAGTTGAGGGCAAATATTGTGTGCGCTTCAAGTTTCAAGGATTTCAAGCATTTCTAGGATTTTATTAAACATTTTTTTCGGTACATACACATTGCACCATAGTTATTAGTACAGAAGAAGGTCCCAAAGTAAAACTGTCGAGGGGACCTCCTGTAATAAACGCGAAAATATTGTTAAAAATATGTACGCAGTCGAGGTACGGGTCAGTCGAGCACGGTAATTGAATACGCAAACACTATAACAAGACATTATGCAATATTAGCTTGGGAAAAATAGGTTTGAGTACCATAAACAGGGTAAAACACAAAAATTATTATTCAGAAAAAAATGTTAGCAAGCATGGTCTTAAACTACAGTACAATAAAGAAGGAAGCTGTAGAAGTACTAAAATATCGCAATTACGTACGGGTCAGTGTAAGACGCCAATAAAATATGCAAGCACTAGAACATGAAATCATACACAATTAGCTCTGGAAACAGGTTTAACTACTAAACGAGACTTTTATACAGAAATATTGTTAAGCAAAAACGATCTTAAACTAGTGTAGAACGAATGCATAGAATAAGACAATTTAATTGCTATTGGTAATGAATTCCATAGTTGAATGCCTGCGAAAATGGCTGTTTTTTGCTGTAATTGGTCTAGACGTTAGGCAGCAGTAAGTTAAGGCCTTGTGCAAGTCTTGTGGGGTTGGTGTTTGTTGGGAATCTGAAAAGCTACTAATGATAACGTCGTGCGTGCGAGCCCGAAAAATGATAGTGCCCAGTCTTAGTTGAAAAGCAAGTTTTAGCGGTAGAATCTTCAGACTGGCGTGGATGGGAAGCGCCGATGCGTTGTAAGGGCTGAATGTAATTAGGCGAACTGCTTGGTTTTGTAAATGATGGAGACATGACAAATGAGTAGAATATGTGTTTGTCCATGACGAGAAGCAGTAATTAAGATGACTGCGAACAAATGCATTCTATAGAGATATCGGGATAGTTTTCTGAAAATAGCTTCGAGGTCTGATTAGTAGCTTTATGGCCCTTTGTTTTATTGCCCATTTTGCTTTATGGCCCTTTTAACTGCTCCTGCTACAGTATTTATGATAACTTCTGCTACTGGCTGCTCTCTCCTTGAGTTTCCGCGTTCACTTTTGGGCCTAAACAGGTCTTGCAGTATGAAAACATCGAACAGAGCTGTGAACGATGTGTAACCTCGCTAACAGTCGTGGGCCAGTTTGTAAGGTATTTTTCCACATATTAAAAAAAAATTTGTCATAAACCTTCAGCTCAGCGTAGATTTGTTCCGTCAACCATCAATAGTGGGGAGGCCTGCCACAGCAGACTCGAGCAAATTCGCAGGTGTTCATAAATAAGACGACTTGATAAGAAGCGTTTCATCTTGGTTACATTCTAATTGAAGTTTATGTAATAATTGATACTAATGAGTGTGCGGTTTAACGCGCCGACGATTCAAAGGCGATGGGGTGTGCCGTATTGGAGGGCTCCGGATTAGTTTTGGCCACCTCGGGATCTTTGACGTGCGCTGGAATTTCGAACACACGGGCGTTTTCGCTTTCGCTGCTTTGACTTTTTTTGAGCGTTACCCCTTTCCCACCTGCCGGATAGCAAACTAGTCCCTAGCAAGGTTAAATTTTCCCCCTTCCTTCCTTCCTTCCTTCCTTCCTTCCTTCCTTCCTTCCTTCCTTCCTTCCTTCCTCCTTCTTTTTCTTTCTTTCTTTCTTTCCTTTTCTTTCTTTCTTTCTTTCTTTTCTTTCTTTCTTTCTTCCTTTCTTTTTTCTCTTTTTTTTCTATTTCTTTCTTTCTTCCTGCCTTCCTTTCTCCCCTCCATTTTTTTTCTTCCTTTCTTCCTTTCTTTTTTTCTTTCTTTCTTTCTTTCTTCCTTTCTTTCTTTCTTTCTTTCTTTCTTCCTTCTTTATTTCTTCCTTCCTTCCTAACCCCACTCCTGGTCCCACGACGCCAGTTTTTCCCGTGGCCTCACTCGTGCAGAGCTCAAAACGTTCTCAGTTTATTTTGTGACCGTATATCCCTGAATGTAATTAGTAGCTAAAAGATAATATGCCACTCAAGTGACTAGGAACAACTGCGAGTTGGGCGTCTTGGTATAGCCTGCATTCAATCGCGAGGCACGCATGCAGGCAACCATGTGAGTGCGCCGTAACTGGTTACGTCGGGCTTCCCGGAATGGCGGTACTCGTCCGTGCTAAGCGCATGATATGGGTTGGACATTCCAAGCTCTAACACGCCGAACGCAAAGTAATGCCTCGACTCCAATGTGAGCGCGATTAATAACATCTCTGTTGACACCACCGTTGAGAATCGGGTTGAAACGGAGCAGGCGACGCACGCGGGTGTTATATTTTTCTTCGGCGTGCGGCCGCAGTGGCAAAAGCCGATCACGCCATGTTCGTGGCGCTTCGGCCATTTTCGTGGCCATTTCAGTGTTGCCTAACAAAAAAAATGACAGCTAAACTTTTCAATGAATACCACGTATAGGTACTTGATGGGTACAGCGCAAACAAAACTTGGACAAGAAAGAACCCAGGACAGAGCACAGTGCGGTGTGATTGTATGCAGTGGTTTATTTGTTGTTTCCCCGCGAGTTTGCGTGGTGGTACACTGTAATGCGCAATTGTAATTGTAATTGTCCCTCTCGACACCTTGGTCCCGTTAGCCCAAAACATCGCCCATACCCAGAAACCGATGGTATGTGTAAAGTGACATCAAAATGGCGTCAAATCACATAAAAACGCATCGAAATCTTTTAGAGGCACCTACAGCCATCCTGATCTTGTGAAAATCCTTTGCTGAAGCATTGTGGGCGGAACTCCGGAGAATTCACCTTTTTAAAGTGAATTTTTCCGACCCGTTGTGGTTTCACTCGTTACCTCGTCGCACACGTATTCAGCTTTAAGCTGCCTATTACGGTATAACAGTGCTTCTTGCAACGGCGTACGACAGCCCGCGAGCGTGCCATTCACTCTGGTGGCGCGAGGGATTTTTTAGACCCTTAAAACTGCAACACGGGAACTGTGTATTATAGTTGCTCTGACTCGACTTCCTGAAACGAAATTAGGTTTCTAGCCAAAGAACACTATGCCTTAATAGTGTGTGTAGACTACATTTATCGCAAGTAAAATAGCCTCGATAGATAGTGTCAATAGTTAGTCCGAATCTCGGTTCCATTTTGTTCACATCGATGCAGCTAGCGTTCAATGAGTGTTAAGGTCAGCAAAAGCAGACTTATGTCTCGACGGGACTGCAGCTCCTTTTAGACACTCAAGTAATGTTTACAGCGCAGAATTTCAAAAGCAGTCAACGGCGACTGGCGGCAGCAAAACTAAACAACGACGCCTGCGGCGACGTTCCTGCTTTTGCACTTGACGAGCAAGGCTCGTTTTCCACTGCCCAGCTGTCAGCAAAGTGTTTTTAGGGACTGTCGTTGCAGCCTGAGTGGCGTCGAGAGAGCAGCATAAGCGTGCCTATCGACCTTCGAAAAGGAGAGAGGAAGAAACCAGAGAATGACCTTCAGGACTTGTCTCTCCTTGAAGCAATGCACAAAGAAATGAGTCGCGAGAAAAGGGGGCGAGTTTGAGATTTCTGGGAAGTGAAAGCTAAAACCACCGAAGGTTCTGCCTGACGCCCGCCAAATAAACGGGAAACAGTGGGGACGTTTTTGTACTCACCTTGTCTCGACGACAACACGTGTCGCCTTCTATCTTCGTTCTCGTCATACAGATTTGTATGGGTACTCCTTACTTGCCGCAAATACTAAGCCCCGAGGAGGCCCTTCTAAGTGTCTGGAGCTCTACTTTTTTTAGACTCTGCTCCCTTTTCAGAAAGTGCTGACAGGTCTGAAGCGCCCGTCGCGAATTTAAAGAGGTTGGAAATGTTGTCGCGCTGTGATGTGTACCCGACGTTATTTATCTCTGTGAACAGGTTTCGAGACCTTTGTTGGATCTCGTTTACGCCTGAATCGTTCTGCGCCCTTAATTGAATAAAGAACTCAGGCAGCGCTGAACAACGAAGCTATGATTTGGCTTTGCGCGTGCGAAAGAATTGTCAGGGCTTTGTGTGTCGTTCGGAAAAATAATTCCCTGTCTTCGGTGAAGGGTTCTGTTCCACTCATGGTTGGTTGGTTACCTAGTGGTGTTAGAACGCTCGTATTTTCGCCCTCCGTGACATATTTGGACGTCGCCGGAGTAAATGGAATGCACTGGCGTCCACGCATCATAAGAACGACACGGACGGAATTAAAAGTGTGTTTGTATACTTCGTTTCAAAATGCTCTTTTCTCTGATATCTGCATCTCTAAGCACAGGAATAATAGTGCACGTTGTTTTGCTTGGACGTAATGTTCAATAGGGGTGAAGTATGAATGAAGGAACTGACAGGGCAACCTGGGATTGTTTCTTGTAGACGTGTGGAAATTGTTTGTGCGAGTTTTTGAGCAAGGAATGTTCGAAGCTCCAAGTTTCAAAATATCGTCTTATACGAAGGAAGACAATTATGCACCGTACGTGTTGTGCACTGAGGAGAAGATTTCTGATTATGGCGCTCCAACCTGCAGTAGTCTTTTTTTTTTTCAATTTAGTATCGTATTACCACTGGGGTAGTTTATTTTCAGGCTACACCCGAAGGTTCATTATTCCGATTTGTAATTGAAATTTTGTTACGCTTCTTATAAAATGCCTGTTGTCTATGTGCCTATGTGTTTTGCCTATGTGGTGGCCAGATCGCTTCAAACGATTTTAGCAGCTTGTTTTTCCCTGTCTTTCCAGCACCTTAGCCGGAAAGTACGCTTAGTTCAATTTATTCATTATCGCGAAATATCTCCCCGCTCACACCGTCGGGAAAGTATTGAACTACTCCACCAAACAATTATATATTCAAATATCTATTGCGCTAAGAACCAGGCAAAAAAAAAACAAGATCAATGCAAAGCACTTTTTTTTCAAGCAATTTCTGTGAATATCGTCGTTTTCGCATTCTGAATTTGTGCATTAGCTCTGGTACTCCGACATCCTGGTCCGTTACGGCAAGAAAAAGATATTTCCCTGACCAGCACCAATGACTGACAAAAAACGAATCCGCCACGCTCCGAAGGTCTTGAAAAAAGCATTTTACCTCACATAAAAACCCGTCATATATCATTTCTGGCGTTTCGTCAGCATACAGTAGTTGGTATGGGAGTGCCAGGTAACCCCGGACCCCCCTCCCTCCTTTCGTACCAGCTATTATTAGCTCGCTTGACAACGAAGGACTCTGTGACCTAGCACGACATGGTGAAGAGGGGCTGGCAAGCTAGCTGGAGCCACGGTGTTCTGGACAATACGGTAACCCTGCACGTGGTCGTAGAAGTTCGTCAGCATCGACACCTAACGGTAGTACAGTCTAAGTTTATCCAAGCAATCAATGTTCATCCTCATTTCAGTGTTTCTGTATGGAAATTAGCGTTAACTCCCTAACCTAACCTTTCTGACTCAAGGTTCATTTTCAAACTACAGAGCGCTAAAATAGAATACAGAGATTACTTCCTTGGACCCTGGCGAAATTGTGATGAGGCAGTGCTGCGAACAAAAACTAGGGCTAGAAGACGTTCTAGGGCTAGGGCTAGAAGACATTTTCTAGGGCTAGAAGGCGTTCTATGAACCCTATGGACATATACACTTAAAAATGTGTGCATCTCCCCTTCCCCTCCTCCTTCTGTTTTTCTTCTCTTTGTCTCTCGCTATTTTCCCCTGTAATCTCACTGCATTAACCCCCACCTATAATAGCAAGCCCTACCGTTAAGTGGGCTAACGTCTTCAGCTTTCATTAAAGGCTTCTCTCTCTCTCTCTCTCTCTCTCTCTCTCTCTCTCTCTCTCTCTCTCTCTCTCTCTCTCTCTCTCTCTCTCTCTCTATCTATCTCTCTCTCTCTCTGTCTCCCTCGCTCTCTCGGAAAAGAACAACACTTTACTCATGGTTTATGCGTGGACCTTGCGCGCGAACTGGAATTTGCTAATAAAAAAAACTAGTAATCCTTAGTTTGCTTCCTCTTCGTTCCCTTTCTTATTTCCGATGATCACCAAATTCGCCATTTGAAGATCCTTCTGTCAGTCTACGGAAACTAAACGTCGGTAACCGTAGTGTAGGAGTAATCAAAACATCGAGTAGAAGATTACATATTCCTCAGATTGCATTCACTCCTCCGTACCAAGCTGCTGAGAAGCACTTCAGGCTTAGTTCGCACTGTCATGGGGGTTTACATTCTCCCTTCCTGTTATTGTGCACATTAGACGAGGTAAATATCACTTTCCAATAGCTACGTAAGGCTTCCGAGAATCCGCCTTCCTTGCCTCTGTTTTTCTCGCAAAGCCACTGGTCATCTCCGAAGCTAAATGTGAAATTCCAACATGTCCCACCAAGGTAAAAGGCAGCGCTGGCGCTGTTTTTCTGGTTGTTGTTGTGGGCGAAAGATGGGAAAGCTATTCAGTGCCCTTCCACTCCGTGAAAAAGGATTAAAAGCAAAGCTTGGTGCAGTCCATGGGGTGCATTAAACAAAACACATTTGTTTGTCATTTTCGATTGTACGTAGGTTCAAGCTAATTAACCGAACGAAACTTGTAAAGACGATAGTATTATCCTAAAGAACATACACGGGGAAGTCTGCTTTCCTACCGCGTTTAGGCACATACTGGCCGTAAGAAACACAACGGTCATCGTACGTTCCAAGAATTTCTGACGGTGCATTTGGGGTCAGCGAAATGGATGGTTCGTTTTGGTTTACGTTCCCCAGGCCACGGTGCTTCAGCCGACTCCTGATCTCGGGAAAGGTACGAAAGGCCATCCGGCTTCAATTTTTCCCCCTTTTCTGTATTCCCTGAAATCTTTGGGTACCTAAGCTTCCTTTACAAGAAGGCTTATTAAGCGGGTGCGCAAAACAAAAGACAATTACCTGGCTAACGTATCACCCCCCTTTTAGTGAGGTACCAGTGGTTTCTTTCGGTGCTTCTACCATAGTGTGGCTGGTTGTGCCAGCCTTGTTAATCAGCCAGCTTTTCCGCAATAAAACACCGCTATAGAACTACGCTGTGAAACACCCCCTCAATGCAGCAGAGGCCTCCGAACTGGCCCATAACTTGGGAGAGGCTCGGATTAAGTGCATGGTTAATGTTTGAGGGGTCCGTTCATGTGTGATTCTCGGCAAAGCGCGCGACGATAAATCCTTCTAAGGGCAGCGTATATAGAAGGAGAGGTAAAAGTGCGGTCGCTCTGTCGAGTTTGAAAGAACGGCTGCTGCGTTTTCTGGCTGGCCCGAGAACATTAGCTCATTGAAGTCAACATGGAGCACGACCAAGCGCTGTGCAAATGACTTGCAGGCTAGTTTTCCCTTGTTCCCCGCTTGCAGTATGCAGCAAATTCGTTTGCTTCTACTCATATGAATTGGAGACCAGAAAGGTTAGCCCACAAAAACCAACCAGAATTGAAAAGAAAGCCAAAACTAACCATGATTTCCCTGAGGATAATGTACGTAACCTCCGGCCACGATTGGATGAGCTCCGCACTCAATGAAGGTAATGCGCGCTGTTGTTGCAGAAAGGCCGGTGGTGGGTTTTTCCCGCAGGGATGGGGTTGGTAATATACGAAAAAGTTGTGATTCTCCTTCAGAGCACTCGCGAGGTTGT
>NW_027526407.1:39043829-39151329 GCF_048455015.1 Haemaphysalis longicornis | reverse complement strand
TCCGGCGTGAAGTTCATACGCTCGAGAGTGAGCTGTCCACAAGTCAAACTAACCTGCTTAAAATGAAAAGTATTGCAGAAATATCAATGCTAAATTCGAAGCGCTTAGCAGGACCCGAGAGTAAACGTTTGTGACATGACGCCCTTTGGCGCAATGTGTATAGGCTCGAGGATGAGCTGACGACAAGGCACCTTAACCTGTTTGGAACGAGCAGTATTCCCGCAATATGCGTACAAACTCGAAGCTCTTAGCAAGACCCGAGCGTTAAGTTTTTAACAGGACGCACTCCGGCGCAATGTGTACAGTATCGATGATGAGATGACCGCATATGAAATAACATGCTTAAAATTAACAGTATTCCGGTAATAAGAATGATAAACTCGAAGCGTATCGCAGCATCTGATCGTAAACTCTCTTGACAGCTAGTATGCAAAAGATTTACTAACGTCTTGGCAAAACCATGTTACCGAACGACACCCACGTGTGCCACAAGACACCAACCAAAAACTCCGTCATTGCGCGCATCGTGGCTCACTTCCAACTCCGGGAAAAGCGCGACAAGTTTCTCGAGAACGCGCGCAAGATGCGACAAACAAATGACACTCTTGAATTACGATCGGACGAGCCCATCTACATAAATGAGTACCTATGTCATGGAATAAAACGTTTGCTCGGAATGGCCCATTGGCGCAAACGCGCGCTCCAGTAGGAATTTGTATGGGAAGAAAACGGCAATACGTGTGCCCGGCGAGCTGAGAAGTCACTCATAGCTACGGCCGCTGCGAAAGCGATATCAGAGCAATTTACGCGGACGATACCGTGCATCGCGTTGCTCGTCGAGCCGAGAAGACGCCCGTAGTTTCAAGTGTATGTGAAAGTGATAGCGACGAAATGGTAGCAGGTGATCCTGCGTAGGCTGGTCTGCTTATAAATAGAATTTTTTTTGTTCTTTCATGAGTATCGTTGACATTCTACCAACAAAATAAATTGTTTCAATTGCTGGCGTC
The DNA here is from genome assembly GCF_048455015.1 of Haemaphysalis longicornis. Lineage (NCBI taxonomy): Eukaryota > Metazoa > Arthropoda > Arachnida > Ixodida > Ixodidae > Haemaphysalis > Haemaphysalis longicornis. The sequence continues at coordinate 39,150,322 of NW_027526407.1, read as the reverse complement.
GGCAACTGAACAAATGGATGAAATTTGTTTTCGGGGCGAAGCTCCTCTTGCTCGGGCCCTGTCCCGGCCGTACACGGCACATTGTGCACGGCACATTGGTGATGTTTGTGGCAGGATCCCCCTATGGATTTGCCAACCAAAGATTGGCCGAAGAATTCATAACGTTCAACGTGTTCGTTGCTACCCAGCAAGGAGGAGAGGAAGAAGAAGAGGTTGTCGTTCGTCGCCTGCGAGCTCAAGACTCTTGCTCGGGCCCTGTCCCGTCCCTCGTTGCTGCCATACACGGTGGAATGATGATGATTGTGGCAGAATCCCCCTAGCGATTGGCCAACCAAAGATTGGCCGAAGAGGTCAAAACGTTCAACACGTTCGTTGCTACCCAACGAGGAGGAGAGGAAGAAGAGGAGGTTGTCGTTCGTCACCTGCGAGCTGAAGACACGTACCGGGGGTACGCGACACAAGACGCTCTGCAGAAGGCGACGGCCAAGGTGGCAACAATGTCACACACCGAATTCGCCAATTTACCCACGGAGATTCTCATCGTCCCAAACAAGCCCTATTTAATCACCACAAACACCGACGTCGTCGACGGGCTTGTCAACGGAGCGGTGGAAAGCTTGACGTGTCGAGTCTTTATATGATGTGTGAGCGAATGTTTCACGGTTTTACCGATAAGCATTTTAGCTTTGCCCCTCTCATCATCATTCACTTCGTGGAGCTGGCGAGATTTTTATTTTGACTCCCGAGAAGTCCGCAAAAAACCAAGAATGAGGTAACGTTACTTCAACTACGGAATTTCAAATTTAATGCTGCGCTGTTTACAGAAACCTGGTGTGTCGAGAACTTGGTTCATAACACACTTCCTGGCAAAAACCATTTTTATCGGACTATATTAGGCTGCCGTGGAGGCAACGTTTCGATGAAAACGGCATTTCCTAGTTCCGAAAATGGTCGATAAACCTCGCCCAATCACTGATAACAATGAAGTTAGAAGTTTAAATCACAGGAACGAGCTTTTCCCGTTATGCACCGCCCCACTAAGGGATGTGTCGCTGCTTGTTCTACTTCTCTGGTTGTCTTGTTTTGAAGGGCTTCCCCAGGGACGTTTTGGCCGGGGTGTCTTCCACGTTGAAATACGCGGAAATCACCGGTTGCCCGCTTATGGAATTACGGGGGGGTGCGCGAGGGAAGGGGGAATTTCCAACCAAAGTGGTACAACAGCATATTCCGGGAATGTTATACGCAGACGACATTGTTCTTTTAGCTGATAACCAAACCGATATGCAGCGGCTAATAAATATTAGCGGCCAGGAAGCCACCGACCTCGGGTTAGATTTCAGTGCAGAAAAATCAGGAATAATGGTTTTCAATGACGCTACCACTGATGTAGTGTCTATCCAGCAAGGCGAATTACCTAGAGTGAAGGAATATAAATATTTGGGAGGGTGGATAAACGAAGGGGATAACTACTTAAGAACTCACGAGGAGCAACTTAAGGTTAAGGGAAAGCGAAACGCAGCTATAATGAAACATACAGCTCTGTGGGGGTATAACAAATATGAAGTAGTAAGAGGAATGTGGAAAGGAGTAATGGTTCCGGGTCTCACGTTTGCGAATGCTGTACTCTGCCTAAAATCAGACGTTCTATCAGGCCTTGAAGTAAACCAGAGAACGGTAGGACGTTTGGCCTTAGGCGCGCATGGAAAAATAACTAACGAAGCAGTTCAGGGAGATATGGTCTGGGCGTCGTTTGAAGTTAGAGAAGCTCAGAGTAAAATATGCTTTGAGATGAGGTTGAGGGCAATGGATCAACGAAGGTGGGCAGCTAATGTTTTAGGTACCTATACTAGAAAAGCGTGGACACGCAGTGGTTAAGAAAGACGAGAAGGCTAACGACGAAATACGGAAAGAACAGTGGGGAATCCAAAACAGCCAAGGTAACCAAAAAAGAGGCAAGGCAGATTGAAACGAATAAATGGAGAGAAAAAATGGAAGGTAAAACGTCGTTAGAGATGTACAGGGCTGAGAAATTGAACATCAGAAAGGAAAATTTCTACGATAATTCCCAGGGCAGTGCTTTGCTTTTTGAGGCTAGAGCAGGTTGCCTGCCAACTAAGAGTTTTGTGGGGAATTATTCACAAAATGATGGGGTATGCCTGGTCTGCGGAAAAGAAACAGAAACTATGCGGCACATAGTGTTAGAATGTGGGGGTATCCATTCAAATCTACATGAAGGGAATATTGGGCTTCCAGAAGGCCTAGGATTTAAGGGTATCACAGAGGAAATTCACTTCGAGGCTGTCGAGGAGACGAAAAGATGATTAGAAAGCTGGTGGACGAAAAGCAGAGAGGGGAATTTTGCCTAGGACAGTTACCACCTGTAACCGGGAAAAAAAGTATTACGGGCCTAATAAGCTTTAGTGCCTGCCCTAAGCAGCACTAGTATTAAACCAAGAGTGTAAAACATGATTATATTAGTCCTTTTTGGTAAGATGACATGTCATCACCCCGCTTCAAAGAGGAGACCAATAGCAATCATCATCAATCATCATCATCATGCAACAGGGACGTATCATGGCCCGATGCCGTTTACCGCTGTCCTCCATGGTGAATAGGTTTGTGTTGGTGTATGAGGAAGACAGTAAGACGCCTGCGATGCGGGTGCGAAACGTACAGCCCCATGTTTGAGCGCGAAAATAAAAGTCTAGTCTTTCCTAGTTTTATTCAGCTAATTGGCTAGCAGTCACGCTCAGTCGCAAATTACAAACAAATATGATTTGTTTGGTGCGCTCTTTGGACTGCTCCCAGCTTCGTTGGTCATCCTTTTTCGCAGAATAGAAGAGCACGGAAGTTTTCGTTTTGTGGTCAGAAAATCATCCACATACCTAGATGCAGGCTTGAGTACCTTTTTAAGGAAGTATCTGCTTCATATATACCGCTGCCAAGAAAGTTTATCTCTCCACTGGCGCAGCAGTTCATCCAATGCGGGTGCCGCATTTCGGGTGTCGAATTCTTTGGCCTCCTCAAGTTATGGTACCGCCTTAATAAAAGGCCAAAGCTTCTACAGAAGTGCCCTGAATGTTTCTGTAAGCTGCCGAATTTTTTTCACTTGTGACGCATTTTTTCAGAGTGGAGAACAGCTCATTTTGTGCGAGGAAGTAATACATATACGCAATGCCATACCTTGCCGCTAGGTATTTTAGGTCACGTGATATGGTGCACGCAGGGGTGGCCGCGTATTGTCTTTGCTTTTCCGGCAACTAAACTTGATTTGGCTGTGCTCTTAGAGCACTACCCTCGTTCGCTCTTAGGCCCTACCCTCGTTCGCGAACTGTTTAGACATTTATTAACACATAGAGCAGCAAGATCGTGTTTGGGAAATCTTGCATTTTTAAGCCCTCTTTCTGGGACAAAAGAATTTTGCCGCACTTTATGGGGGGGAATAGCAGTCTTGGAAACCTAAAGTTACCGGATTCCTTCCTCTGCGATAAATTCTCGGACAGGCGTCCCCGCGTACATTGTTTTAGGTCTGAAATAAATGACTCATAGGAATTTTTTAAGATTTTTCTTCTTTGTAAAGTAAGCCCTTCAGGTTTAGGTCCATGAATATAACCCTCAATTTTTTTTTATTTCCTTCAGAACGTTCACGTACGTTTCTCCGAAAATGTCTTAAAGCCCGCTCAGGGCTTTTATCGAAACTCGGTTGCCATTTCAGTGCACGGTGCCCTTAGTTTATCCGTTTCAATTTACTCTTGCTGCAGGCAAAATAGTCAGCCCCTTTTCGTCTGACCTTATCCCTACGGCAGACTTCGCGACATTTGATTCTCTGCAAATTCTTAATCCAACTTTGAATCGCAAGATGATAACGTGTGTAAAACCGATTCTAAACTAGCCTCCGAGGCACTCAGATTAGGTCAGAAGGGTATTTTCTATTGGCCGCGAGGGCCACCACTGGAGAGGCCGGCGCTGCGATCGTTTTTGCGTCACTTGTAGGATCCCCGTTCCTACCTTGCTGCGTTAATGGCTTTCCGCGCGTGACATTTCGTTTAGGACGCGCTTTCTAAGTGCATTTCCGTGCTAATTTTCGGCGTTTAAAGTTCATTATCACTGCGTGAAGCGTAGTTTGACCTTATGGGGACTTTATAACCGTGGCAGGCTGCCCGCAAACAGCTTGAGCGTGGTGGTGTATGCGGACGTATGCGACCGAACCCGGTGTAAGCGTAAGCTGCGGCTCGTTTCCCCGATCAACATTTAGCTCGGCTACGACGATCACCGAGCTAAATTTGTAGATTTCGGTTGTCGTTCTCAAGAAATAGGTGAAGGAGGAAATCATGAAGCGTTTACTGCTCGCAGAAACGCTCCGCACACACGTCCGCCGTGCCTGCAGCCCGCCGGCGGCTCGAACCGACGTAGGTATTGTTGCCGCTTTTTAAAATCACACTGATCGCGGAAAAGGATGTCCACATTCGCGAAAGTGGGTGTTAGTGTGGTGAAAAATTGTGCTGCGTAGTGTCAGCTGCGATTTTCAAGGCGATGTTCAAATATCTGCCGCGATCTGCGGAGACCGCGCCGCCGGCCCGTTCGCGCACGGTGGGGCGAGCGGCTGAAGGGTGGCGATACCTGCGCGCAAAAATCGGCCGAGGCCGTGGCAGGTATCTTGATCATCGATGGTTTAAATGCAGTCATCACGCACGGATACAAACTTTTCACATACGAGAAAATGGGTGACAGTGTGGTGAAAAGTTGTGTTAGGGACTGTCATTCGCGACTGTAACGATAGCGGCGATGAAATATCTGCCGCTACGCTAAGCCTAAAGTTCCCAACATCGGACTCCGCGCATCAAAACCGGCGGCGAGTTAGCTGGTGGAGAAGACCCTCTTCTAAAACTCGCCGTGCGCAAGCGTGTTGCTTTGGGTTCCACGAACTTCTTAGGGGCCTCGAACGCTTGGTTCCCCTATTCTTAAAGTCCCCATTACCCCACGACGTGTTTCGCCTCGTACGCAACCATGCCTTTTGTGAGCAATCGTGAGTTCTCGTACTTGATGCTAGAGAAAGGCGCAGGCTCATTGTAAACAGACAAAATCCCGTGTTGCAGAGGTCTTAAATAAATTTAAAAAAACATAGCCAAGTCTAAACCCGCTCGAAGGCGTTAAAAACTTGCGTCAATACCATTCGTACATTGCGGACAAGTTGTCGCGAAAAGTAAACATATCAGCAGTACAGAGTACTAGTTAATCAAATCAGGGCATGAATATATAAAAAAAAACATTGCAGGGGAAATAGGCACTGCTTAAGCCAAAGTGCAGATCGTACCGGCACTTTTAAGCATGTGCGGGGAAGCAATCCGCTCATCGGTCTCACGTAGTCATTCATTCACCACGCAATGCGCGCAGTGCGCGTGGTGCGCGTGGTGAGATCGCAACTGAGCGGCACGTTTCGGTCGCTGTTGCAAGGTCTATTTTCTTGCACACACAGTCGCGTACATGTCACGTCGCAAGTATTTCGTAATGAATTAACAGCGTACTTTTCTAGGCACCAATTGTATCGTCCTTGGGGTTAGCTGGCTGCGTACGAGCTGTCGGTGGCGATGGTAGCAACTACCCAGCCGCGGCGGTGTCGTCGGGAACAAGCGAGCCGTTGATTGCTTGCCCGGATTATTTGGTATGTAGACAACTTTCTTCTGTAATTTGATACAAAGCCGCGAGGAGAGGGCACACGGTGGCCACAACAAAAAACGCGCGGTCGCATAAGCACAGGAAATGTGTTCTAGCAGACGACAGCATAACCCGGCGTCCTACAAGTGACGTCACTCGTAGGTGGCGCCACGGTATGTCCTCGGGGCCAATACCCTAGCAAAAGCTTAATGCATGGAGTTGGTGTTACGTACCTAAGGTGTTGACGGCAAGTAAACACAGACAAAACAAGAAACGAGCACGACAGAGAACGCGCCTTGTCTATCGTGCGTATTTCTACTTTTGTCAGTTTTTTTACGTCTTTAACTATTCTTAAGTTTGCCACTTCTTGCCTATGTTCCTATTTTTTTAAATAGCGCCATCATAAAACACAGTTTTACCGCCCACGAAATCGAGCTTAGAAACCCGGAATCCCTCAAATATCAGCTTTCCTTATTATGTAAGAAAAAATGCCTAACATGTTCAACAACGTGGACACGCTGTGAAGCTGGAAGCAGTGGGCGATCAAGTTGACTTGGGCAAAGAGCACTGAAACTATGCGCCCACCGTCTGCGTGCACAAAATGTCACGTGGCATAAACTACGTCAGTGTAAAGTAGGGCGTAGGTGTCGCTTCTAAAGCCCCAAACAGATTACTAAAAGCCCGTCCTATTGTTCGTGCACGTTAAGAAAATTGAACTACGCAGGGAACCTCCCTGTGTGACGTCAAACACAAGCTGTTTTTTCATCTACAAATACTGTTGTTTATTTCATTCGCCTTTCTTGCGCAATATGAACGTCGCTCTAATGTGCAGTTGTTGGTCTGTGAACAAGCTAACTTTCTAAAGGGAACCACCAACTCGCATTTAGTCATTCGTTGTACGTTTTGTTGAGACGACCGCCTTTCAGTCTACTGCCTTAGAACCTACCCTAGAACCTAACCTAGAACCTACTATAGAACCTAGATTAGAAGCTCGTTATAACGAAGTAGAATCTGGACAGCAAATTAGTTCGTTATAACCGATATTTGTTATAACAGTAGAGTTAAAAATCGGCTATAACAAATCGAGAATCTGGGTCACGCAAAAATACTTGATACAAGAATGTATTTTGGGGGGCTTCGAACCGACTATACACAAGGTAATCCTTACCTTTCTTCTTGTTGCATTTCGAGCTCAATACAACGGAACATGAGTTCCGGTGTTCAATTGATTGAGAGTTCAATTGATAAAATAGGACTGCGTCTTATTAGTTTGATGAAGGGTGTGATCTTCGCCTAGCTAGTACTCACAACACTGAGCAGGATGAAGTATTCCACAGTGTCCACGAACAAAAGGGCCTTCATACTTCTGCAGTTTAGGACTACGGGTTTTTTTTTTTTTTCAATTATCGTCTCATCCTGCTGGTCAAATATTTCTTCGTTATATATGATATTGCGCGGTTCTCACGGTTTCAGTTTCGCTATAAAAGAATAAGTGTCATTGAAGTAAAGCGTGACCAACCAGTCTGTATTTAGTTTGCTATGCCTATAATTCGCTATATCAGTGCTCGTTATAACGAGGTTCAACTGTACCTTTTTAAAGCACTGGGATAAATTTACACGACAGATATATAAAGCTCCCAAAATCAACAAAATCAACAGCAGCTGTAGTAGACAACTTCCTGGTCATGTATTAGACAACGAATTTGTCTGTATTTTTTGAATGGTTAGTTTTATGCATGAACCCTCCACGCAAAATGCTTGTTGTGTTTTGTCCCATGGTTCTTCCGGCGCGTCCTGCTTATGGGCGTGGCGTGTAGCCTCGCCTTACATACACATTATGTGATGATAGTAGCGTGGCTTTATAAATGTTCTGTTTCCAAAATAAGAAACGCAGATGAAAGTAAGTGCTCGTTTGTCGTTATTCGGTTCAACTGTCGACTGTCCCGCTCACCATGCGGTCTGTTGTACTAGTAGCATTAGTAATTAAAATTCTAAGCTGCTAAAGTGTGTCACGTAGACAAAAGAGCTTCCCATAAACACATTGCCTACAATGTAAATTTTTTGTATGCTGCTGGCGATATGAAATAAACTCTGCGGGCTGTTTTTGAGTGTTCCGGCGAGTTTATTGATTGATTGTAGGGATTAACGCGCCGACGCAACGCAGGCGATGAGGCGCGCCGTAGTGGAGGGCTCCGGATTAATTTCGACTGCCTGGGGATCTTTAACGTGCGCCGAAATCTCCCACACACGGGCGTTTTCGCTTTTCGCCTCCATAAACAAGCGACCGCCGCGGCCGGCAATCGTACCCGCGTCGTTGTGCTCAGCAGCACAACACCTTAGCCTTTGAGCTACCGCAGCGGGTTTCCGGCGAGTTTAGCTTCATTGGTTGTAGGCTCAGATAGCACCCCTTTAATTGCAATTGTGGACTTTCTATCAGTCACTACTTCTAGACACATAAATGACAATTTGAATACAGAACATTCCTGGCATGTCAGAATTTTTAAATAAACTCCTTCACGTGCGGGACCGAACAATTTTCGCATCGGACCTGGGTGATACCAACACGACAATCTGGTCACGCCAGTTTCTGAACCGCTTACGACCCCAATGATCCACTTTTGTTCGTGTTAATTCTTGTGCTTTTGGTGCCGCGTTTTTGGTGAATATTCTCACAGGGGAGCTGTCTTAGGCTAACTCCACCACTTTCCTACGTGCGTATAGTACAAAAAAAAACGTCAGCCTCTTCTTTCTTCCTGAGGTGCACCCTCTCCCTTTGGCGGCATGTTCGCATACGTGCTTCATATTTTTATGTAGATGGCGGACGATGTGTTGAAAACTTTCCTTCAAAACAATACATTTATTTTAGAAGTGAAGCTGACTTTGGGGATATCAGTGTAAGCTTGGTCTATGTAAGGTGGCTTTCTCGCTATGTGTGTTGCACGATGAAGCCTCCTCGTAAAGAACCAAAATAGGCCCCAATGAGCGCGAACTCAGCCCAGGGAGGCCACTGACGACAATGGAACCACGGACGCGAAGGGCAATACCGCGAGTGGCAAAACGCAAGACGCTGGCATGGCTACAATCTCGCTGAACTAGAATTTGGCTAGAATTTGCGACTAATGCTACAATTTGAGTAGAATTTAGCTAGAAGTTCCGACTCACAACCAATTGACCCACCAATACAGAACAAATTTCATTGAACAAGCAACAAACATGCTCACCTAAAAGAAAGAAGCTACCGGCTAGCTGGTAATTCGTGAATCACGATGTAACGGAGAAAAACCAGCGGCTAACTGAAACCAACAAATTTTTCTCTATTCTTGGTTTGGAGTTTTGGCGCTGTGACTAATAAACATACACACCTATGTGCAGCCTTTGTCGAAAGGTTCTCGGCCGCAACAAAATTTTAGTTCCTGAAAACTTTGAACAAAAAGCTTTGCGTTCAAACGCGGCCGAACAATGTTGTTCCAGCAAAAGAATAAAGCGATTTTCCCAGCTTATCTGAAAACCATTTTGGTATCACTCGACGAATAAGCTTCTCTCTTGAATTTTTTGTCACCTTAAACTTTTCGCATGACCCACAAATTATCCAGAAGGACTGTCAGTCGACATTGCAGTTGCTTGCAGTTCCCTTTCTAGAAGAGTACGTCTGTTCAGGCATGCGCGTAGCTTTACAACAAACGACGTCGTATGCTCTACCACTAATTCAGCCGGGTTTCTCATTTGAACGCGACATGGCGCAGACGTACCTACGCACCGCTAGGTACCAGACGTAATAAGCCAAAGAATCACCGCTATTGCAGCAAACACAAAAAAAATGCATCCTGGCCTCTCCACTGTAACAAACAAGATATTAGATAAGGATCAGAACACAGCCCCGGGACAAGAATCTCCCGGCGAAAACCTCGTTAATCTCAATAGCACTGAAGCTGGGCGAGCGGCATCCATTTCCAGGGCGGCAATCTCGGGTCTCCCTCTCGGGGTTTATCGTTGACGCGTACGTTTATTTCTCGACGATCATGTCTTTCTCGCTGTGATGGTGTTCCTTCCTCCTTTTTGTCTTCTTCAATATTGACTTCGAAGATTCTTTCCTCTCCTCTAGTGGTATTCACTGCATTTGCTCTGCACTGTTGTAAAAATTTTCTTGACGACCTGAGCTGTCGGCCATGTCAGCAAAACATCGCTTGTGCCAGATTTCAAATCTTCTCTTATAAATGATACCAGCTTTATCGCAAACATCAAAGAAACAATCGAGATGATAAAGAAAACAGATGAAGCATTGGCGACTACGCAGTCACTTTCTGGTGATTTCTTCAGGACGTCCCAGAATTGTGTTTGTGTTATTGGCGCCGCTGATTTAGGGTACCGCGAAGAAGCATGACTTTAGTGGTACCTCAGTTTCTTTTGATTGTATCACCTGTATGCTAACTTACAATCAACACACTGGTAACCCTGTTCATGGTGAAAACACCGCATCCAAGACGAAGACTGAGAAGGGAAAACACAAACACGGCGCCGTCCTCTTCCCTTCTCTGTCTTCGTCTTCGATGCACTGTTTTCACCATGAACATTCACCAACTTGCCCAGTTCGCCACACTCGTAAATGTCATAACTATGTTTTTATTCCTGGCCGATATTGCTTAAAGAGATCATGAAGACAAAATGCAACGTTGTTAAGTTTCAAAAAACTAGCCTTTCGAAACTCAGTGATCTCCATTCCAGCCACGATAGACTTTTTAACAGAAGAAACCAAACAAAATGTTGGAAACATTTCAAATTTCGCGCTCCAGTGGCGTAACACGGGCGGGGGTGACGTCATATGCTCCAGGACTATAAAACATTTTTATCAGTGTTTTAACTCCACGTTCGCAATCTAGTGATACGAACAGCCAAAAGAGGAGGCCTCGCTACAATCCGCCACTCATGTTTTTTGGCCATGGCTTCCATCGACGGCCGCCAATCACACAAACAAGATTCTGTGACGTCATAGAAAAGTTGCCGGAAATTGACGGGGGAAGTCGTCACTGCTTCACGTTTTTAAGTGCAGTGCACTTTAGGGGCTTCCCTTGTCATCGTAGCTCGCTCGCTGGACCCAAGTAGGGCCCCACGGCGTTCCGTCGCCGCGGCGTCCCACAGAGGATTCTAAAGCGAAGCGGTTTATATAGTCACAAGCGTTTGAAACTCGCGAACCGCTGGTGCTTGTCATACACCTCCCCGTTGTTTAGCGCAAAGAAAACTGCAGGTACATTTGAGGCAAAATATACGTAAATAACCGACAGGACCCGCGTTTATTTAGTTAGGAACGCTCGTTGGGTTGGTTTTTACAACAGTACGCAAGAAAAAGTGGCAGTGCAACGCCTGCACGTGCGGGAGAAAAGGCAAACACAAAAAGGACAGAAATTCCACTGGCGCAGTTTCAGGCCGAGGGCGCGCGAGCACTGCGAAGGTAGGAAATGTGAAATGCATTGGACAAACCTCCGTTAAACTCATCAGGAGAGGAATAAGACAGGGGGCCGAAGACCGTGATGGGTGGTAAGAGTGAGCGGATAACGGCGCAACAGCCCATTATGGTGAATCACTGCTCTGCTCTTCCGACAGCTTTTATATTGAGTGGAGCGGCTTTAATTTTTTTATCTCACGGTTATTTCTCGGAGTTATCAATAAAATTGGTGTCACTTTTTAATGGGAGAAGGGGTCCTTTTATGCACCAAACTTGTATTTTGTCTTCTTGTCCACCTTACCTCCTGCCCATAATTAGTCAATAACTGAAAACGTCTGGGGTTTTTTTCGTATTTCTTATGTTTTTCCGTTAGAAATGTCTTTCAAGCTGGAATAGAGCTGGGTGATTTACCAAGGACTGGTTATTTCAACTTAAGAACATTAACGTTTTCTCTTCATTCCCCCTTTAAGACAGTATTAATATTTATGGCTCATCAGAAAGCACTGAGCTCCTCTGGGAAAAATAAGCAGCACGCACCTTCTCCATTAAATGACGTCTCACCATGCCTTAATCGGACGCTTGATGATCTTATGACTGCGCCAGCTTCAAAGGCCCGAGTAAGTAGATAGCAAAGGTAAAATCAAAAATCCTTTGGCAACCTATACGCCTCCGCGTAGAGCGTCTTCGACCGAAAGCTCCTGCTGAGTGTGCGGCCCTCGGTAATGAGGATGGACTTGGGATATTAACGCTAACTTGAACCACAGAAATGTGCCTATTCGTTAGCGTTAACCTCCGTCTATATTTTTAATATGTCGCAAGTTTTTTTATATATTTTGAGCGCGACAGTGACAGCTTCCTGGTAATGTTTGCAAGCTAACCATATAGTTTCGCTGAACTTCGTCAAAGCTTTACGTGCCCTTGTCGCTATGCGAAAACCCATTATAGGAAAATTGTGACGTCGACGATGAAGCCCCTGAAACTGGTACTGCTCCTTTTTTGATTAGGAGAAGACAGCGCGGTTTACACACGGACACAGGGAAGAGTACTTGACACACACGAGCGCTCCTGTGTGTCAAGTACTCTTCCCTGTGTCCGTGTGTAAACCGCGCTGCCTTCTCCTAATCATGTTAAGCCAACACGCCCAGATAGCCACGTTAGTGCTCCTTTTTTGCCGCAAAACCGAAGCAGCAGCGGCCAGCTGCGGGTAGTAGCCTTAGTTTTAGTACATCCAGCTCTCACTAGCAAAAGTAGCCAGGCTTTCATCCAATTTAAATTGTCGCATTCTGTATCAAGCAGATGATGACAGAGTTTCTGTAAGGTAACACGACTTATCACTGCAAGCGATTCGCCTGTGTATCAAAACAGGCATCCTGAAGTCAACACATGCGGCATGGTAATAATTAACCAGACGGTGACGCCCCGCGTTGTTCAAGTTCTGAACGAAGAGTTATAAACAAGCAACCTACAGTAAGTTCTACCCTTCTTACTTCAGTGCGGCTATTTGCGACAGACTTAGGTAAAACTATTTTGTCCGTAAAGGTAGGTGTTTGACTGGAACTATCTGAGAGTTATGGCCTCTTTTCTGGCCATGTTGGGATTACTACGTGTTATGTACTCAGCTAATACACATTGACATCTTGGGATTACTACGTGCCATGTACTCAGCTAATACACATTGACTGTAAACACTGCCCCACACCACACTCTCTACAATATGGTTTGGGATTGTCGACAGTCACCCTCAACAACAACCTAAGAACTTAAATGAAGCAGCGGCAAGACCAGCTCACCAGCTCACGCCCTGAAGGCCAGAATCGAGTGGTGGAGAGCGACCACCGGGCAGCAAAGGAGCAAGGCTTCATGGTCTAGGGAGGCTTTCCAACAAGGGCCGACTATTACTCAGATTTCTGTTCCTCCTCGTCCTGCGTAAAGGCCGTAGCTGCTCCAAGTTATACCATACTTTTTGCTTTTTATACACAAGCATTTTTATCAATTTCTGACAAGGAGAAATTATATTGTAGATACATCGTGCCAACGATGGCGTCGAGCTGTTTCGTCGCTCAAAGTTGGCGTTCACGGCTTGCTTAGTCGTTCCCAGCATAGTGCAGGCTTAAATCAGAAAGTTTGGGGCATTGCCCTTTACACATTACCCCATTTCGCTACATCCTGGCCATTCTATCCCTCTTTTCCCATGAGGACTTCGTTGAGCCCACTGCAATTACTACACGGTTTCTACATTTGCCCAAGCAGCACGGCCTCAAATGGCAAATGGCCAGAATGGTTCCCGAACTCCAACAACACGCTAGAAGGCAATTTACGTGCTTCTAGTCCCTCCCCGTCTCTTATAAGTGTTCTTATCTTAGACGGAAGTCAACGGGAAGGCGTAATCTTGGTTCTGCCTTGAAAGTATCGCTCTTCGTGCAGCAAAGGTTTAAGGGAAAACAAAGGACGAGACACACAAAAAGAACACTTTTTCTTCTTGTTCTTTCATGTCCCGCCGCACTCTTCACGACTTGAAGAACGGTTTTAAACTTCCGAAGTACTTGGCATTAATCAGTTTGCCATTCTGTTCACAGGCTTTTTATCGAGTGGGTGTTGGCTCGACAGGGCAAGTTGCCATATTCCTTTAGCCATCACTTTCTGCATCACCTTGACATTTAAACAAACCGAGGTCGCGGGTTCGTTTCCCGGCCGCGGCGGCCGCTTTTCTGTTGGAGGCGAAAATCAAAAACGCCCGTGTGTACGAGATTTCGGCGCACGTTAAAGATCCCCAGGCGGTCAAAATTAATCCGGAGCCCTCCACTACGGCGCGCCTCATCGCCTGCGTTGCGTCGGCGCGTTAAACCCTACAATCAATCAATCAAATCAATTTAAACAAACCAACATCGACAAGCTTCTCACCTTCCGCTCTTCCTGGTACAGCTGCGCATAAGTTAACCATTTTTGAGTACCCCGCAATGGGTATTCAATACGCTATATTTTCCTTCTTTCTGACCATAACGGCGCTATGCCGCTCGCCCTTGCAAAAGCATTTTCCACTTCAGTTTGGCTCATTCTCAAATAGTAAAACGCGGCACCACAAAAGCTTGGCTGAAAGGTCAGTCTTTCATAGTCCTGTACCCCTAATGACGAGGTGGACGTCGCCATCGGTATAATAATCCTGGTGAAGCTTGTAGTTGCAGTAGGGAGTAGCCTACGTACGAAAAAGAGACCGGCCAATTCGTTGCCTCATTTCGGTGTCAGGAATGCAGAGTCAAGAATTTCCCCTCCTTAATTTTTTTCCTCATTTTGTCCAAAAATCTTTCGTATAGAACGAAAAATGTTTTTTTTTACGGGGCGGCAGTTTTCAGCGAAGAGCCGTATGATAATTTGCTGCAATAAAACTCATAATTTTACTGCAATAACAGAGGACTTCCCAAACAGGACACAGGAAAAATTAGTAAATGTTTGTAAATGTTTGTTGCAGTTTAGGCTATAACATTCGTTATTTGACAGGTTAGCGGAAGCCTAAAACCTGATATTCGTAACGGCCGGCAGAGGAAGACCCAATGTGTTCCCCTGGCGGCCGCCCCATCAAGTACCATGATGACGTCACACTGCTTGTAATGTGTTTTTATTTTACCTCAGCCTTAAAATTTTCTCATTCACGTCGGCTTTGTGTTCTTCATCCACAGCCTGAACTAGTCTATCAATCCGCTAAATTTAGCTCTGCAAACCCGCCTGTGTGTCGTCAGAGATTACGTCAGCAAATGAGCAAAAGAATGGTGCCACGGAAACGACACTTTCTTAGCAGACATTCTTGGTAACATGCACAGAAATACGTGAGGTAAGCTTAGAATATTGACTACGTATTCTATACTTCTATCTGGTGTGGTAATGAGGCAATATTTAGAATTGCAGCCCACCAAAAACGTTTGGCAACTCAGATAAATATCAGTGCATGCCCAGTCCAAATAAGGCGCAGTGCGGTGCAAACAACGTACACCATGACACTTTTGCAGTAGTCAGGCCACATAGTTTCTTGGTAAGTATACTGGAGAGGGAACTGCGGCTTGGAATACATGTCGGCGTAAGGGCTTATGGGAAGACCAGTGCTACTGGCTTGGCATGCCTATCGGATTCTTAAGCGTGTTCTTGGGTTGTAGGAGGCATGGGCGAAACTTGCTTCGTTTCTCTCGCTTTACTTGGAGACTCGAAATTCGCTCAATTTGTTCATGCTAAGACAGCGGTGCTTCAGTGTAAACAACTTGGGGGACTCGCGCCGGCGGAAGACCATCGGTAGATAGTTACCGAAATACAAACTCACGATGTTGATACTCTAGTTTGTGGCAAGGCGAGTTCGCTTCCCGTTCTTTCTTGCAGTAGTAGTACATATGTTAACAGCGCCCGGCCATCTTGACTGAGTGAGTAAGTTGTCGCCACGAAAGTTGCAGCAGACGGTCCTTCAGTTCATAGTGAAGGCGAGGTTTTTATAGGTGCGCGCATAAAACCTTTTTGAACTTTTCAAACCATTTATTTTTTTTAAACATTGGCAAAATAAGACTCTTTAAAGAGTATTCTCACAGAATTTTAAGTTGCTGTTAACTACCAGCTTGGTCTGCAGGATAGTATGGGCACAACCATTCCGGCAGACTCTCAGTAAAAGAAGTACGCTTTGCTTTCAATATTCTGAGCTTTAAAACAGCGTTTATTTCTTCATACTTATACAATTACACGCTCTTATGTGCCTTTTGTGGCACTGTATATGAATTTACGGCCACTAAAGCGTTTCAATCCAATCCAACGATGAAACTGAGGCGAGCGTACGGATTGATGGCGGCCCATGATGCCACAGACGGGCTTGCTGTGAGCCGCATAGACGCTAGCGCCGAATTCCTCTCTAGTGTATAGTGCAAGAAACTCTACGGTCGGTAAGGTAACAACAAAAATTGCGCAGAAAGTTCCGACGACTTATAGAAGTGTCACTGAGTTGCAACACTGGGACGATGACGGTTGAACGACGTCCGCAGTCCTCAAAGTCGAGGAAGAACAAAATATCAATAGTGACGCCCCATTTCCGAGCTTTGCCGCCTGAGGGTGCAATCTATCACCGTACACAATAGGAGATTGGTGGTGCTAACAAAAAAAGCAAATCTGACGTTTGGCGCTACTTCGGTGAAAAAATATTTGCACGAAACATCAAACCCCTCCCAGTAATTCCCATCAGTCTCCCTGTTTACTCTAGCAAAACGGGAAACGGGGACAAAGCGTGTTCTCACTAATATTGACATAGGTGTACAGGTTGGTGGACCTATTTTATTTTTGACACGTATAGTTTTCTTTGGGTATGCCTTGAAAGTTGGGATTAAGTTTTTACCTCGCATTTAGTTCAGCCGGGGTTCAGCCGGGGGCAAGTCACTAACGCCATCTATGTGCTTTTCATAATGGCGAATTTAAGGGCGAAGTGTATTTAGGTAAAGTATTCTTCTAGCATGGCTTATATATGTCGACATTATTTAGTGCACCAGTACCTTGGGAAGAGAAAGGGCCAAACAAAATTGGACAAGCAAGAATTGCAGCGTTCGTTTAAATAACAACTTATTTCTGGCTGATATTTAAGAAATTCAATAAAAGTCGGTGTAGTAACGACATCGGCAAGAGGCAAGATAAAAGCAAAGCAAGAGCATAGCAGACAAAAACCCTTACTCCCCTGACGCGTGCTGCACCAGGGCAGGAAAAATTCTTTGGGAAACTAAGTCAGCTTACGTACTCTGACGGAGAAAGTCTAGCCAATATTGGTTTTGTTTACTGCAACGTCCTGTTTGCGCCTCATTATTCCCTTTACTTTCTTCGCATTTTGATTGCCTCGACAAGCAGATTGACCACAATTCACGCGGCAGGTTCTCCACACTCGCCCTCCTCTCCGCATGCACCTGTTCTAATCACGTGCCGTTACGAGTACTTTTCAGGTGGCACGCACCAGGCTGCTTCTTGTTCGCTATTTGACAGGGTGCCGAATTTTCACAATGGTAAGACACTTGGTTTCCGCTCAGGAGACCCATGTTCAAATCTCACACAAGCCCAAATGTATTTGATTTATAGTAGTCCGAGTGGCGCTGGCCACCACCCCCAAGCACAGGAAACAAAAAATACCTTAACATAAATACCCTACAATGTGGAGGGGGAAATAGCCCCGCCGGTAGCGTAGTGGTTATCGCACCAGACCGGTATTCTGGAGGTCGTGGGTTCGGATCCCACCTGGCGGGCATTTTTTCTCCACTTTCTTTCTGTCTTTCCAAATTCTTTATCTGCTTCAATGACCTACCACATCCTCCCCTTTGCTTTCCGAGGTTTTCTTGACTGCCAACTCTTAATTCTGTCTTATTTTCAACGAGCCCCTCATTTCCCTTTATTTATGTATGTATGAAACGTTTTTGTCGAGCTACTTGAACGGAAAAATTTTGGTCTACCTGTCTGTATGTCTGTGTGTCCCTCGATTCAGCCGGCAGGCCGAAGTGAAACATTACCTGCGCAATAGTCCTATATACTCACAGCCAAACCTAAACGACTAATTCCGGTGTTAATGTTCATACTTGTCAACATTGTTGAACAAGAACACGACATTACGCAAATATAAGGCATAAAATCAATACATGAGTGATCTTTGCAGTGTTCTTTTATTAAAGAATTTACGGATGCTTGCTTTTTGCGATTGCAAATAAAATACTACATCAACTGCAGAAAACGGTCGCCTGCTGTTGCCCGTGTTACCTAGCGGAATCATAAAAAATCAAACGGCAACAGCAACGAAAGGTTCCACTACATAGGTGCCGCGTTCCGCTTGGAACGCTCGTAGAGTGGGGCGACGTGGTTTTATAAACGTTGTAGTCGGGTGAGTTGATTCACGCGCGTCTCCGCCGTACGGCAGCGCTTGCACCGAGGCACCAGACTGGGAGCAGTGGAACGTGGTAAATTTAAATTGACTGAGCAAACCTCTAGCCTGTTATCTTGGAAGGAACAAGGCGTGAAAGGAACAGCATGAGTGGTGAGCGGGAAAAATAAGGGATGCATTTACTTGCCAGGGGAGCCAGTCGACTATCGTCTTGCGTAGACGTTTGCAGTGAACGGTGGAGATAGGCGGAAATTTTATTTATTTATTTATTTATTTATTTATTTATTTATTTATTTATTTATTTATTTATTTATTGTCTTTAAGCAGCGGTGGTCCCTTCGGTACAGTTCATGTTGACAAATCAAATGCCTCACGAATGAGCTGTTTTTTCGCTCAGTCGAGCGTTCAAGTATTTCGCCCTCAAACACAACGGGCAAGACCCCATGTGGCACTGTCAGCTCTAACGACACCAGCAATTGCATCCGGCTATTTTAAAACAAATAGTCTGCGTGTCATAACGTCTGCTCACATCACTCATAACGTCTGCTCACATTACTCTGCTCACTTCGCTGCAAATGTCCTCCAAAAACGATAATCTCCTGCCACCCCTGCCACGTAACTGCCTCTCCTCCCTCCTTTAAAACCCTCCCACACTCTTCCATCCTTCTCAGTGTAAAAATGGAGGACGCTTTCAAAGTTCAATTCCATTTCAAAGCGTCTCACTTGTTGCGCCATCTGCTGGATACGTTTGCCACTGTTGAAGTAGGTACACAACAACGTCGTCCCCGCTGACTAGAGCGCTTTTTCTAGCGTGAGCTACACTGGCCAAGGTTGAGCAGTTTCACGTGGCTCCTGGAGAGCCATGCTGCGCATGCGTGAAGAGCAGTGACGTCACACGACGCACAGAACGTTGCTCGCTGCCCGGCGTCTCTCACACACCCCACGCGCCCAGCGTCTTCGCCGACCTCCGTTCCGTACGGGGCGGCCCGGTCCACTTGATTATCATGCGAGGAGTGGCCGTGTGTGGAACCGATGGCTCGTGCGTCGCAGCAACACCGGCGTGCGCCTATGGGACCAGATCAACTCTAGGGCGATTGCTGACGCTGCGCTGGAGCCGCATGAGAAATATATATGTGTCACATAATGCAGATACCGAAGTGGGTGTCATTGAAGCAGCAGTTAGCATGATAGTGAAGCTAAGGAAAGCTAGGAATAACCAGCTGAACCTTACCTCACGCTACCTATATCCTGGCATAGCCGAGCTAATCCACTGCGAATTGCTTTCTCGAAATATTGTTTTCAGTGTGTATTTTTATTTGCAATCGAAAATATTAGCCACACATGTATTTTTAATTACAAGAACACTAGGAGTACGAATGGCGCGTGAAGATTTTGCCTCATACACGTCGTGATGTTTTTTGCTTTTTCTCAGCATTGTGGACAAGTATGAAGTCTGTTTCCAGATTTATAGATTCGGGAATGTGTTGGCTATATAAACGTCTCATCCATTCTATTAACGTTCGGCCGGGTGGCTAAGTCGAGGTACAGACCCACAGACCGGCAGACAGACCGAACTTTCCGCGTTGAACTAGCCCAACAAAGACTATCGCAGAGTATCGTGTTTAAAATAAAATCTGCAGAAATCCACAGAATTGTTTGCGAAAGCGTAGAATTTCTATATAGCGCTTGTTTTAGTGTGGGTTTTTTTCAGTGAAATATGGGCACGAGTCGCGGCAAACATTAAATTTATTTATTCTTTTTACGGTTTCTTTTGTTTCTTTTCGCCAATGATGTAAGTATATGGCATTATAGCGATTCATTGCTTTTACTTCTCTAATTACGTTTTTTTTATTTCAAAGATGCTAGGCGTACGGAAAAGTGGGTTCATTTACGCTATTTTGATACGTATTTCCAACGTCCTTTCAATGACAATTTTTGTTTATTCTTCGGGTTTAAGGGGAGATGTATAAGATGCACATTTTTTTATTTGGTAGGATCATTCTTGTGAAAATTTTTTTTATTTTTATTTATGATTCCTTCCGAGCAATTTTCTCCATTGAAGATATTAAAACGATTAAAGGCGTTACTTTCGTCCAGTCTGCATTTTTTTGGAAGTGCGGGGCGTTGCAGGGTTCGCCATTTTCGATATTTTTATTCCTGTTTTTAACGGTTTTTGCAGACGTTTTTAATTTTATTCTTCGTTTCGGGGGGAGATGTATAGAATACAAATTTTTGATTTTGTCATATAATTTTTGGGAAAGTTTTCTTCTTTTTATTTTTCTTATTTCAGGGTGTTTCAATATTCTTCCCGACCCATTATCTTCATTAACGCTATTTTAACCATTACAGGTGTTACATTTGCCAAATCTGCCTTTTTGTGATAATACGGGTGTTAAACAGTCCAGGCAATCAAGGCAATCAAAGACGGCAATGAACACAACACACAGTCTCATGTCCATTTAGTCAGAGGACGCTTCCTTAATGGCCAGCCGATGGACCACGTGAACATCGTAAACCAACGCATACTTAAACCCGAAGCCGCTCGACCATGACACGAACACCTGCACAGTCCACCGTCGATCACGTGGATAACGCCGGCCAGCAATGCAGCAGCCGGTGTAGCTCAAAACAGGAACAGAAGGCAGACGGCATAGAACGATCCCAGGTAACGTAACTTTCAGACAATTCCATTCTCGCGTTGAACAGTTTAAATCACTCTTGCTCGCTGTTTAATATTGTTAATCAGTACATTGTCAATAGTTATACAAAACGGTGTTATTCCCAGCAGATTCGCCCGTCACTTACTTCTGTAGGACGCGATGGCTCCTCACCTTTTGATTTTTTGTCCCGCTTTATGCGTCTTCAAAAACCCTTCCCGGCCAGAACGCGACCTCCAAACACACGCATCTAATATTCAACTCAGAGTCCTTCAACTCTGCATAGACTGCAAGAGGGTTGAAAGCTGGGGTAGTTGGAATTGTCATGAATTATCATTGAAAGACCCTCTCTCATCCCATCTTTCTTCGCGTTGTGCTGAGTGCAGCCAATGCAAACCTAAGTTTCCTGACACTAACACTTTATTCGTGCAACGGTATCAAAGAACCCGCGAAATCGTGGAGGCATTCCACATATCAGAACGAGGTGATAAGCGTGTAAGCCAATCAAGCGTGTGTCTCCATCTTAAAGAGGTTGAATATCTGCGTGTGCCTAGACTGTAACATGTGTATATCTAGTTGCGGTATCATTGTGACCTTTGTAAACTTGTTTCGACCATGCACACTGTCTTTTTATTACTTTATTGTTTCTGTTGAATATTTATATTCACCGTTCCTCATAATAAAATTTAGTTATTAGACCAGCGGCTGCCCCTGCGTTGCACTTCCTTCGTCTTTGAGTTCGCGCTGGTTTTATCCAAGAAAGTCTGGCTAGACATTGCAAACGCTTCATTCAGCTATATTCACGCAGTCCATTCGGGATAGTAAATGCTCGCATCTGGAATGCAAGTTAACGACGACGCTCATTAACCTTGTCGAGCTGTTGGCGAAGCTCCTCTACGACGTTGCTTCAATCCCTAATTAAGGACTGTCTGAATGCATGTCTCGTGTTTCTCGGCAACGGTGCCGGAAATCCGCCCTTTATGGCCACCGTCAGACGCCGACTCTAATTGGCCAGACTATAATGAATGCCTCCCTCGCGAATGTCTCGGCGCCGATTGAATGGCGGGGGCAAATGCTTCAACGCGACTCCAGCGATCGGAACGAAAAGACGCCTCGCTCACTGACGGTGTCTAAACACGAAGGAAGTTCTCAGCTGAGCAAGAGCAATTCAGTGCCATAAATTGAAGTTGTCTCATTACTCCGACAGAACATATTACAATTAGAGCAACTTGCTACGTTGTTTAGGGAAGAGAATCGGGTAAATTCTGACCTTTTAAGACATTTCTTCCGTGGTGCGACGTCAACGAGGATGAACGCGGTGGAGGAGGACAAGAGTACGGTAGGTGAACGAGGACAAGAGTACGTTAGGTGAACGAGGACAAGAGTACGCTAGGTGAACAAGGACAAGGGTACAGTAGGTGAAAGAGGACGAGAGTATGTAAGGTAAACGAGGACAAGAATAGTAAAGGGTGAAGGAGGACAACAGTACGATAGGTGAACTAGGACAAGAGTATGGAAGGGGGAACCGGGACAAGAGTACGATAAGTGAAAGACAACAGTACAAAAGGGCGGATGAGGACACGAGTACCATGGGTGAACTAAGACAAGAGTACGGGAGGTGAACGAGTGCGAGAGTACCCCTTACGAAAATGCCATATATGGCCATATATAAAAATTGCCATATATGACCACGTCAGGAATTGGCATATGTGGCCATATACGAATGTGTGCCATATGTGGCCTTATATGCCCAATTCCTGACGAGGCCATATATGGGTGTGGCCATATATGGGTAAGCCATATATGGCGGCCTAATATTATATATGGCTATATGTGGATTGAGCTTATGACCACGTGAATGGCATTTATAATAAACTTCAGCTAACAGCAGCAATTATTTCTGCACCAAAATGCTGACAAACACTTCATCGCATACCTTCCACATTTTATTACAAAAACTACTGCGCGTGCAGGTGAATTAAGGTGGCGGCAGGTTGCTTTCTTGTGGCGACGGGTCAGTGCCTACATTCTTCTTGGCCAGCTTGGCCCCCTTTGATGGAAGCACAAGTTTCTCTCTGCATTTATTTAGATTTACCTCTTGTATTTAGCTGGGGCTTTCCTAAACCCCGCAAATAAAATGAAACAAATAGAATTATCACTAGCCAATCTTTAGGCTCTTTTTTATTAATCCTGACAATAAATTCTTTAAAAATTACTGTCACCACCTCAAATAATTAGAGGGCCAGAATCAATTTCTTCCCCTTGGAAATACTTTTATTCTGCCTTACACTTTTCCAACAGGATACAGAGCAAAATTGTTATTGATGATGCTGAAAGGTAATTCCTTGCAATTTTGTCACCATAGTATGTTAAAACCTTCATGCAACTTTTATAAAATCGATTTTCTGTGTTTAAATCAAAACTCCTAATTTAAAATATTCAGTTTGAGGTTTAAACAAATGCACTTCAGCTAATCACTTCGTCAAATGTAAATGCAAATTGCAGCCCACAGAGCATTTTTTCTGCTTATGTAGATAAGAAGAAAAAAGCGGCCCAAAATGGTATCAATTCCTGCATGGAGAGGTGTCTGCTGGATGGCTGGAATGTGCAAACATTTGGCTTTTAAACCCTTTCTGGAGAATGTAACGAGGCAAAAAAGCACCTCATTCTTCCACCACACTCTACTGCTAACACCGAAAACAACAAACAGAAATGACCGAAAATTCATCAACAAAGCTCAGCAGGAGAGCATGGTCATGCAAGGGGCACATTTCTCGGGAAGATTTGACATGGCGGTAGGGCTACAAAGATTTCATAACCATGCATTTATATTCACCGACTTTTCATTGACGTATAAGTGAAAGCCCCGTGGATATTATTTTGTTGAGATGTGTAACTTATATTTAAATTCCAAGTGGAGTACAGATGAATGACGCTGTAACGAATGCTAATATAGCTAATTATCAGCTGTAGCGAACTTACTACGACCTTTGGTGGTCCCGCTTCAATTCAGTGGCACATTTTTTTATAACAAAACTGAAACATTAAGCCGTGTGCTATATCGGCTGTAATGAAGCAATATTTCGCTAGCACGGGGCTCAAAACTCGGAAGCTAGCATATAAAAGCAAACTAAAAAAATTTAAGTTAACACATTATTTTGAAGAAACTTGAAAAAACTCCCGACATCCAAAACAGCACAATTAGAAAACGCCCTTTTGTGCGTGGACACTGTGAAAACCTTCATCCTAATCCGAGCTGTGAAAAGCCACCAGATAAAGACCGCATCCTTCAAATAAATACGAACGCAAACCTGTTTTGCCAAACAAGCGATGCTGTTGTTTTTTCACGTTCTCGTATTCCGGTCAATTACCCAGCGAACGCATTAAGACGGTTACTTAAACTGCCTGCTTTAGTGATAAAAAAACTCCCCCCACCTCCCCGAAGGGGATCGTGCGGAAATGCGAATGCATTGGGTGCACCGATGAGTGCACTGCAAGTAATTATTATTAATGGCGTCCATCGCTATCAAGGCGCCAGTCGGCAAGCAGTCACGGAGAGAGGCGCGCGCTCCACTGCATTTATATATATTTTTCCGAGCGCAGCGAGCGGAGAGAGGGTACGCGGAGAGGAGAGAGAGATCCGCCCAAACACGCCAGCCCGCGCGCGAGCTCTGTCTCCTCTCCACTCACTCTCCGCTACTCCGCCCGAGCTCCGCGATGTGAGCGCCCTCCCACGCCCGCGCGCGCTCCTCCTCTCCCCTTGCCCTCCTCTACTGCCGCCCGAGCTACCACCTGGCTCCGGTTGCTAGGCGCGCCACAGCTGTTGCTAGGGGCGAGGAGGAGCGCGGAAAGATAACACCTGCGTGCGGACGCCGGCACAGACCGCACGACAACCCCCGACTAAGAAATGCATTCGCATTTAAAAATGCTTTATCTTCCATGACGTAACTAATGCAGCTGGCAGCCGCGCGATAAAGCGGTTAGGGAGTGCGCCCACTAAGGGCACAAACTGCGATGGCGCGTCAGCCTCTCAACAAAGCCCCCTGCATGCATTGAGCGGCACGAGCTCCCGTGTTTGTGCCTACATAAAGCATACGACTGTACAGAGATCCAAACTGTTAAGAACAATGCGCGAACGCGTGGCTTTCGATACGTGCAGCGCAGCCTGCTGATAGCCACCGGCGTGACCAGCGAGATTAGGTGACGGCGCTGCGGCGGCTTGAATGACAAAGCTATGGCCGATGCTTCCTTATTTTGGGGGGCAAGGTTTGACACCAAAAGTCCATCACCACGACCGCCGTCAACGCCTATATCAAACATTATCTGACGCTGATAACCAGCGCAGTCTCATTTTCGCCTTTGGTATGGCTCCCACATTCCCCACTTTTTTTATATCGGAACCATACCAAAGGCTACGACAAGACTGCATTGGTTATCAGCGTCAGATAACGTTTAATATAGGCTTTGGCGGCGGTCTTGGCGAGAGACTTTCGGCGTCGAACCTTGCCCCCCAAAACACGGAAGTATCGGCCATAACTTTCTTATGCCAAGCCGCCGCAGCGCCGTCACCTAATCTCGCAGGCCACGCCGGTGGCTATCAGCAGGCTGCGCTGCACGTATCGAAAACCACGCTTTCGCGCGTTGTTCTTAACAGTTTTGACCTCTGTACATCTGCCGAACTGGTGGCCCGCACTAACTTCTTGAAAAAATAGATGCAGGAAAAGGCGGTAAAACAGGGAAACGCTGAGTGTCCAGGTTAACAGCTCTGAAGAAAACTAAGCGTCACACCCTTACAACGTTTGGAAACGAATTAGGTATAACCTCAACACGTATGTACGCGCGCGACAAATTACCGAGAAGAAGCCCTTACGTTATTACGATTTTCTACAGCGGAAAAGGGGACGGAGAGGGTGAGCTGTAAAACAGCGCTTCTATTAAAACAAGTAGGGTTGCCGCGGCAACTTTTCGAGAAAATTCGGAAGCGTAAAGCATCCAGTGATAGAACACTTCAGCCGTGCCACCCAGGTTAAGCGATTCTTGAACCACACTCCGGTCCCACTGGTTCTAGCGTGTTTATACCGATCAAGGCTCGGACATCAGTTGTTTGGGTACACTTGTTGTACCCGCGAGAGCGAAGGCCAGTGGCTTGATCTGTATGCGTGGCTACACGGGAAATTTCCGCATCCGCGAAGTGAAGTTCGCATACCTAGAAAAAAAGCCCTTCGGTGCTTGACATACAGCAGTGCGGCTTGGGAGCCAGTTACGCGTGCACGTATATCTTCTTGAAATGAGAGCGCAATTCTAAACCAACATGAAAAAAAAAGCTTACCCTGGAATTCTCGGCGACAGTGATGCTTTCTCGCGGAACCGCGTGTATCCATTCATGCATGCCTCAGTCTTTCTTTCCTCGGGAACTTGAACACGTGTACCTTCGTGTCCGCGGTGTAGTCGCCGCGGCACCGTCGTACACAACACTTGCACGGCATCTCAGCGTACTTCCTTTGACATTGCCAAAATTTTCAGACGTGGAGACACTCACAGAAACACGCAAAAAACGAGCGACTCAACGCGAAGAGACACACGTGGAAAAAGACACGCCGTGGAATGCCGAATGTGCGGCACAGTAGGGGCACCCTGCAGCCGGACGTGTGATTCCGAGACGTCGCGGAGGGGTGATCGCCTCCGCGGGGCTCGTCAGCGCGAGTGGAAAGGGCGAAGAACTGATGCTTTCTCTCTTTCCAATCGGTGTACCTACGAACCCTACGAACCCACCGCGAGCTGCCGAAAGAGAAAAAAGAAAAACGTGCAAGGCTAGTGGGGCTTTAGGCTAGACAGCATAGCCACTCCCCAAGCTTTCGGAAAGCTGAGGGGTGCCCCTTTGTTTATTTTGCCTGGGATGCCTTCCAAGAACGGCGGACCGGCAGCCCGCGCATGCTCAGATCGCTGCTGAAAAAAGGTCCATTATTTTTTCAAGATGCCTTGCGCTGTAAAGCTGTTTTAATGATCTGAGTCACGCGCCACGCATGTCGTGCTTTAGCGACGGCGACATTGGGTAGGTGCAGCAGGCGGCGCCATTCGGCGCCATGTTGTAGCTATCGCTAACTAAATATAGTATTTGCATATACAGGGTGTCCCAGCTATCATGCACCAATATTTAAAAGAAGAGCAATGGCGTAACTCGAAGAAAACCTCGTTCAGAATGTTTGCAGCACTGTGAAGAATCGTGCAGCATTTTTTAGTTCATGAGACTTAACTAATTATTGTAATTAATTATCTAACTCCAGAGGTACTGTCCTAATCACTGAAGTGTCAATGAGGCACTTGTAACTACCCACTGGGGGCCTAAATGCGGTATTTTCAGCGACGAACTAATTGCGTGCACATTTATTCTGACTAAAAAAGAAAACCCGCGAAATATGAAAAATACCACTTGACGCCGCCTCCGCTTGCACTAGCTCACATCGTAAAGCAATGCCCTCAAACAGGCTGCCTCTAAGTTAGACAGAATGAAATAAACATAAGAAAGAAAGAAAGAAGAAATCGCGACCGAGTTTCTTGCTTATCTCCACACGCACCCTGCGAATCTCCCTGTTGCTGCTCCTTCCATTGAAAGCAGGTGCTTTCAATAAGCTTATTTGGGGACACTGCTTTAGAGTGCGTGCGGAAGCGCCGTCACATGGTATTTTTTTTATGCGCGGTTTTTCTTTATCAGTCAGAATAAATGAGTACGCAATTAGTTCGTCGCCTTAAATACCGCAGTTAGATGCCCCTCGTGGGTACCTACAATGGCCTCATTGGCACTTTAGGAATTAGGACAGTAATTCTCGAGCTAGATCATTTATTACAATTAATTAGTTAAGCATCATTAATGAAAAAATAGTGTTCGCTTCTCTACAGTACTGCAAATATTACGCACCAGGCTTTCTTCGAGTAACACCATTGCTCTTTTTTTAAATCTCGTTGCATGATAGCTGGGACACCCTGTATATTGCCTTGGAACTGCGTGAATAAATTATATATATATATATATATATATATATATATATATATATATATATATATATATCAGTAACTGGACGCATATCTGGCTGTATTTCGTGTAATACATAAATCTTATGGTGTCATATAGGTGTTGTTCGTGCCATATAAAGAAGCATCTAGCGCCATACATGGTGGGACAAGACGCCATATATGGGTTGGCCGGGCCATATATGGCTTGAATTGGAGCCATATATGGCTTAGACGCGCCAAACATGGCTCTACGTGGGGCCATATAAGGCCATATTTGACGCCAAATATGGGCTGACCACGCCATATATGGACCTGTTTGACGCCATATATGACAAGTGATAGCCATATATGAACACATATATAACTATATATGGCCACATATAATTTATATATGGTCCATATATGGCATTTTATAAGGGACGGAAGGACGATAAGGAGTCGGGAGGAACGTCACCGGTAGGTCAACGTCTGAGCCACTCGTATTGGCGGGGTCGAGTGTTGGCGGCATAATAGAAAGCACGGTGGGTGAACTAACGTGTTTGGAAATGCAACTCTCAGTGCTCTTGAATACTGATAATTTAAAAAACGCTGTCTTTCGGGCCTTTCTTTTTCCTGCATCATAAGTCATACAAAAATAGAGCATCGTCGCATCAGATGAACTCGTGTTGTGCGCGAGCGTACTTACTCTCATTTTTGCTGTCATTCTTCAATGCAGAAGTATTAAGCGCCAATTATGAGGAAATTCGGCGTCCGGGTTCATCACCGCATGAAGGTTTAAAGAAAAAGGCCGAGCGGCAGATCCGCGTACTCCAGACAAATACCTTCTCCCATCCCACAAAATGCCATATATTGCACACCACCGAATATTCCCCGTTATGCCGTTTCTGCGAAGGCCCCGGGACACTTTTTCATATGGTAGGGGGCTGCGACCACGCCCCACTACATTCGCACAATCCCTTGCATTCTTTCGACCTATGGGAGCGAGCTCTTACCAGCTGCGACATCATTTATCAGCGCCTGCTGGTGCTGAGGGCTGTTGAGGCTGGAAGAGCTTAAGGCGCCTTGGGCTGAAGACTCTTACCCATTGCTTTTTGCAACAAAAAGGGTTCACACCAAGGAGGTTTACAACCTCCTTGGTCTACATCCTCCCACACACACTCTTTCTCTCCCTCTCTCCCTGTAGGCCGAAAGATGGCCTACATAGGGAACAGAAAAAAAGCGAAGAAATGAAATTACGTAAGGCTTCGGATTCGCCGTATTTCCACGATTCTAGCACGCACCTTTTTTTTAAATAGTCGTTCAAAAATACCTGAAATTTACAATCGCACTTGAATCTCAAAAACCTCACAAACCAAAAGCGCTAACTATAAAACAAAACGACGCGGCGCAGTGAATAGTGGGAGCATCGTTTAAACGCCAACTAATCATCTTAGCGGAAATGGAAAGGAGCCGGGCCGCGCTTTTTTAAGTGAACAGCACATTTTTAAGTGGAAACCTTCACAAAAACCCTTCAGCCGCCCATAGCGTGTTCTGATGTGTGATCAAATGAATTTTTGGTGCATTTCTGGGCATCGGTTAAGGGCATTATTTAGTGCGCGTGGTAGAATCGGCGCCAAGATATTATGGTGGTTTCCAGGTGTTGAATTTTACTGCGTGCTATAGTGGGGGGCACGTTAAAATCATAGAACTACGGTAAAACTGTGTCCTACAGAAGGCTGGTCGAACACGAATCCCCCCCACCATCGCCGAGCCTTTGTTTAAGCTGAGCATACTAATTTGAGAATAATAACGACACAAATAAAAAATCACGTTTACGCTCATAACTAATATGATTAACTTGCAAAGGCAAAGAAGGAGGAAACAAGAAAACAATCTTCACGTGGGTACGCGCTGATGCCCTGAACAAACATCCTCATCTTTTTATTACATCCTCAAAGATACAACTCTGGAAGGGGTCGCAGAATACAAGTACCTAGGAATCATAATCACCCCGAACCTGTCTTGGTCATTACATACTGACTACATTTGCAACAAAGCATTAAAAAATACAGGTTACCTCCGCCGTACAATAAGAAAAACTCCCAAGGATAAATTAGTACTATATAACGCCCTCAAACGACCGCTTCTCGAATACGCATCTCCAGTTTGGCGCCCTAACAGGAAAACTGAAATTAATCAAATTGAGGAGATTCAAAAGAAAGCTGTACGATTTATTTGTCACCGCTACGACCGTTATTTTTCCCCGTCCTCAACACTATCTTCTTTGGATTTGGCACCACTCTAAGAGCGCAGGTACATGGAGGCTCTGAAATTTCTGCACTGCATCATAATTGGCTCGCGTCGCCTTTCTCAGGATTCCCTTACAACTTTTGCCGAAACACGCACCACCAGAAGCCAGTTCAAATAAACCTGAATCCCCTATTTCGCCCGCACCAACACTTTCAAATATAGGTTTTTTTCACGTGTCGTAGAGGAATGAAACCTACTTGATGACTCCACCCGCTCTCTTTCGTTGTCTGAATTTCTATCCGTTGTTTCTTCTCCTTAATGCGCACCAATATATCCATGCCGGCGCTACTTGTGTTCATTATAATGCATGTTTGGAGTGTTCGTTATTTTTTTCCTTCGTTTGTTTTTGTTTAACGGGTGCAGTGTACTTTGTATCGATGCTTTGTAACCAATAATGTATGCCTTGCAAACCCCACTCCTGCGATAGCCCCTTGGGGATGCAGTATGCAGAAATAACAAAATCAAAAAATAAGTAAAAACGAACCAAATAAAGAAAGAAAACAAGTCCCACGAAAGGGAATAATGGCCGTGACAACTATATACACATTTGCATCACTGGAGGTACACAGGTGTATACATTGAGCCTGCCAATTACAAACTTGCCAAAGCATGTTTCGAGTTAATAGGGTATATGTATTGGTAACCAGGGGACATCCACAAGTCTCTCTGTGATTGTAACCAAGAGAAGAAAGCGAAGGAAATGCAAAAGCCAAGCACATCTGTACGTACTTTTTATGGATGTCCTTCTTTGTACCCTTTCATTGCTAATTAGTGCTGATTTTATAGTTGGTGTGTCCCCCCTCATGTCGTACGTCAATTTCTGGCAGTGTACTTATTATCTTTTTATTCCCTTTTATACACACTTTTTTTTCCTAAACGAGTATTTCAGGGGCATTCATTATATTTTTTTAAATCCCGAGCCCAGTTTTTTTTTCTCTCAGTTAGCGCCCGTTTCCTGGCCAATCCCCCTAAGTGGGTGTGAGCCATTGTCTTGGCCCCAACCAACCAACGTATATCGCTCTAATGGTGCAGACATTGTCGCAGCAGATGATGACATGACCACAACAGACATAAGACATACGGGATCGCGTAGCTTTAAATAAAATGCAGTGCCATTGAATCCCACACGTGAGCAGTTTTAAGTGTCTCCATGATTTCTTTATCTTATACTCCCCGCTTCCGTACACCAAAGTGAATGAATATTTCTACTGCCACTACCACTTTTGCGTTAAAAGGATAGAAAAAGAAAAGAAACGCCTTACTGACCAGACCACACGACAAAGGGGACTACTAATTTACGCGACATATTCGCCTAGTAATTCGCCAGACATTTCTTTCTTTTACAGGTGCAGCTGTCTGTAGCTTATCGTAGGCGGCACTCTTACACACCTTCCTGACTTACCTGCCCCTGGGAGCGCCCAATTCGTCCCTAGGCTTTGGAAGTTGAAAGCATGCCAAGATGCTATCAGTGCTTAACGAATGAAAGGGCGTACACAGAGCGCTTTTAAAGCCACGGTACTAGGAGCCACAGGGTGCGACAAACCGACTGTCTGACACAGAAAATGGCCGCTACCGTCAAGGGTAAAAAACACAAAAATCTCAAAAATTAAGCCAAATCGCGTACATAGATGAATGGCGTTACCTAAAATTATAAATTTGAAAGGAAAGGCGTATTTGAGTGAGTCAGAAATTGAACGCGAGTCTCGAGAGTAGGCACCGAGTGTGTTACAACTACGCAACATAAGCACATTGCCAGCGGCGGAGCGCCTGTTGCGCAGAGCGCTTTCGTCACATCGCATTACAGCTGAGTGAACGTGACGGCTAGTGATTAGAATAAGTGCACCGTACGACGGAGAACTACCATTCTGGTGTGGCGGTGCCCAGAAGTGTCGCCAACCTGCCTGCCGAAATAATTCACGCCAAAATAGGAATGGAAGCAAAGAAAGTGACAGGAAAACGATGTAGTAATAATAAATTCTTTGAAAAGTATCGCCAGGCTGTCGACTTCAAAGCACAAAGGCATAATTAGGTTCCCAAGGAACTGTTGCGTGGCCGTGTGCACGGGGTCAATATTACCGTGCATGAACGTGTGGGCACAGGTTTCAAACGCAAAATCGTTTTCCAAGTTCGGGAGTTAGGATTACTTCTCCTAAAAACATCTATTTTAGTGCCCGAGGTCATCGCGACTCCGCTTGGAGTCATTTTATGCTCTTATTTTATGACTTCCAATTTAACACCCGCGAAAATCAATCGTTTTAAGAACTCTATGTTAGGCAGCTAAATCCCTACTGATAATCCATAATGTGGGTTTGAATTCGGCATTCAGGGAGCTGTTTATATTCATATGAGACACAAAAGAAATAAATCATGGTTTCTAGATACTGATCCAGCCGGAAAGAGTAGCCGTATCATTACATGTCCTTGTTGACGATTACCTATGCTCATGCCCACGACGTACTATTATGAACAATATGAAAGGGAACACAGGAACGCGTGGAAAACATCCTCAGACGCAGCTATGAGTGATACGCAGCGGTCGCCATCGGAAACAAAGTGGAAAGGGGGACGCTCTTCTAACAACTGTTCCCATTCCCGCCGTGCGTCTTATCGGCTTTTGGACGATACTATATCATCGGTGAAATGACGTAAGTTGCTGCTTTTTAGAAATCCCAGCGTGGTGGGAGTGCCAAGTTCCAACAGTTAGTGGAAGAGCACCCTTCTTTCCCTTTCTGTTTTTCACAGCGCCATCCGCGCATCACTCCGAGTCTGTTTCGAGGCTGTTTGCCACGCGTTCCTGTGTTCCCTTTCACTTTGCTCATAATAGTACATCCGCATGGTGCGTACCAATAATGGCAACGCGTTTGACGTATTGGTATCTGAATGCCTGGTCAAGTGCACATACCAAGGCTTCGTTCTTTTAAAGCAAAGCTTTAGGGTCCTCACTGATGCCATTTTGCGGCAATATACCCTGCAGGAAAGCCAGCTTTCTCTGACGTTCTATCAGGCTTGGAAGTAAACCAGAGAACGGTAGTACGTTTGGCCTTAGGCGCGCATGGAAAAACAACTAACGAAGCAGTTCAGGGAGATATGGGCTGGGCGTCGTTTGAAGTTAGAAAAGCACAGAGTAAAATATGCTTTGAGATGAGGTTGAGGGCAATGGATCAACGAAGGTGGGCAGCTAAGGTATTTAGGTACCTATACTTGAAAAGCGTGGACACGCAGTGGTTAAGAAAGACCAGAAGGCTAACGATGAAATACGGAAAGAACAGTGGAGAATCCAAAACAGCCAAGGTAACCAAAAAATACAGAAAGAACAGTGGAGAATCCAAAACAGCCAAGGTAACGAAGAAGAGTCAAGGCAGATTGAAACGAATAAATGGAGGGGAAAAATGGAAGCTAAAACGTCGTTAGAGGTATACAGGGCTGAGAAATTGAACATCAGAAAGGAAAATTTCTACGATAATTCCCAGGGCAGTGCTTTGCTTTTTGAGGCTAGAGCAGGTTGCCTGCGAACTAAGAGTTTTGTGGGGAAGTATTCACAAAATTAGGGGGTATGCGTGGTCTGCGGAAAAGAAACAGAAAGTATGCGGCACATAGTGTTAGAGTGTGAGGGTATCCATCCAAATCTACATGAAGGGAATATTTGGCTTCCAGAAGCCCTAGGATTTAAGGGTATCAGAGAGGAAGTTCACTTCAAAGCTGTCGAGGGCACGAAAAGAAGATTAGAATGCTGGTGGACGAAAAGCAGAGAGGGGAATATTGCCTAGGACAGTTACCACCTGTAACAGGAAAAAACATTATTTCGGGCCTAATAAGCTTTAGTGCCTGCCCTAAGCAGCGCTAGTATTAAACCAAGAGTGTAAAACATGATTGTATTAGTCCTTTTTGGTAAGATGACATGTCATCACCCCGCTTCAAAGGGGAAACCAATAGCAATCATCATCATCATCATCATCGCTGATCACAAATCGTGGGTGAAGCGAAAAGGAAAAAACACTTCCCGTGGCCGGAGTCGAACCTGGGTCGCTCACGTTATGAAGTTAGCGTCTATCCGGTGGCTCCATTTCGGCACGGTCGAAGCAAACGCCAAGTAACAGGTACCGAGTCGCGCCGTACACCCCAAACCCAAACGATAGGCTTGCGGAACGCACACCGGAGGGTTGCTGTGGGTGTTCTAGGAAAGTGGTGCGTACCTGCAGAGTAGCACATGCAGTGTGGGATTCACCAACCCTTGAGTGCATCACGACAAAGCTTCGCGTTCAACCATCGTCGTCGTGAGATGGTGTAGAGCATAATATTTTGCTTCTTTTAAAGAGATAATCATAAAACGTGCTGATACAAATATGGTGCCCCTGGAGACTTGCGTTATTTGAAAGCCTGTATGTCAAATGTTGTGGCTGCAGCGGGTGCCCCATGGAAACATCCTCGCTAATTCTTTCTTATCTTGTCTCGCCAGTTGTAACCGTGCAATGTTAACTCGACGCAAAAGACGCAGCTGCCATCACCATCAGTAAACCACAGCAAAGCTTCATGGATATTGTGGGCACATGAACAATCTGTTCAACTGATTTCTGTGCCTTAGCAGTCGTTATGGCATCTCTGAAAATTCATTTGAAGATGCGGGAAAATGAAGGTTTCAGAAAAAAGGCGTCTGCATGGTAGGAGGCGTGAATACTGTGAACTGCGAGTCAGATATGACCGAGAATATTTTTAATGAAGTAGAACAGACAATTGGGCCAGTTGGTAACTGTTCATTCTGGTGTTGGAAGTGCTCTCAAGCAGAGAAAAAGACAGAAGCAAGAGTCATGTCGTCTCTTTTTTCTGTCTTCTTCCCTATTTGAGAGCGCCTTCAAGTCCAATATGTTTATTGAATTAAGCAATGATAGCCTGTTATGCCATTGGCTCCAGTTTTGCAACACCAAATGCTAAAAATAAAAAGCAGTGAAAGAATTGACGTAAAATCGCACCCAGTTTGCGAATTTCGAGCAACAAAGTCAAAACGACGTGAATCACAAAATTCTGTGCCTTGTAGTTATAATAATGTTAGATTGTCAGAAACTTCTCAACAGAAACTTATAACAGCTACATGTGATTGCACTTGCCAGTTTTTTCTAATGCATGGCGCCTTCATTCATGTACTGCTTCCGTCGCTCCGGGTGACAGCCTGTTTTTAACGACGCACACTGTGTAGGACGTTATTCAGCAATATTGTAAAATATTAATCATTCATTTAAACTGTGTCATGCGTAATCGTGTTTCTGAAGGTAGCTTTCATGGTACCTACCGTCTCACGCAGAAGAAACTCACAGACGGTACAGATGGCGGCCCAAAAGAAAAACGTGGTGCTTCACATCAAGGTATCTCAATTTTTATTCTACAGATACACAAAAACAGCACTGAGGAGCTCGCACGCAACACTAAACGCTTTCACACCGTAAAGGTTGTCAGCTCAACGGCTCACATTGATTGCTCAATAGGTGAGCTCGGAGATGGAGCTAACAGGATTGCACAAAGCTTAACAGCTCAAGGGCAGCGCGCCTCGCCAATCCTCCAAGCCACCACAGCCTGGCGAGCAAACTTGGGCACGCGAGAGCAACCTGACTTAGGAAACGCACACGCTGCTACGTGATCTCCCAGTGTAAATAACACTTCGCCTCTTTGATAATCAGATATTTCACACTTAAGACTAGACGTTGGTACTACACAAGCTCCGTCAGGGGAAACCTAGTGGGACTTTAGCGCGGTCTTTGAGAATACAAAAGTACAAAACACATTGAAGCGCCTCCGTACAAAAAAGTGCGTTAAAGAAGTTCTCCACTTGCTCGCTGGGTAAGCACAAAAAACATGCCTGTACCTTATACTTCACGCAAGTGTAAAGCAGCTATTGGTACGCTGAAGCTGATCTCAAACAGCGAACGGCAATTGTGAAAAGCGATATAAAATCGAACATTCAGCGGTAACAGCTAGCTGCATGTTCATGGGCTTTCAGGCACACGACGCTACGAGAATCTAGGAGTCGTATTTTCAAGAGAAACACTGATCTGTTTCTTTTGTTCAGTTCACTGCCTGGAGGGCACTTTCAGCGAAACTGCAATTCGAAGCGGTAGGCGGAATATTTTGAGCGTTACACCATTTACACATCACGACAGCGAAATAAACAAAAGACAGGAAAAGGATTTCCTCGGGCGACGACCCCATCGATGCAAGTATAGATGTAAACACTGACTATGTACAATACAAAGCTGAAACTACAGATCCATTTACAAAGTTCACTCTTTCCTATATACAAAAATTATATAATTACATTCAGCCGCCGTTGCAAAACCAAGTATTTTCTTCACTCTGACGGCATGCAAAGTATGTGTAGTATTACCAGCAAGTAACTAACTCTTAGAATAATACAATCATTCTTCGTTAGAACACTTCACAACAGGATTTATATCTATCGGGGTGGTGCGTTAACCAAACATGAAACGCGCATGAGTCCAAATCATAAAGGCGATCAGATACTGCATATACACAGCACAAAATCATTGACATACAAAGACGACCTATAATTTTTGTGAGTGACAAGTTCAATGCGGCCAGGAAAGTTGCAAAGCTCAATCGTTGGCTGCGGTAATTAAAATGTTATTGACGGTAAAACACAAAATTAGTAAAGTATGGTGGGTTAAAACTTTCAAAAATATATCCTGAGCATGTTAAAATGTACATCACTACACGGAAAATATTGGTCTCACATAAAATGACTCAAAAGAAGCAGACCTATTTAGTACAAAAGGCAGTTGGTGGATGGCTGCAACAAATACGTCGTATGTACACAACAAGGGCCACAATTTACAGCCACAGAAATGTAGCATATATTTGCCTAAGGAAAACAATGACAGGGCACACAAAAAAAAACGACATCGCGACTGCAGGGTTCGTGCAGTCTTTTCTTCATTCTCTGTGGAGTCTGTGTTTCACTTTGGCAAGGTGTGCTTATTCCAACTCAAGAGAATTCTCCACTGTAAATACAGTTGAACCTCGATTTTAATAAGCAATATTTTACAAATTCTCGGAAGTATTGAACAAAATCGGATTTCCCCAGTTATTCATCGGCGTAATGCTATATCTCCCTTTCAGGAAGTTCCCGATTAACCAAAAGCAACTGGCGGGTCCTGGTAAGTGTTAAATTGAGGTTCAACTGTATGACGTAGCCAAAGAAAAGAACTGCAATGGGAGCTCAGAAACTCTCTGCTTACAAGATGCGGGCCTGCCAGCACGACAGGCACCATCATATCAAGACGTGACAAAGTTGCACTCAACTTTGCATCAGTCAAAGTGGATGCCGTGTTTCCTTCGTTGCTTGGGATGGGGATGAGGCCTGGTCGGGTAAGTGCTTGCATTAGCCAAAGAGCATTACACTACGGATGCTGGGTAGCCTCCTCAGTGCTTAAGCATTCCGTGCAGAGTATATTATATTGTGATCTTCACTGGAATGGCACCTGGCTGCTTTTTGTTTCAGCTAACAATCCAAACATGAAGTACTCAGCAAAAAAACAGCAATTCGGTGAATTCGTTTGCCACATGGTGTTCAAATTTTTAGGTACGTAGGTCGACTCTTTTAATCATCTCTGATAAATATACCACACAAACTTAAGTTGGTTTTCGGCTTTTGTAAGCTACTACTTGTCTTAATGCGGTTAAATTACAGGCATAAAATTTAATAGCCGCAAAATGAAGTTTACAGCTCGAGGTATAAATTCCCATAAGCATTTCCTCTCTGCGTGAATAGCTTACGCAGAAGAAATTATTACCTGGGAGCAAACTTAATTTTTGAACTCCTGAGAGTTCAGATTTCCTGTGTTTGCTTGTTTTATGTGCTTCGTGCATTACATGGGAACAAACTAATTTCCTTGAACTTCTGAGAGTACAGATTTCCGGTGTTTGCTTGTTTCCTGTGCCTGCTGCAGGTTTTTTTTTTTTTTTTGAGAATGAGTTAAATTGCCGACTGGTACCAAGTAGCTGTACAAAATCTAGAACAAGCAAGACATCTTTTTTCGACTAACTCTTCGTCTGTTTTGATGTGCTCCAAGGTGAAAGAGGATACACTGAGGGTTAGAAGCACTCAGGAGATACTCATCCGGGGACCTAGGCCTCACGACTTTAGCTTTCGTGATACGATGCGGTCTCTGGAGCCGTCATGGAGCGCCGATCCGTTGACGATCAAATGGTGTCCATTTTCTGCGAGCACAGTGGAAACATTGTTGGAAGCAGGGCTGCTGCCCCGGCGACGATTGCGACGAGTTTTGGAGAACTCGTCTCCAAATACGTCGCCGGTGCGCAGTGCTGATATGAGGTCGTCGAACTCGCCCTTGTCGTCTGTGGTACCGTTAAGCTGGCCGCCTGGCTTCAGACCGTTCAGCGAGCCGTTCAGCGTCGACCCGTTCGTGCGCAGAGTTGCTAGACCTCGAAGAGTACCATCCTTGCGTTCCCGTTTCTGCAAAAGTATTTAAAAAGCGAGATTTTACACGGGCGTTGCATCTGCAATTATTATTACCCCTAAGCTCGTTAAAGGCGCCCCTCTTCGCATTTAAAAGGGTAAAGACGCTTCAGTGTCATGCTGCTTTATTGGCACTCTAAATGATAAATTCTCGGATAACACCTGGGCTTTGAGGCGCGCCGTGGGGGAGTCGCCCGGATTATCTTGGCAACCTGGCGATCTTTACGCGTGCCGAAATCTCTGCACGAGTGCAGTTTTTCTTTCTGTCTTAATATGTCTTAATGACCAAGGTTTCAGGTACTTATAGGCATTTTGCTCGGGCGCCGAACCCCTGCACTTGTCCTTCCTATTCGAACATATAGGTTGATAGGTAAGACAAAAGGTACTCGTTATTGAGTTCACGATAAAACACTTCGCAATGCTAGTTATAACTGCTAGATTACTTTCACACGTAAGACAAAAGGTACTCGTTATTGAGTTCACGATAAAACACTTCGCAATGCTAGTTATAACTGCTAGATTACTTTCACAAGTGTATGTTCTCGAAATATTCCCGCAGTCCTAGAGATGGTTGACCAGTAGCCTACATATCCATAAAAACGTTAAACTAGTTAGAACCTAAAATGACCGCACGTTCTGCATGAGTGTGATATCTCCAGTAAAAGCTTTAGTACATTTCAGCCTCTAGGTTTGGGAGTCATTAAGAGGTAGTGGTTGGATATGGTGCATTGGAAAATAAAACACGACCATTGGATTTCAGCGTGGTCATGAGTTCCAGATAGTCGTTGAGTGTACCTAATTATAATAACATAGATTGCAAGAAAAATCTTGCGAGAGAGTCCGTGTTGTCTGAAAATTATAATGCGAACGAAAGTAAACTGTATTAATTTTTTCAAGAAAAATGTAGGTAGCTCAAGCAAGGGATAAACGTACCCACTTATGGAAAAACATGAAACCTTAGCGTACCTTCACGGGATTCAAATACTAAAAACATTAGTGCTTTTTACGGGCAATAAAACCACGTTGTTCTCGAATAATGTTGCCACCAAATAAGAAAATCAAAGTTTGTGTTTCTATCTGCGGAAGTTAC
Organism: Haemaphysalis longicornis; assembly: GCF_048455015.1. NCBI lineage: Eukaryota > Metazoa > Arthropoda > Arachnida > Ixodida > Ixodidae > Haemaphysalis > Haemaphysalis longicornis. Next base: position 39,110,824 of record NW_027526407.1, on the reverse strand, counting down.
ACTTGTACTATAAGCCGCACCGCAATGAAGGTCAACAGCTCATTTTAGACCACCTGGGGTGCCTTAACGTGCCCCAAAATCCCTACGCAAGGACGCTGTCGTTTTTCACCTGCATCATAAAAACGATGATACCTGAATTTAACGCAATACATTTTAATCAAAGGTGAAGAAACCACCAATGGACAAGGCTTTTTTTTTCGTTTAAGACGTCAATTTTTCTGCTTAGTCTCTTTGGTAGGGTGTTCATTCCTATCGCAACTGGCATGTGCCTTCATAGTTTTGCTGCTTATGCCTTCGAAGCACTGGTTCGCACTCCTCTGCGTCTACACTTTCTAACTATGTGGGAAAAGCTTTACGTCACTAAACACTGGACTAGAAAGAAGCCTCATATTTTCCCCTACAAGTATGTGGGTATGAAAAGAAGAAAGCATTTTGTAAACGTGTTGTTCTCTGTAAAGCCTGTTCTTACGTTGAATACCAATACTGAAAGAACTGACCTTTCATAGAATACTTTAGGAATGTTGCATAATACACCGTAAAAGAATAGCTGCCCCTAAAGCTTTGCATTGTGTCTTCTAAGAATTCCCCTAATCCTCATAGTGTCATTACGTGTCACTCAAAACAAGTTTTTCCCTTCAATACTAACGCTATACGAGTTTTCTACACAAGGCGCAAATTAATTTGCCACGAAGGTAATGTGTCCTGCTTTAAAAAAATCACATGACGATTACTATACTTCCTAATGCGAAATTTGTGCGCAGCGCAAACTGCAGTATTTTTGGTCATGGCGCCTATATGCTGTGTCTCAGGAAGTGATCGCGTGCCGTTATCTCGCAGCGCTGCGCTGCTGCCGAGAATGTTGTTGCAAATCGCGTTTGTACCTCCCGCGCAAATGTCACGTGGTTCGGATGAGCCACAAACGACGGAGGAGCTGTCGTCGGAAGTGTAAGAGGAGGCAGTGAGACACACTGAGCCGTGGCGACGGACTGGGAGATGACGCCTTAGCAGCGCGTGCAGCCCGCCCCCTCACAAAACGCTGCTCTACCGTTTTCTTTCTGCCTGGGTTGCCTCGTTCGCACATTAGGATTACGTGGGCATTGCCGTCGCCGCAACGAAACCGCTGTATCTGGCGCCAAAGCGCTGCGTCGTAAAATAGGTGCTATCGGTGGCAAATTTTAACAGCTCTCCCTTTCTTACCACTAGTACGCTCCAATAAAGAAAAAAAGCGTCAACGTTGTAGTTTCCGAAACTTTCCCAACAGCACTGATAGAGAGTCGCTGCTTGCCTCAGCTTCCTGCTTGGTTCGGCGTTCTTCGTCCTCCTTCTTCCGACGGAAGTTTTCGTTGTCGTTTCTGGCTTCGTTGAACGACGCTAGGAACGAGTCGAAGATGCTGAAGAACTCATCGGGGGGCATCTGCATGGGGTCCTCGCCGAATCTGCGAGCAGTCTTTTCGTACTGAAATCAGGAATGGGTGTAGTCAACCTCTGTAGAGAGACTACGCTAGAAACGGCAGAAAAATAACGTCCTATGGGGTTCTTTCTACCCACTGGTAGAAAGAAATTCTCTTACAACTGTAAGGGGGACTGTGTGGATACGTGGCCCACTGGACAGCATACATATGTGCGAACAAAAGAAAAAAACTGTGCTTGAATCCTCTGTCTTAGGAATCGGTAAAACACGAAGGTGAAATGTGCAGCGAAATATGCAGCTGAGCATGATTTGCGGGTCGGCGGCAGTCTTGTGGGTATGCTTGGCGAGCGACGTCCTGCTGGCAGGTCGCTTCGGCAAAGTTGTAATGGCGTCATTTCCGTGACGCTTATGACGTCAGTGAAATTTTGGTGCATCCCGGCATAAAACACTTCCGTGTTAAAATATAAAACCAGAAAACGAACAACCCGAACTATAACGTAATTTTTGTTTCTTACGGTTGCTTCCCCGTAAGACGACCCTGTGTGCAGGGGTGAACCCTTTACAGACCGCTTGCTTCGTTGTACTGGCATCACTTCCGTGACGGATATGGCGTCACTCAAATGGTTGTGTATCCAAGAATAAAACACTTTCGTGTTAAAAATGGCCGGACTACTATCTCTCCTGGGATATATTTCGTGATTGCCAACACATTACCGCGTGCTTAGAATGAGGAGAGCTTTCAAAACAGTGAAGTCTCGTAGAGTGAGATAGCACTCTGTGCTGGCTACGGATGAGATCTTGAGGAGCACTCCACTGACACAAATACATATTTGACATAGCCTACAATGTATTTGATACAGTTAAACCCGGATGTAACGAAGTTGACAAAAATTGGGAAGTTTTCGTTACATGCAGGTTTTTGTTACATCCAGGTTTCGAGTTTAGGCTCGCTGGAAAGAAGAAGAAATGAAGTCAGAACGCTAGACGGTGAAATCACGCTTCAAGGATTCATTTCAGAATGCAAAACTGCGTCATTTCCGCCTGCTACTTTCCCACGAGCTTAGGAACTACACGGCACTCCCAAGAAGCAAGGCCACTTACCACCGTATTCACAACCGTAACTTAAGTACCACACTTTGGTTTTGACACTTTTCGGTGCCTTCACGCGTTTAACGCCTACCCTTTGATGAAAGGGCGCCTTTTCGCGAATTTCGTGCTATTTTCCACACTCGAGATTTACGAGAGCATGCTAGGTGGGATACTGCACCGGGCGGCGGCGTTCCTTCTCGCTGGTGGAGACGAAATTTGAAATTGGAAGCTTGTTTTGAAAAGACAATACTTCTCGCTTTATGGCAACAGAGCTCATCACCGACAAACCGACACCACAGATAGCAGTGGAGACTACACGCCGACTACGCGCCGAGAGGCAGGCCTAGCTCCTTAAACGTATCGAACCGACACCGCACTGCCACGTGGAAACACACGGTAGTTTGCGTTGCGGGCAAAATTCGCCAAATCGTTGCCGATTTTTCAGAAGTGCGAGAAACACTGACTCGTCAACGTAGCGAATTCGTTACATCTAGGTTACCACCGCAACGCCTTCGCTACATAGAGGTCCCAAACACATGGGCTTCAACGGCGCTGGCAATGGGGAATTAAAAAGCTTCGTTAAATTCACGAATTTGTTATATAGAGGTTCGTTACATCCAGGTTCAACTGTATGTATAAACCCTGTTAAAATATGGAATATTTGCTTCTTGATGAACCTACTCGCTGAATCAATTTTTTGTTTAATTGTGGATGTTAGTAACAGCAAAGTGAAGCTAGAGCTCAGTGATTGTAAATAGATTTGTTAATACAATTGGCCATCTTTTAACCATCTTCACAGCATCTTCGCTGGTAACGACCTGCTTATATCTCCTGTGTGACTCTCGGAAAAATTTTAATGGCAATTTGTTTTGTTACGCCGATGCTTGGGCGAGTTGGTTTTCTATATTCTAAGATTCACAGCGCAAACAACAAACACAAAGTTGAGGGAGACCGAGACCCAGTTTTTTTAGTTAAAGGATCCCCCAAGTCCCAGGACACCCATTTTTCGCTCTTCACTCTTATTTTAAAAATATGGTCTGGTCGGAAATCTGTTTCGCCAAACCATGCTCTGAAAGCATCCCACACATTCACATAATCTTGGGAATACCTCCAAACATGGACCTGTGCCCTGTGGCAGAATGCGAGAGGAAAGTCAACTGCAAATACTTGTGGCTACACAAGGGTCATGCATGCCCCAAATACGATACCAGAAGACACGCATTATAACAAAAAGTTGATAAGAATGCATAGTTACCCTAGACTTCATGTCGAGGAAGGTGTCCTCAAGCTCCGAGAACTTGTATGTTGCCCCTGTGATGAACTCTTTCATGACAAGGACAAACTTGTCGCCAGGCTGTGATGGTTGTCCACGCAGGAAGTCGAGCTCCTTCTGAACTTCGCTGAGTCCCGTCTTGAGGTCCTGGATCTCTTTCGTCAACTCCCCGAGACTATACCAAAAATAAAATGTTGTGCACCTTTAATCTGATGGTCACACATCAAATTTTGCTTTCTAGTTAGGGCTCTCTTTAGCTACGCAAAAGCAAACTTCGGTATAATGAGTAAAGGGCGAAGAAAACAGGCAAACGAGAGCAACTCAAGCCTTGTTCCCACGCGCTTTCGTAACACTTTATCTGGATAAACGCAGTATACAAATTCAGCTGGCTTAGCTACTTGGGCGTTTTAAAGCCTTCCTCACTAAAGGCGCGCATCAAACAGGTATTGAACAGATGTGGTGAAGTTTTTCTGACACTTTGGCTACAATACACATCCATTTCTTCCCTAATTCAATTGTTACGTATTTGCTGTTAAATAGCAATAGCGATATAGTGTTTCATACATTTCCGTTTGGAGCCTGAAAAAATCGCATAATTCTCGTTTGCAATGTGCATGAGTCGTAGAATTTCTAACATTGCAATACATGACCCGCTATTTGGGCCTCGTGTTGCCGGAATGAAGCCTATTTTCTTTCGCAAATGACTCTTGTCAAACATCCCAATTCATAAAAAGATCTTCTAGGTGTCTAGCGCTGCATGTTATCAAGTGTGCAAAATGTCAAGGCATGACAGGTAAGACCCATCCAGCATTAACATTATTTATTGCTGCTAGCAGTGTAAAAAAACGACCAAGCAAGGAACACAAATCAAAGCGTCAGTCTTCTAATAGCGGGGCTATTCCTCTGAGCTCTCCTCTTTGCACGATCACTAGTACTACGGCTATAAACCGTCACACAACAACCGTGCAGGTATTACACACCTTCGGCAGCGTCTTTTAAAGATATGCTTGACACCCTTGTCAAAAATATTACTCTCTAATGAGGATGGCAAAGGCAAGTAAAGGTTTATGAAAGCGTAAGGTGATCATGCAATTCACAGATGGGCCATTCTGTACCGCTGCCACTTCATCGGGCAAATACCGACGAAAAGCAATGACCTTACCAAAATGAAATTGGGGCGTTTGTACGAAATAAAGGCAAACCACATTTTAAACCTTTCCACTCCATATGCATGTTTGGAACTTTTTGTAAATTATAACGCAGTCCGAATCATTCGGACATCGGAACGATGAATAGAAGGTTACAGTTGTGTTTTGCACGCAGGGTGACAAATGAACCTCTCATCTGCTAATTTTTTGCTGCTCAGTCAATTGTTTCAGTGCACATTTTGTTCTATATAACGGCAAATAAACTATTAAATGAGGTTGCAGAAACATTTAAATTGTATGTGCAAATACAACGCTTTTTGTTAATTTATCCTTATTTAAAATGACAATTTGAAATTTCGTATTTTTGAACACCAGGTAGAAATAAGTGACGTTTAGTGTGCATATTTGGGCCTCCATCAAAGCAGCAGCGCCGAAAGCTGGGAAGTTAGTGAAACTTTCTTGAAGCCCAATTTTCCCAGAGCTGTTTAATACGCAGTTTTAAAACAGGACCACACTGCCCTGTTTCTTTTGTTCAGTTTCGACTCCTTTTGAGCATGCACACATAAGCAGGCATACCATGCACAGCAAAGATAAAAATACAAACAAATCGCTGTGCGTATTTTCTGGCCATGAAGGTGTTCGCTATTGGTTACGAACTTAGCATATCCCACGTGTTCCAGCTGTCAAACATAATTATTTCGGCATTTCAATCAGGACCAGCTCGCAACAAGCCAGAGTGACTAGAAATCCATACATGATAATGCTTTTCACGACACAATTAACTAATCCAGTTTACATAAGTAACCTGGGGCCCAAAAATATTTAGTCAGTTCAATATTGGTGACATTATTTTATACTGTAAAGGAGGATATTTTTCTGCTTTAGATCAACAGCAGTAGCTGCCCATCTGCTAAAATCGTCACGAGCACGTCTATTGCGGTCAAAGTTTGCGCGCTGCAATTCATACGTAACAGCTTAATTGCTCATATGGATGCCCTCACACATACTCGTCCCCCCGCTATGAACTGCATTGCCTTTTTTTCACTTTGCTATCCTATCCGCCTTTCTCTTTCGGCCAGCCATATTTGTTTGAATTCTACTATCACAAAAATACTCCATTCAGTTGCAGCCTGGAAGAGTCTTTGTTTCCAAAAATCTTCATTTTATTTTAATATGAGCTTCTAGAAGTCACCAACCGCGTTAAGAAATGCATTTTTGTGCTCTTCGTGTTTCTTTTGGCACACAAGCTAGACTTTAATAATTTATCAAGAGAACAAAACTGGGTGACTTACTTCACTTTGGCTGCTTTCTTGACGTGCGGAATGTCCTCCTCAAGTTTCAGAGTATCCTTGAACTGGAATGACAAGGAGCAACCATAATGCCAGAATTACTGCATTCAGAAGTATTCAGCTGCTTTAAGCAAATCAAAGAACTGGAATGTCTACCTATTGGTTGATCTACAACACGTTCTGCGCAGTGTAACTGATAGTACAATTACTGAGATAGCAATAAAGAGAGCATAAAAAAATAAATGATAACGAAAAGAAACGCGGACATTACAAAAGATAATCGCAATCTTCTTGCCTATGTGGTGCTAACATAAATTCAGGACCCCCATGCTTTGCTAGTAAAACATAGGTTTTCAGGTAAATTGAAGACGCTTTACAGTTCGAAATACACAATCCGCTAGGAAAGAATAATATAGTACCAGAACTTGTATCTCCGTAACACAGAAACACCTGCCCCTAGAGTGAACACTTAATACCTAATGCTGCTGAAAAGTAGAAAGTCTTTGGTAATAAGATTGCCCTGATTGTTTGTCGACGTATTACATACCTTCTTTTCAAGGGTTTCAATCAAGTAGTGGAGCAAGGTGAAGTTGCGGTTCGTGCTGGACTTTGTGTCGGGAAGGTGGTTCAGGCTCGACAGCTTGAAGCCGACCGCATTTCCTCGTTGGCCACGGTTCATGTAGTTTCCAAAGGCTAGTACAACTTCAAGTAGTTTTTTCAGTCGCTTGCTGCGCTGAACCTCTTTCGATGCTTCCAAGACAGCTGAAGGAGTAAAGTGCACTCTAATCAAGCAGCAATCACAACCACGGACTGAAAAGCCTGCTCAATGTCCCTACCCAACGACAACCCAAAGAGTGCAACACAGTTTACTGGATTCATCTCCTAAATAAATTCATGAAATCCATTGCCGACAGATTTGTCGCTCTCGTCAGAAAGAAATTACTTTGCACAAAACTAGGCACACTGCAACGCGTGATGTGGGAAAATATCCGAGTAATAGAACCAACGTGAGGAAGATTTCCGTCACACCTGGCAGCTAGCTCTCAATGCAGCCTTCTAGTGAGTCTCCAGAGCTCCCGATATCGCCTTGCATTACATTGATGAGCTGTACCTCAATGCTTTTCTGCGCGAACCACAGGGCCTAAATTGCCCAATCGTGAAGTTATATGGCAGACCGAACCAGTATTTTTAATGCTGCAAGGTCGGACAAGGGAGACTTAGAGGAAGAGCTTGATAAGGACACAACATCGCCGACATGCCGTTCGAAACAACGATTATGATGAAAGTGCGATACTGTTTGATGAAAAAGATGGTGTGGTGCTTGCATGAGACACGATGATGATGAGCAGGCGGAAATGACGAGTTCACTTGCAGCTAAGGAACAAAATGGCACCAGGGCTAACAATGCTTCAATATCAAGAAGCAATGATCATTCAAAAATACTCACAAATTAAATGCTTTCAACGGAAAAATGTGCGTTTCTCGCACATATTCGAACCTTAGTTTCTAGGCACAATACAAGATTTGGCATATTTGAGTATTTGAGTATTTTTTTTTATTTCTTGGCAAAACCAAGAGGAGGCTGAGACTAAAGGCGGACGTGGCCTGATAGAGGCCTCAGCCACCCGATTTACAGTGTACGCAATAACAGGGCTGCTCACAAATTTAAGCATAATAGCACAATCGTAATAGAAAACTTTCGTGCCAATAGCTGCGGTCTGGGCATTAGCTCAAATGATGTATAGTGAATTGACACTGCTCCGAATCCTGCTATGCTCATATGCCCACGAGATACTCAACATCTAATTTTAAGACCTTCTACAAGAGCGCCTCGCATGACAATAAGCAAGTGCCTAATAGATGCCAACCAGGCATTGGAAATCGGGAGCTGTCAATTCAGTAGCTTACATCTTAAGCATTCATTGTTAATGTGCACTTGGGGCACTGGAAAGACGCCACCGCTTGTTTACAAACCACAGCTCGTGCAACACATCTGGGGGACAGGTATACGAGAACATTAAAACGTGATGATGAGGGTGACAACGAACCTAAAATGTAACTTTGTAGGAGGTATCTTGCTCTAGCACTTACCAATGATTTTGGGTTTGCAATCGGACACCCTTTCTTGGAATTTTTTCTTGTAGTATAAAGTTCTCAGCCGTTGTTCGTAGTGAATTATCCTAAAGAAAAAGATACATTTTGATAGACCTATCAGAAGGGGGCAATTTGCACAAAAATTTGCTTTGCACAAAGTCAGTGTTGCATCTTCAGTGTGGTATTTGAAAAAAAAAAGTATAGATTTTTAAATAGGTGCTTTAGAATTTTGTAGGTTCAAATCATTAAAAGACCCAATTGCATTAACACTGGCCATGCAACTAAAGGGGTTAATCAGCACATAAAATAACCGAATACCAAGAAACAGCGAGCGCGATTTCGGCCCTATTGAGAGCAACAACATGCAGGTAAGTCAATTTGCAAAGATCCCGAAGTTCATACCTGCTGATTTCGTAAAGAAATCTGTCAGCCTTCGCCATGCTTTCCATCTCAGTACTATGTTCTTCCAACAAAACTTTTTCTTCAGGGCTTGGAAGAAACTTGAGTAGCTGCAAACGAAGAATGTGAGAACGAAGTCAATGCACTGAAAAACTTTTTTTATTAGAGATAAAGTACGGCAGAAACAAACAATAACCAAGTGATTGATGAGGCTGTTCTTTATAGTTAATATCCCTAATGCCACCTGAACCGGTATTATTTCTAACTGAGCTTCAATTGTATATTTGCGGATACTCCTTGCTTTAAATTCTCACTAATTGTTGGCTGCAAGACATACCATGTCTTGTTGCGGCGTTGCACAGTCGAAGTCCCATCGTGGACAGCGATTTAGTCTCTTCCTTACAAGTTGGGCAGTTTAATTTTCTGCACGATCCTTCAGCCCAATTCCATAGACTTCCAAAAATTTCAAAGCATTCACAACATCGCTGACGGAGTAAAAGGTACAAATGCATTCATCTGCATAACGTAGATCTCTTCCCTGGTCCAAGGTCCTATTATTACAAGAGAGAGAGACCACGTTTTGTAATGGCGACCAGTAGTTGTGTGCAGCTAGAAAAGTTGTAGGTGTATATGTTATAAAAATATCAGCGCGCAGTAAGTTTCAGGCTAGTAATAATGATGAAGGGTAAGGAGCTCTGCCGGGAAAATGTTTTGGCCTTTCTGTACACGCTCGATTTAAGAACGAATCTTCATTGTGCCTGAAATGTACCCTGCTGTTTTTCCTGCTGCAATACTGGGACCGTACTTCGGACAGAAAAGACAATTACTTCCTGCTCACGAGCGGTCAGTGTCTTCATTTAACAACTCGTTCATTCGAAAAAGCGATGCATGGAGCATATGATCTACAAAGCACGTATTTGAATGGCAACAGCCAACATTTCACCCAACATGAAATCCTAGTAGTAAAACAAAAATATTGGCACGAACATTAAGGTACCTCCCTCAGCCATCGATTGCCAGTTCCCTTATTATATAATATATCTTAATTCACAACGAATCGGCATGTCCTCCTTCCAAATATGTGCACGTTTTATCAGGAATGCAAATACCTATGTGACGGTCCACATTTCTTCGCTATTCTTTTTTTTATTCGTTTTGTGGTGTTTCATTATAAAATGAGGTGGATAATTTTACTCTCAGACAAAGCTTTTGCAGTCCAGCAAAAAGACCATAGTAAAATAGCCGTTAAGTAGAGTGCCCGCATTGCAGGCAGTAAGCACATAGGGGTAGGCCACCACTGGAAGCAAGATATTCTTACGAATGCTGTTCCCTTCACTAACACTCGGATGATCTGAAAATTTTTATGCTATCTGAAACAAAATACCCCGCCGCAGGCGTTTTGGACATTGTTAGACCACGTCGTGCGAACACCGAGTACAAGACACGAAATCTATCCACCCATGTTTGCCAATAAGACCACCGACATTAGCGCATTAGCGCAGCTTTCTAGGCCACAATCAGGGGGATGTGCCTCAGGGAAAGCTTTTGCATTTTATAACTAATACGTATGGAGGTATAGCCAAAGTTATTTATTTGCTATTCATTCTTAGTTACTTCTTTGTGCAAGACAATCGTGTTTGTCCCGATTCCCGCAGCTGACCTATGCATAGCTGTTTCGTTATGGTCTTACGGTTGATTTTTGAATTGCCAGTCTGGCGGAAGGACTCTTTCTCGTGCACCTTCCCTTTTATCGAAATTTTACAGCGCCCACTTGTCCCAAAAACGAACTTTCCCACTATTCGGCAGGGCACTTGGAACTTGGAAGGCGAGCACATACCTGTTCCACCATGTCCTTGGGCAACTGGTCCTTGGAATCCATAGAGAGGATGGCCCGGCAGATGTCATCGTTGGTGAGCCTCAGCTTCGAGAGCAAGATGGTGCAGTTCTGGGCCCGGCGGCCATCGATGAGCGAGAGCTCCCGGACCCGAGGGCTTCGGCACGTCAGCGCTGGGATGTCCTCCAGCGAACCGTTCGTCTGGGAGGTACCAACGAGAAGCCATTTAAGCAAGCTTCTTGCCTTACAACATAGCCATCTTATGTTACGCATGCTCACCGTGTAACGACTGTTCCTGAATGGAGCTTTGTCATTTGTTACAGTTGCCATACTGGAACGCCTTTTCACAAACTATGGCGGCACTTTGGGCCTTAATTTATAATCAGCAGCATAGTGGGACCGATATCCAGCGCACTCCCGAGAATTTACAGCGTTTGAGCTCATACAGTGAATGAGCCAGTTAAGCTAAGGGTCATTTGATTACATAAAAGGCCTCCAGTATGGTGCATTTATATATGGTGGTGCCGGCATTAACAAATATTGAAGGCCATCTCTGGAACCGACAGGAAACACAATAAGCAATAGCCGCCCCCCTAGCTCTGCTGGGTGTAGCATGCGTCAGAGTATGGCCAATTTTGATTACACTTTAATATCCACAGTAATGTATATTCTGAACGGTGACATTATTTAACAGAATCAAAAGCGACTGCGAGCCACTCATACAGTTAACAAGGACCGGGTGATACATATCTTTCTTCTCAAAGCACCGTTTCCCAAGACCAGACACGTGTAAATCCTGTTTGTGATCACGTTGCAAGTGAGAAATAGGCTCAGATATGCAGAAAGAGCAAGAACATGCTCGTTTTTTCCTATCTACTTTGCATTCACAGTCTATCTGGCCACAAAACTTCGCAAAAAAAATTTCCCTGTGGTATGGTTATGAAGCTTTTATATCAGAGTAGTGTTTTAACTGTTTTCTCCTGACTGCGTCTACCAAAATAAGTGTGTCCGGGGCGAAATGAGAAATTCTTAATATTATATTTTATAAAGATCCCCCAAATGCGGTCAATTTTTCTATTATTTTAATGTAACTCACTCCACATCCCTGCTGCTTCTGATATGCTGAGAATGTCCTGTCGATGTCGGCCAGGTCAATGTCTTTGTACAGTTTTGTGTCATCCAGTTCAGTCCATACTGTGCCGTCTACTCTGGCCTGGAAGGTAAAACACAATTTACAATATAGCGCTATTCCCACACATCATGACTCTATTGCAGCACTAGTGCAGGAACTGAGATTTCAGCTAAAGCATACTTTCGTTGTGCGAAGTTCACAACACATTCATATCACACTGTGAGATATTGGTGGCTTGATTTTTATATAATTGATCATTGTACGTAGCACTAGACACCACGGTCTATCAGAACCTAATAATAGATACGAGACTGTTTTTGTCTTAGGCTTCAATAAACGCAGCTCGGGGTAAAAGCTAAGGGGCTGTGTCCACCGTGATACTTTTCCCCGCCTTTATATTTTTTTTTACAACCAAAACATTGAGTAGGAGTTGAAAGGTCTACGTGTGATGACAACGGGTGTGAAAGCAGCACAATAAAATATTATAATAGTGCAGGCGGCTCTTCAATGTGAAAGCAAAGATGAATTGAACGCAAGGCAGAATAGAAGAATGATAACGGGCTAAAGATACTTGCTTCTGGCAACTTTGACCAGTTGAAAGACTTCAGCGGGTTTGTTGGCTGCGGAATGTTCTTGATCTTGGGCGTCCTCATCATCGGTGGCATACAAGGTGGTGGTGGTGGCGCCATGCCTGTTCCCGAAAAAAGCTCAGTGTGAAATAATGCTAAGTGGGTTGTTGAACTGCAAATTATAGCTTTACAAGAACACTGTGAATGTTAAAAGTATATTCTCGCACGCCATAGGCTCAGCAGTATGCGAATTTTTTGCATTCCCACTTCAAATTATGTTTTGTGCATTGCCTAAATCACCTTCTGTCTTGCTTTAATACGGAGCCACACTCTTCAATCTCGAACCATTGTATCCGATCCCCATAAAGAAGAACTTCAAAATTCCTAAGGTGTTCGGACAAACTGTTATAACACAGGAACAGTTATACACAGGAACACAGAATTATAACTGTTATAATTTATACAACCACCACCCCATCGGAAAGAATAAAGACTACAAAATGACCGCCGTAGACAAGCCTACATAGCATTACTACCACCAAACATCCTGTGTTTTTCGTGGAAACGAAAGGAAAGGCACGGATCAACAAAGGGGGGTGATGAGCGATTTGTGACAGATACGCACAATTCAATTCGTTTTCACCGATACTATGTTCTAACAAGGTTGACCACTAAATCTCCCGCCTTTATTTTTTCTTCGCGTGGGTTTCTGCATACAAACTGTGCGCTGAGCCAGGAAGCTATTGGTTGCTTGATTACGACGCAGACGTGTCATTTTCTAGCCACTGAAGCGGTATTTACTGCGATTCTTCGTTATGCACTAACCTGCGCAAGGGCCTGCAGCTACCAATATTGGCGCACGTGAATGGCGCTGTAAATACTCAAAATTTAGTAACACGCACCCCACACGCCGCGCCCGCTTCCAACGCTAGAAATTGAGCCCGATGGCAGTACCCTCGTCATACATTCCATTCGTTTCCATTCCAATTTCACAGGCAAATAATTCCTGGTGGCCAAGGTTTAAGGACTCATTTGGCGAGCGAAATTAGTGCCTACGAGTTTTGAAGACCCAGCAGCTGCTTTTTAACATTTTTTATCCTCTAATGAGCTAATAATTGTGTACGCATAACTTTACATGCAGCCTGACTGGATGTAGAGAAGCCGTGCCTAGCGGCGTGCTGCCACGAAAACCTTTTTTCGCAATAGCGCATATTTTCAGCTAGAGTAACCAAAAAGTAAAAATCGTGGTGGCGTTTCCTCGGAAATGCTTCTGTTATACTACATTCTCCTGAACCCAGGCCATTAGTATTCAGCGTCCCGTTGTTGCTGTGTCGACGCTTCTGGAATAAAAACACATGTTAACGATTCCACGGTACTCTCATCGTACTTCCGCGCGAATCGTCTTTGAACCAAGCATTCATAGGTGTGCTCTGCTAAGCGCCTCTTTCCAGTGAGAGTGCTGCAGCATCTAGCAAGCTCACCAGGAGCTGTTGTCCCTCCCAGTGACGGCATTGGCGGTGGAGGTGGTGGAGGCGCGCTGAAAGAGCTGGTCGCTGGCAACGTGCCACCTCGGCTGCTCAACAGTCGACTGTCATCGGGTGCACCGTTGCGGCTTGGACTGGCGACATAGTTTCTGTCCCGCCGCTCAGAGTCAAGCTGCACAGGTGGCAAGAGAGGCGCATGATCAGTGGCTGATTCCAGGCAACAATGCCGCACAGAATGCGGTTGTATACAGCTCTGTAATCACTAGTAGACATGCCTGTCACTGCATCTTATTCTAGTGCCTATTGTGTCTGTATCTGATCTACAGGTTACAATCTCTAGTAGACAAACTAGCCACTGCACCAGAATCTAATGCTTATTTGCCCGCATCTAATCAGCAGTTACGACATTGTTTCCAACTGTACTCCACATGAAGACGAAAATAAGTGACCCTTTTCGTTGTATATAAGGGACACTGAGATAACTCCAGCCACTCCCTAGTTTGTTGAAACTCAGACTGTGTTTACTCTGCTGCCTCAAGTTGGTCCGAAAGCATGCTGATGCTTCATTACTGAAAGGTTTAAAGCCCCTTACTACTCATGTTTGCTGTAACTTCAACTCCCCCTATCTGGGAATGTCCTTTAGATAACAAATATGCAACCCGTTCCTTGAGATGTAGCTTAAGCCTGTAATGTACGAAGTTCTCTACCCTACACGAACCCACAATTTGAAGGCCTTGAAAGAGTACAAGCACAACCACACAGAACACCATATGCACAAAGGGCAGGCCCTGTAGTGTCGTGTTGTGCTGCATATATCATCATAATCATCCCGGTTGTTTACACTTCAGGACGAAGGCCTCTTCCAAAGATCTTCAGCCACGTCTACTGAGTGCTGAGTCCACCTTTTCCTACTACATTTTCCTGCTGATCCCTCCATCGAGTCTTCGACCGACTCCGATTGCGTTTAATGTATATTGGCAGCCACTCCGTCGAATGGATGATTCGTTGAATGGAAGTGTCTCACTTCCATTCTGCCACTCCGTCGAAGGGAAGAAACGTTGGCAACAATCGTGCTTTTACCTTGTTCAAAGTTTTCTTTTCTTATATATGTATATATAGGGAGCAGTAGAACTTTGAAGATGGTAGAGAACACAAGAAAAAAAAAGCTCTGAACAAGGCAAAAGCACGATTGTTGCCGACGTTTCAGCAAAGAGACTAGCTTTCGTCAGGGCCCTGACGAAAGCAAGTCTCTTTGCTGAAACGTTGGCAACAATCGGGCTTTTTCCTTGTTAAAAGTTTTCTTTTCTTATATATATATATATATATATATATATATATATATATATATATACAGGGTGTCCCAGCTATCATGCACCAAGATTTAAAAAAAGAGTAAAGGCGTAACTCGAAAGAAACCAGGTGTATAATGTTTGCAGTACTGTGAAGAAGCGCACAGTATTTTTTTCTTTAATGAGACTTAATTAACTAATTGTAATTAATTATCTAACTCGAGAAATACTGTCCTAATCACTAAAGTGCCAATGAGGCACTTGTAGGTACCTACGAGGGGCATCTAACTGCGCTATTTTCAGCGACGGACTAATTGCGTACTCATTTATTCTGACTGATAAAGGAAACCCGCGAAATATGAAAAATACCACGTGACGGCGCCTCTGCGCGCACCGTAAAGCAACGCCCTCAAACAGGCTGCCTCTGAGTTAGCCAGAATGAAATAGACAAAAGAAAGAAAGAAGCAATCGCGACCGAGTTTGTTCCTTATCTGCACACGCGTCCCGCGAATCTTGCTGCTGCTGTCCTTCTATGCATGGTATTATCAAGGTGATGCGCTGTGTCTTCGGGCGGGTAACACGCGAAGCAGTTGCTTTCAATCAGCTTTGTTTGGGGACGCTGCTTTACAATGCGCGCGTAAGTGTCGCCACGTGGTATTTTTCATATTTCGCGGGTTTCCTTTATCAGTCAGAATAAATGAGTACGCAATTAGTTCGTCGCTGAAAATAGCGCAGTTAGATGCCCCTCGTGGTTACCTACAAGTGCCTCATTGACACTTTAGTGATTAGGACAGTATTTCTCGAGTTAGATAATTAATTACATATAATTAATTTAGTCTCATTAACGAAAAAATTACTCTCCGATTCTTCACAGTACTGCAAACATTATGCACTAGGTTTTCTTCGAGTTATGCAGTTTCTCTTTTTTTAAATCCTGGTGCATGATAGCTGGGACACCCTGTATATATATATATATATATATATATATATATATATATATATATATATATATATATATATATATATATATATATATATATATATATATATATATAACAAATACACTAATTGAGATGAGAAATAGAACATTTCCTTTATTCTTTTTATGCTGTGCCCGAAATTGATATACAGGTGAATGCCTCAGATTTTTCGAAATGGCGAGAGTTGCTGATAATTCCTAAATCTTTACACTTTGTGCTACAATGCAGAAATAACGAACTGTTACTGTAGAAGAAATATCTGTGTGGGAGGTATGCTGAGCCATGGCTGAACTCACTATACAAAAAGCGCAGCGAGCACAAACGCAGAATAAATTTCATTGTCCAAGACAGTGCCAACCGAAGGGAAGAATTTAAAACGAGTCCTTTTAAAAATGCACACGAGAGGATATGCGAAGTCTAAACACACAGGGGCCATCTGGAATGTGAACACAATCAACAATTGCAAAATAGCCGAAATCGATCGATTGATTGTGGTGTTTAACGCGCCGACGCAACGCTGGCGATGAGGCACGCCGTAGTGGAGGTCTCCGGATTAATTTTGACCACCTTGGGATCTCTAACGTGCGCCGAAATCTCGAACACACAGGCGTTCTTGCTTTCCGCCTCCATCAGAAAAGCGGCCGCCATGGACGGAAATCGAACCCGCGACCTCGTGCTCAGCAAAGTAGCCGAAATTGAAGACTTTTCTACACTGCATTTGTGGAGCCTTTATTCAGATTTTCGTCATGCAAACATAAACATCAAAGTATTGCTATTTAAAACTCTGACAGCATATTAGGCATATTTCACTTCTCGGGATTTGAATTCGATGTGAATCACACAATCAGCGTCAAAAGAATTCAAAAAGGTGTGCATGATGCGTATGTGGTATGCTTGGCAAATTAGTTTCAACTATACCTAGAAATGAATCAGTAGGAACGGAAACTGTTACAAAACATGCAGAAAAAATTGCCAAATAAATGTCGCGATACGCAGTTTCTGTTTCACCACAACCACACCAAGACAGCCGCATGGCTCTTGTGCCCCGAATAATGTTTCTTGGAAATAATTTAAAAGGCGCAAGGAAACAATTACCTTTTGAGTCATTTCCCTGATACGGTACTCCAGCTCCTCGATCTTCTGCTTGTCCTCCAGGTGTCCCACAGTTTCACGCTCCAATTTGTCCTTTGTCTTTGTCAACGCAGTCTGCAGGTCCTCCTAAAAGCAGCGCGCAAGTTGCCAGTTAGGAAGAGGATAATGTTTTTGCCCGAAACGTCACTTCTAATGAAATTGGGCTGTGCGCGTTATACACCGCCGCATCCGAATTCTAATTTCACGCTGAGCCGGAATTCTATCGTGGGAGCAACACGTTCTAGAGCACATCGCCACGAGGGCCCCAGGAACAATATCTTGCTCTAGCTTACGGTAAGCAACAGTGATCGCAGCCATTTTTACGGTCACAAAAAACTTGAGTGAGTCATTTTAATTTTCTTTAAAATACATCGCAGAACATAAAGCGCAAAAATTACGGAGAACAGAACAGTACTGACTGAAATTCTTTTCCCATCCCCAGTATCGGCAAAAAGCAACTGAAATCTGCATAAAAAGAAGATTCATTTGCCCAAGAAATGAAGGAATATCTTTCAATTTATATCATAAGCATGTTTGGTATTTTCATATTGCTGCTTGTGTTATCAGCTAATTAACATCGGTAATATATTTTTCCGGGAATCTAAAAATTAGTGCAAGTAGAGTGTCCGCGTAAGTACAAGGTAAGCACAGTCTATTCTGTATTCAAAGAAGAATTAGTAAAGGACACTTTCTCAATTCAAACTTCCACTGTCTTTAATTACCAGGTAACAAAGCTAGCCCAAATCTCTAGCTTGAATACTTTGCTGCTCTCAACTTTGAATTAAGCAAGCACGAAGCCCTCACCTTCTCTTGGAGGCTTTGCTCCAGCTCTTGCTCCTTTTTCACGATCTGCGTGGCTAGTTCGATGTTCTCCTTTTCAAACCGATCGGCATTTTCCTTGGCGATTCTCAACTCTTCTTCTGTGGCCAGTCTGCACGATGAAATTCGGCAGTGCCGGCGAGGCATGATGGATTTGCTATTGTGAAATGACAGCTCCAATATATATAGAAGCAATCGGAGCAAAGTTTATCAAAAAGTCAAGTTTCATGTTTAATGCAGTATCTTCTCTTTTGTACATGTCATAATGTACGCCTACAAAGCTAATAGATGTTGTCCAACTGCGCCGAAATTTTGCCCCACATAAGCGTTTTTTGTTTCTTTTACGTTGGAGCTCGCAGTGAACACGGTAGAGTAAGCAATGGTTCATTGCTGCAATCCAGTCAACACACCCTAGGACTATAGTACCCTTGCTCCGAATTTGTCGGTTAAACAGCTTGTATACGCGGTTTAATAGCACTCGTTGCTGGTCTAGATGGGTAGGCTTGTTTAAGAAAAATGTTGTGGCGCATTAGTACATGTTAGGAGGAGAGAAACTACATCCACTATCAACAGATTTATTCACACGGCTAACTAATTTTACCCACCTCACATCAACAAAGCTTTTCAAAACACAATTTTTTTCGCAAAAGTGTCTCTGAAGCAGAGCTTACGTGAACGAAGCTACATTTTTAGATAATAACCACTCCCATTACGTCCTAAGAAAGCTAATTCTTGCCTTCGCTGCAATGTTGCTTCTTGTAGGTCCTACGCTCGCACTTGCAAACAGAGAAGTACACAGGCAGTGGATTGCAGGCATTGCTTCTCAAGGTTTATTTGTGCTTTTGTGCGTGATCAAGTTGGGTTCCCACCATCTGGCTAATACCAGTGTTCCGCCTGTTAAAGAATTTCTATTTACTACCCCGCTGCCAATATACTCACGAAGTTACGTATCTATCACCAAGCTACAGTCTTCACTTCGGAAAGCTGCACTGATGCGAGGTACATAAAAAAGGTCTAAATAAAAATTTCAAGCACCGCATGCGTGTCTAAGCCACTACTTCAGGGGAATTTCTAGTGAATAAACTATGCTTGTACTCGTGACAGCCCTCTTGTGTCTCGCTTCGTGTAATATTTCAACGTTCCTCGTAACTTTTTGTTTTTGGGATTAGTTTTTCCAGAGTATAAGCCTGATTAGCTATACGTCTAAAAGACTCCTCTTCCTTCTTCAGCCCGCATAACGTTTTTATTAGAGCAACTACGCGTGAGTGTCATTTTATTGTCATGGCATATTGATTTGAGTACAGTCTGCACCTTGTCAATACGCAAAAAGCGGCGGACATCTACATTACACAATACTTCAATTAAATCGATACCAACAACGTCAATACAGCCGTTACCTACAATTTGGTTCTGCAATATGGCTGTACACGAAAACCGTTTTCATACCCTTGGGAATTGCAAATGCTGCCTTTTTTTCGTTCATTCACATCATTTGAGAGTCCCTTGTTTCGCATTTACAGTCGGCAAAATGCACAGCCTTTCAGGAAACTCAGTCCGTTCGACAGCTCATCACATTGTTTAAAGTGAGCAATCAGAAATTAGGCGTACGTTGCAAGAATTGCACTGGCGATCAGTCTAAAGGCTTCCTTGCATACCCTTACACCAAAAAATAAAAAAAAACAGCGGAAAACAGAGCTCCTTCTGCAGCTTATCACCAATCGTGATAAGGTGAGGCTTGAATCATGAGGCTTCAAGATCCGGTCCCGCTCAACAAATGAAGGGTTTTTTTTTTCCACACGCTTATATTATGTTGCTGTAAAACGTATTCATCCCTCTTAAAATGAGCTATTTCTACACCTTGTACTCACGACAGCTGCCTTCCTCCGTCAAGCTTCGTTGTTAATTTAAGTCGTCAGCCTTGTGAATAGGCCCTCTGCGGCATAAAAAGTCGCGCCTAACCGAATCATCCTTATTTTCAAAATTACCAGCCCTCCTAAAAATAACTTTTACCTATTTTAACATCCCTAATGATTATTTACTGACACAAAACGAGCAGGTAAGCTCCTCTTCGCAGTAAAATGCCTTCTCCGTAATAAAACGAGCTACAAATGAACAGAAAAATGTCTCCATTGCACCTAGTCCACAGATATCACTGTCAAAATGTAGAGGAAACTTGACGCGCCGAATCCACACCTGGGCTATTAAGCGCACCGTAGCAGAAGGTTCCGGATTACTTTTGACCCCCTGGGGATGTCTAACGTGTGGCAAAATCTCGACACAGGCATTTTCGCCTATCGCCTCCATCAGAAAAGCGGCCACAATGGCCGGAATAAAACAGATATCATTGTCAAATATTGGTCATTTACAATGCAGCTTACTCTTTGAGTATCTTCTTGACGTTGATTTCGATGGGCGCGAGGTCGTAGTTCTCTCCATTCTCCCCTTGGACGACGATTTGTTGAACGATTCTGTCGAAAAGTATCCAGTGTTCCGCGGAACCGCCAACATCTGTTGAGAAGGGGACAGTGTCGTATTTCCATAATGCCACAATTTCTGCGTCATAGCCTTCTTAACGGTTTACGACGCGTTACTCTCAGCTCATAAATTGCTGCTCTTTTCTTTAGTTACAAGCACTGCACCAAACCCTCATTTTTTATGCTGTTTGCCTGGTGCATACTAGTGACAAGTGTGCCGCCCGCTTTTAGAAGCGTGTATTAAACACTGCTCCTCAGGTATACACATACCCTTAAAAAGACAAAACATGTGTGCAGTATATTGCAAAAGAGTTATATAACATGTACGAACATGCATGCATGTTAACACGTATGCCCACAATATAACAAAACGATCAGTATGCGTCTGCGAAACTTTAGATATTAGGGAAACGACAGAAATGCAGAGCATACACGCAGGACAGCGATACAAATCCACAAAGAAATGTTTCCGCAGAAATACTGATACATCCGAGTTATTTCAAACATCGTTAAAATAAGCAGGTGATAAGCACACACAGATATAAAACTACAATGCTTTTCGAGAAACATGTTCTCATGAAAATGTTTCTCCGCTCAGTGTAAAGGAGCGGGTGAGAAGATATTAAAAATGTTTCCTGTGCCGGTTAGCCATTATGAAACAGAAAACTGTCACCGTCAAATTCTTGCTTAAATTCGTGCGTATTTCATGATGAAGAGAACTTGGTTCTATATGCGGCCAGTTACCAGACACCCTGAAAAAATGTACGCAAAGGTCTTCGCTCAAAGATTTGGTAGGTTTTACCTTAACGGAATGTTGTTCCGACATCGCCGCTTTGATCAGCAAAGAAAGATTTTACTTTTATTTCTTTAACCAACAGCTTCTTTTGAGACTGTACTGTTTTATGCGGTAACCTAAATTCTAAATTCAGCTAGTAATACTACGCGAGTGATTAGGAACGATTCAAGTAATTTGGGCAGCTGTACCAATACCCAATACAGTGGGTCGGCCAATTTGGAAGCGATCTATGGTTACGATTGCGCAAAAAACGAACCACCACTAAGAAAAAACACAAGAGCGAGCGCACTCTAACAAGTGAATTTTATGGTATTGAAGAAAGACCTATATACCTACAAAACTGCGCAACATCATCACGAAACACGCTTTACAGCGCACACAGCAAACACGTGTAAAACTCAGGACATTAGAAACAAGTGGACAGCAGCGACAGAGAAATTGGACAAAGAAATTTAATAAAGAAATGTCCCTGCTATCCACTTGTCTCTGATGTCCTCAATGCTAACGTGTTTGCTGTGTGCGCTGTAAAGCGTGTTTCGTGATGATGTTGCGCAGTTTTGTAGGTATATAGGTCTTTCTTCGATACAACAAAATTCAGTTTATTAGAGTGCGCTGGCCCTTGTATATTCTTCTTAGTTCTTGTTCGTTCTTGCCCTATCGTAACCATGTACATTTAAATTTCTCTGGTCTGTAAGTGTTTCCCACGAAACAAAGGTTGTGTCAAAGTCCGAAAAAAACAGATTCAGGTGGTGTAACGGGGAAGAACTTACATGGTATGAGTAGTGCGTGGTGCAGAAGAGAGAGAAAATGAGGATATGCAGGCGTCAAAGACAGTTTTTTCTTGATGGCCTCCACCATCGCTGTACAGCTTTTCGTGTCCACGTGAGCCTGTGTAAGAGAAGTTGAACATTGGCAGCCAAAACAGGAACTTTTGTGCCAACAACCAGTAATATCGAAGTAAATTCCGGAACGCCGTGGCTTCCGGTAAAGGATTTTTATCGGCTTTCTTGTGGTCTGCTAAGAACATCGCGAGCTTAAATTTCCGCTCGACTGCTCTGTAATAAATCAAAACGTTAATGGACGCTGCGTACTCATTTACCAGTGGTTTTATTAGGACAACTTCTTTCTATTGGGAACCCGATGGCACAAAAATTAAAATAAAAATCTTGCTTAACTAACATGCGTGACAAAAGATAATGTTTTAATAATGTCACTTACCACGTCAAATTTCCTTCCAAGCTCCTTTTCATCTTCAATCCGCACCATATCAAATATGTCCAGATGCCTAAAGAGAAAGGAAACAGACACATTCATAATTTCACATTTTAGATTACTTAACCCAAATTAACTTTCTTAGCATTGCTAACAAAAGTTTCCCCTTTAGGGTTGTGCAGAGAACGTCAGTTATCGCACGACCTGCTCTCCCATGGCCATTTGAATCAGAGGGATAGGGTCAGCGCCACGTGTTTGAATTAGAGGGACAGCGCATTAGAGGGAACAGCGAGTTAGAGGCAACAGTGAATTAGAGGGAACAGCGAATTTGAGGGATAGGGTCAGCGCCGCATGTTTAAATTAGAGGGACAGCGCCGCGTGTTTGTCTTCTACTCTACGTCCTGTCCTTTGCGCTGTTTTTTACATTTTTAGATAGGGTACAGCTGAAGGTCTACCGGGATTTGGTCTTGGCTAGTCGGTATCCTGGCACATCGTGAACAAACAGTGCAAACACACTAGCAGAACAACCAACCAAACCTCTGCCCATGGCATTCGAAAATGGGGAGGGACACGTTAACTATACATGACGGCGGAGGGGCCAATCTATTATATAACCAATAAAAAAACAAAGAAATGGAAAAGGAAAACTTCGTGGTCAGTAAAATCACCACTTTGCATTTTCAGTGATTTCAACTGCAGAACATCAGTCTTGGAGCGGTATAACGATCCTACTCCTTTACTAGGACACCCAGTGAGATGAAGAGCAAGTCTTTGCGAGGACAGCATCGGAAGAGTGAGAGGAGAAAAAATATTGTTGTGCACTTTTGCATGCTTGTTACTCATTTTTTGCTCGATATTCATCTCCCCATCCATTTTATAAAACAGAAAAGACTAATTGTCTGCCTATCTACGCCGTCCAGTCCCATCAATTTTTCTGAAGCCATCGTACAACTCCTCTACTCATCTTCAACCCCTGCAATATCTGTTAATAGCCGCACCTCAAGGGAAGGTTTTGAATAGAGGCATTTGAGCTGCAACATATAAATAATCAAAATTAAATTGATTGGCGTGTTGCAGTTGAATTATTGTGATTTTAAAGTAGTGCGACCCCGATTTCAATAAAAGCAAGAGATTCCCTGGAATTGGTACATTTCGTTCCTGCAGATGCACACGTTTAACCAGTATTACAACGTTAGACAAAACGAATGTGAAAGAATAATCATGATAGTTGTGAATACTCTGCTTACTGGAATATTGTGCTGGAAAGTGCACCGATTTCGTTATCGCCCCCCACCACCCTCGTTTCTAGCACCGTCACTTATTTTTAGCAAACAAAGGTTTTCGAACGTTAGCCTTTAACTTATATCTTCTGAATTGAAACATTTTCTGAATTAAAACCTACACCGTGGACAAAAAGGGAATGGGTTAAATTGGGGAAATACGTTTCTGAATTATTAGCTGATGTCACAACTCCAATCAGATACAGCTCAAAGGCTGGGCGTTCAAAACGTAAAAAAAATTGAAACATCTCATCCTACTTTACCAATAGCGTGTCCAAAAATGGAATAAGTTAAATTTGTAAAATACGTTTCTTAATAGCTGATATCACAACTCCCATCAGATACAGCTCAAAGGCTAGGCATTAAAAACGTAAAGAGAATGAAGTATGATGGCCTGCTTCGGGCATCAATACCTGTCCAAGGTGGCATTCTCGTGTCCTCTGAGCTTCTCTATGACCGGCTGGATGCCAAGCATGAGGAACTCGTAGCGCAGGTGGAGTCGAAACTCCAAGTGCTCTTGCCCAGGCCCGTAGTTTAGAATGGCATTCACGAACGACATGATGGCCGTCTTCAGGTTCACTTCGTCCCGGTAGAGGCCCGTGCTCCGGTCTAGGTCGTTGAGGACAGTCTGCGCCGCCAAGCCAAGATGAGATTAGAGAAAAACAAGCATCGCAATATAAGCAACTCGCCAGTCGGAAGGGGTTTTGCAGGATGCACGCATTAGAGCCACCCTGTAGAAAAATTTTGCCCACAACAATACACTTTATTTTATAAGGTGTGATTACAGAACCGGTATATTCTTATCCATGGGCACTATTAGTTGTTCAGAGAAGTCTGATACTATCGTCTGCTGTAGCCAGAGATTCAGTTTGGGTCCTGGGCCGAATTCTACTGGGTGCCGGAAGGTAACCGGTGGCGTTGATTTCCCGCGGGGTCTCACGCGACTGGCGCCGAGCGACTACGCCACCCAGCCTGCGTCACGTGAATACGTTTTGGCTATAATTCGGTGACGTCACGTAGACCCCGCGGAAAATCAACCCCGCCGGATATCTTCTGGCGCCCTTCTGGATGCCTTCCGGCACCCAGTAGCATTAGGGCCCTCAAGTAATGCCCGCCAAAAAAATTACCAAAACACATAATACTTTACGGACGTCTAAATATTACGAAGTAGTTAGGTCTGGCGGCAAACGTCTTTTATTTGTGACTTTTTTTCACTCACAGCGTCCAAAATGGAAAAGTCTTACAAGTACAGAGTTTTCTCAAGTATCTGATCTCCGGAAAAGCGGGGAACATGCATTTTGTCATACCGGAAGATATTCTGCGAGGGCTATTGATACGCATCCTGATGCTGAGCAAATGTGTAAGGGCAACAACACAGCAGGACAGAGGAATGGAGAAAGTAATAATGGCTACCATTCCCGTATAACCTAACTTGTGGCATGCGGCCATTCGCATGAGTGCCTACGGAGCAAGAACATGGCTACACTCAAAAGCGTGGCTACAGAGCAGTTCACATCCTAATTTTTGTCCAACCTTAGCGAATTTTTTTCGCGTGTGGAGGTTTTTATTTTCGTCTCTAAAGGCAACCCCCATGGCCAGGCATAAAAACCCACTACTTCACCCCCATCAGCTTTGGGTTTAGGACCCTTATTCACCATAGAAGGTGCAAAATGGAAGGTTCCCTTTCAAAAAACGAAGGGAACAGTTTTAGCTGTGCTGACAACAGCTCGCGACAAGCAATGACAGACTCCAGTGCACCCACCTGGAAACGTGTCCGCTCACAGGCGTGCTTCTGGAAGTGCAGCATGGCTTCGAGGACCTTCCGGTGGCCTCCGGGCACGAGGCACATGGCACCAAGGATCTCGAGCACGGCAATCTTGGTCTTGATGTTCTCCGTGCTCAGGCTCTGCGCTATCGTGTTGATGGCTGTCGGATGCGCCAGCACGTGGGCACGTCCATTCTGCGGGAGCGTTACCGTAGAAAAGGTTAGAAGGCTCTTTGGTTCGCTAAGTATGAGTACCAGATGCAAGAGTTGAAAATGCCCGTACGGCCTACGAATTTTCGTAAATGCGCCCTCCCATGAATGACACTAACACTCGGGCTGTGCGCATGTGATCGGGCCCGTATGCGTATCTAAATATGTTCCATCGTGTTATCAGATACTTCCGTGCATTGTTTTCATTAGATACAACCACAATTTATTCAGAAAGTTCACGCTATGTGACAATTTCCTTATTTTTTATATTTACATTGCCTACACGTTTTCATTTTAGATGATGCAGGCCTCTCCTGTTGATCATATTTCTTGCATTGGAGAACCACTCCTGCATTTGGTGGAAGGGGGGAGCTATCCTGGCATAGCAGCCGAATGAAATAGGTTAATAATACCCATTATGAGTTCTCCCATTTGTCTTTACAAATCGATTACAGTCGGCAAGAAACATTTCATTCGCGCAATACCTTGAATATAGACACTGCACGTAAATGGATGATTATTCGATCCGAAATGGCTTAGTGCCACGCCATAGTGTTCCAACCCATACTAAACTGCAGTGTCTGCCAAATTGCCGTACTTAGCTACTGCTTGATAAACAATAACCTCATACGTGCCCGCAGAAAAAACTCATGAGGTGGTGCTCGATCAGACAGAGAGCTTTTTAGTGTGAACTGATGAGGTAAGCACTTCCACTGGTACGGCTTGCTGCACCACATGGAAATGGAACTCCTGGTTTGCCTCAATAATCTATAGTTCTGCTTCAGTAGTTGTGCTTTAGCACTGAGGCGAGAAAATGTCAAAAGGCGAGAGCACAGCTGTAAAACGAAAACATACCAGATTTATTCCGGAACAATGTACCTGCTGTGAAACTTAACCCGCTAAAATTCAGAGGCTAGAAGAACGTTATTCTAATCTATAGCGCTCTTTTAAAGTGCCCTGTGATAAGAAATGCTCCGCGAAAGCCGCTCCGTTATTCTGCTTCAGAAAGCTGGTTGGTAGCACCTATTTACAATTTGTACTTCGACACAATAGCCACCCATTTCTGCTCAGATGGTGGCGTTACACTTGAGCTACTTTTTGACATTGAAAACCTTAGGATAAACAAAGACTGTGCTACCACCTTGACTGTGATAACTGACGCGCCAATCAAGGTGAGCGCCGAACACGCTGCAGTAAGATTTCTGAACGGGAATTATTCTTACAATCTGGGGATAAGTATCACCATTGGGGGATTTTTTATTGTCATTACAAAACTGCAGGCGCGAGAGAGCATTGGCAAGTTTTAGGAACTACTACCATTTTCTTTGCTCAAGCTATGCACTATTATGAGCTTCTGCGCTCAGGTGCTGTAGAGAGGCATGTAGAACCTCGCACAATATGACGAGAAAACATTGGGCTTAGAATGCTAAGAGCGAGAATAGTTGCAGACTTATAGTAAACAAACGCATGTTTGTCTTTGCGTAACGAGCTAAAATAGGCGCTTTTAAAATTTACGGCAAGGTATAAAGATATAAGCGAAACATTGCTTACTACCCAAATTTTTTTTCATAATGACAAGACATGCTGTGATCGCAACGTTTACCGAATTGTTCATAAGGGCCTTGACACAGCCGATGAGCGATGTGTGAATGGGACTTTGAGCTGTGTTGTAGTCCATGCCGACCAAGAAGTTGAGCAGACAGATGAGGCCATCCTGGTCTAGGAAACGCGTCACAAAACTGCAATGAGAGAAAGGAGAGGGTTCCCTGAATCCAGTAAATAAGCGCAAAACATGGGGCACCACTTCAACTAAACCTCGACGACAAGAAGACATTTACGCTAGGTGCACAACTTCTTGAAAACACTCCCTATTTTGTGCACGGTGCAGTCGCAACGCCCTTCATTATTTTGGCCATCCCCTAAACCTTTTGAGCCGATTTGGCACATTGCATTTCCATATAAATGCAGGTCTAATAGGAAACCGCTTACTTTGCATGCAGGTACGAGCGATTGCGCTATTTGTAGCGTCACCGTCTGAGCAGTGAGCCCAACATCCTTGTCATCGTGTCTTTAACAAACGATGTTATCGGCAGACGCTGTTTTTCTGTCAATTTTAGTCTGCACTCACAGTAAAGAATTTATCTTCCCCTTGCTAGACGTGCCAGATCCGTCTCTTAGAAACAAACAGTAGTCAAAACGCCAAGATTTGGTTGATTATGAGGTTTAACAAGCCGATGCTACACAGGCGATGAGGAGCGCCGTAGTGGAGGACCGCGGATTAATTTTGACCACCTGTGGATGTTTAACGTTCACTGAAATTTCGACCACACGGCCGTTTGTCGCTTTTCGCCTTCCCCAGAAAAGAGGCCGCCGCGGCCAGAAATCGAACCCACGTCATAGTAAAAACGACAAGCCAACCGGTGCAAGTTCGGATATTAATCATCGTGAAGTACACGAAACAAGCCACAGCGGAAGCCTACGCTATATTTGAACCAAATAGCGGTCATTAGATGTAGAGAACTTTCGTGCAAAGGGCTGTAGTATCACGCCCCTGTGTCTTGCATGTAGCAGCACAATGACACTACTCAACCGCTAAAGGCGGTGACCACATACTAAAATTGGCAGTCGAATATTACTCCCAAGCAGGTCTTTACTAACCATAGTAGCGCAGGAGATAACTGCTGCTTGTGTTTTTAGTTGCGCGAACAAAGCTGCTCTATATGGTTTCGAACTGCTTGCGTTTCTCCAAACTGGAGTGGAGTGCCTAGTGCAACGGTCATACCCAGAAGGCACAATCACCTGCAAACAAATTTCTTTACCGTAGCAGCTTTGCTTTTGTAAATGCTTCGCCATTGAGTGCATGCTGCACCAACGACAATACCAATGAAAGCAGCTACGCATAATGAAAGCTGGTAAGACAAACTATTACTTTTCCTCCTCTCTATGCATAAACTGGTCTTTCAAGTCAATCACACCCGACCAGCACGCAAAAATTCGAGAGCGGACGTGCTCAAACTCAACGAAAAAACTTCCTTAGCCTTCGCGGCTACACGCCGTGTAATATGAACTTATACACTGCTGAATGTTGCAAGTTTTTGTTTAACTGGAAGGAATTTTTATGTAAGCCCCTGTGCAGGATAGAAAATGTTAACAGTGGTGCATCGACAGTGGCGCACTACGGCTTCAAGCCGCTCACTAGGAATAAAATAAGTCTTGTCACTGATCCTTGGTTGACGTCATTTCTTCCGGCAACGTGTAACAATATAAACGTACTATATGTTTGCCCATTTCTAGCCGAGCTCTTAACAAATGTTTTCTTTGACATACGAAATTATACATCACCTGTTTGGTTGAGTCCGAAGTGCTGTCTTTAGATTGTCGAGAAGTTTGGCACGTGTGTTCACTTCCTCTTCTTCCCGGGGGAACAGCAGCTGGACAAAGAACAAACTTGACTTGAGCCAAATAAGGAGAAGGCATGCTGCAATACATTACCAGTTTGGAACATTGGATCCCCACAAAGGGCAATCTGTAGCAATCGACAGAAGGCATCTTCACACATGTGACGATGGTATCCTTTAAATCAAGCTGTACATAAGGGTTGATCCAAATTTACTTCGGACATTGTCCCTGGAAGAACTTGGTATTTAGTCTGAGCACGAATTAAGTGCACGCTTAGACATGAAGGGAGTTCTGTTGCCACAAGTGCCAGCTGATTGTTCAAAGTTGCTTGTATTAGATTGTTGGAAATAAGAGCCACCCCCATAGCACGAATATTGAGCTTGTTGACCCTTGTTCACTCGCAATATGGAACAATAATTTCAAATTAGTGAGTGATAATAAGAATAAGCAGAAGGACACATGTCATCGTGCTACAGTACGGCTGATACTTACCATAGACATGGCGTTGACTCGTTCGATGTAGTAGTCAGGAAAGTGGGATGATGTGTTGTCATGCTGTTCCTGCAGGAAAAGCGAAAGGTCGAAGCTCAACTTGCGGTCAAAGAAAAATTGTTAGCAGCTATTTTTTCTTCATCATGGCAGGCAATAGGGATATAAAAAGTTGGTGGTGCCTCCAACGCTTAATGTAGCTTCATTCCTTAGAAGTTTCAGTACTATTATCAGCTTACAAAGTCACTGCCATTTGGAGCGTTTCTTTTTTACTGCGTCACGAACGTCATTAAATGCTTAGCATATTTACTTGAATACTTATCGCACTGCTCGTTTTCAAAATATTTGATGTAAATTTAGGGGTGGATTCATTAGGCGACGTAACGTTTTCGCAAAATGTTTTTGAGCGCAGAAAACGCAAGCAAGTTGTGGGTAAACATTTTTCAGATAGTCCACATGAACATTATAAAAACTCTGCACACCACTGCCAGCACCTTTTCAAAGTGATGCAAAATGCCGTTTTTTTTTTCATAAAATACCGAACGCGCCGGCACGACTTTGCTGTGAGGCGACAACAGACCAATAAGTGGGTGCCACTGTTACAGTGCCGGACCTCAAAACAGACATGGCAGCCGACTCAGCAACCTGAGCGCGCCTTTTTTTTTTGTCTTGTTAGTGTAGCATCTGCATTCAGTGAGAGTTTTTTCTTCATCAATATTGAACGAATGCTTGCCGATATCGCTAATATCGGCAAGTCTGCCGCAATAACGTATCCATGTCCTCCTCGAAAGGGAAGGAAAGAGGTACGCACAACCATCATCAAGCTAAGCTTTGCACACATACGACATATTGCTGCGGCTAGTTTGGGGTGCGTTCGTTGCGCGGGAAATAAAAAAAATCGAACTTGGACGACATACTGAAAGGGTGCGATCATTACGCGAGTGCGATCATTATGCGACTGCAGCTCTAACCGGCGCACACCCCATCGCACCGCTTTGAGGCCTCGTTTTGCTATCATATGGGTGCGTCGTTCTGTGCTTACATTAGGTTATAGCACGCTCTCAGGACTCCCAAACCGACAAACCACGGTTGTTGCTTTATAGAATTTGACCCCCATGTTCACAACTTGTTGATCTCCTTATCCCATATGCTATTCTAAATAACGATTTCCAGCGCACATATCAATGATAACGAGAATTATAGCGACATTGACTCCGTGAAGTCACTGTCGTTCCCGCTAATATTTTGCAAGTTTCTTTTTTGCATATTACAAGAGGTTGAATTTCGGGTGATCAAGGCTAATCACATTTACTACAAATTGCTGCATAATTTTTGTAGTGTAGTAGTGCCGCCCTATTCTTCGACACTAGTGCATATATGTTTTTTTTATTTCTTCATACAATGTCGCAGCTCTTTGTTTCCTTCGTCACAAAGTCGTTACAATGCCAGGCGCTTTCAATACTGTCCAAGAACTACACAACATTCAGCATCCTAGTTATGTGGGACTATCGTTGCAACTCGGTATAACTGGAGCCATGACATATTTCACGTCGTATTATTAAGTCTCAGAGAGATAACATAAAAATTTATTATCAACACTGAATTCCAAAAAAAAACATTTCGCTGGGCGAGAGTACAGTCTGTAATTCTTGCGCCATGCTCCTACACCAGTACCAAATTATGCTGCCTGTTTTATTTCTAAAAGCTGCAATGTGAACCGACACGGTTCGAATTAAGTAACCATATTTCAGACACATTCAGGTGCCTAGCTCTGATAATGCCCTAAAGCGAAATGTTCAAGATTAGGGAGTGAGTAAGCACAAACTACGTAACGAATTCATCAAGGCGCAATCTTTATCGAAGGTCTAACCGTTTTTTTGCTGAGGTAAAGCTGCCACTTCTTTTCCGGGGGCAAGTTGAACATGACCTCTTTTTTGGCTGCCGTCAAGTCGAGCTCGTCCTGGAAAAACCAACCAGAAGGCAGGGTGTCAGGTTATACGGAGACATGCAACTGGGTTTCTTGGGGTGTTCTTCGTACCTGTTCCTCACAGCAACACAGCAATGCAACAATAGAGAAACGTTACGGGTACACGTCCAGCTGAAAATGCCTGCATTTCTCGCAGCATTAAACAAAGCGATCCTAGCATCCATTCCCAATATTGAGAAGTGGTAGAGCAGATGAACAGGCACGAGTAGAAAAGAAGGGGCAGTAGGCGGTTCGCACGGTGAACTTCCATCGGTGGTGCATTAAAAATTGGGGTGGAACTCGCCGCGCTTTCTTTGCAGGCGATTTTGGGGGAGCTGACCGCGGACCTGTGCAACCCAACCGGACCAAACAAATTGGTGTGTTTCGTTTATGTTGTGCTTAGCGTCGCTCGTTCCCGCGCGAGAATGATTCCTTCTCTTTTGTTCATCTTCCGCCTTTTATTTCGCTTTTCTTTAACAGCATTTTTAATAGTGATCGTTATCTA
The DNA here is from genome assembly GCF_048455015.1 of Haemaphysalis longicornis. Lineage (NCBI taxonomy): Eukaryota > Metazoa > Arthropoda > Arachnida > Ixodida > Ixodidae > Haemaphysalis > Haemaphysalis longicornis. Next base: position 39,078,787 of record NW_027526407.1, on the reverse strand, counting down.
TTTTTATAGATAACGAACAGAGCTTCGTCCTACGGCACTTCGTCCTACGGCACTGCAGCTTCGTCCTTCGTCCTATAGAGCTTCGTCCTACGGCACTGCAGCTCAGCGCTAGAGCCATAGCTAAAGTTTCGTCGGATGACATTCGAATTTATACGGTAGTGCTGACACGGCCCAGAGCGTCTGCCCTTGTGGTGTAAAGGTGCCGCCTTTGCTTCCTGTTGCTAAGGGCTATGGTTCGACTACGGCTACTGCCTCCTTTATTTTACGTCTGAAGTTTTAATTGTAATTTTCGTGACTTGGTTTCTTTTCAGTGTTTTAAATTGTTTTTTTTTATATTTGTTGGGTTATTTTGGGTAAATTTACGTTCTGTGAATAGAGGGGGAGATAGTGCCAGACGCGTTTTTTTTTTTTTTTTTTCATCGTCGCTTTAGTGGAATGCTTACAGTACCGTCAGACGGCACTCAAGACACAGCCTTCTATATAATACATTCCAATATAAATGTAGGATTAAAACACTGCTTTACTTTTAGTTCATCCGCTTGTCTTTCGATTTCAATCTGCCAAGGGCTACCTGTGGGCAAAGCAGTGTTGACATGTACTTGCTAACCTCACCACCAGAGACAGTAGTTCGTGCCTATGTACGTCGTCGGCAGGCTACCTGTTACAGAAGGCGCACAGGTGGCGCTACTGGTTTTGCGAAGCAGGAAAGCCCACGAAGCAAGAGAAGTCCAGATGAGAATTTTTCCAGCTTTGTAAACTTAGAAAATTCCACCCCCTCCCCTGTTCTTTTCTTGTTTATTTTCGTCGTCTCTAATACACGTTTTTCTCACTCCTCATTCATCCCGACACCTCACATTACGAGCCAAAGAATGCTACACAGTAAAAGCTTGGTTTACCGGATCTGCACAGTGCATATGCCAACGTCACACTCTCAAAGTTGAGGCTTAAGCCTCGTCAAGTATTGAAATCTCGTCCAATTCACGATCACCTTTTTCCTCAAAGTCAATGGAAAAAATCTGTCACGACACTAAGTCTGCTTACAAGTTTCGCAGGTGAAAGCTTGGAGTACTATTGGGGTGGGCACCTATTATATACATATCCATTCGCCGACACTGCCGCCAGACTTTTCTACGGTCTTTATTTTATCTTAATCTACTTTATCCCACCTGAGCCCTCTTAATACATCTTAATCCAGCTTAATAACACTTCAGTAATCATTACTATGGCTCGTGAATTAATGCATTTTAATCAACCTCAATCGGACCTCACAAATTATTACTACTAATCGTAATCAATCAATAACTTGTCGTACCTATAATTGCACGTCACTAATTGTTCATCCTTTGACATGCACTCTGACGACAACGTTAAAAGCGCTAGCTCCCAGTGCTGACAAATCGCTTTAACAAGTTTTCTTTCCAGGAAATTAGATTGTACTGTGTTTTAAGCATCCGATACAAACCAATGGCGCCAATGTACTTTGGGTTATCCCACGTAAATTAACCGATTAAGTGAACTACAAGACGTAGTGTGGTGGCGCAGTTCTGCAATGTATGCTGCTCTAATGAGTATAGCCACCCCGCCACCCTGAGATCTCATAGCAATAAAGCGCTTTCTGCCTGCATAATGCACAGGAGCATGCCATATCCTTATGTTGGCCTTCACTCACACTGCATTTTGTACTTAGAAACGGCACGCCAAACACAAGCTTTTTTCGAATTTCCTATTTTGTTTGTCAAAGTTTGTTTCGCACTTGCTATTAGCTCCTCAACTGCCAGACAAGCTGAAAAATCAGCCCATTCTGCTTTTGTGGTAGTTTTTCTCTTTCCACTTGCTTCTACCTCCCAAGGAGTGAGTGCCCGAAAGAGGTCCTCTATGGGGGTAAAACACATCGCCACGTAACCTGGGGTGTGGGATCGGGAGTGTGACAGCGAAACGATACTCCAATACTTTGCATACGAGTAACGTGCGCCTGTGTGGCCCAGCGGGCTTGACATCGGCTTCGTAAGGCTCAGGGAGCCATGCAGGTGCGATCCCTGATTAGGGGAAGCGGTGATCTTTTGGAAACCCTGTTTAGGCGTTACGTGTTACTACGGTGTCTAGACACCGTTATTCTAAGCGGGCTACGACGTCCAACCGGGCCCCTTAAGTGATCCGCAGCTGAAACAACTATACCCACCACCAGTTCGGCAAACTTTGCGTTGAGCTCGACGTCGTCGGGCATGGGGTGCGTGGGGGTGAGCAGGGGCGGCGGCGCCAGGGTGACCACGCCGTTCTCGACCACGTGGTAGGTGATCTCGGGTGGCTCCTCGGGCCCCGACGAAAAGCAGGAGCAGAGGCCGCCCCCGGAGCCGTTGGCGGCCGCCCGGTGGCCGCCGCCACGGCGACGCCGCACGGGCATGGCCGACAGTCCTCCGGGAAGCGAGAGCACTAGTTGCTGCAACGATACGGAACGAGAGAGAGATGGGACACGAATGGTTAATATCTTGCATTGGATTGGCTTATTAATTTCTTAGACTCACCGAATGATTGATTGATTCTTGACATATATTTATACCTGTTATCATTCGTTTTGTGATGGAATTATGTACTCATTATTGGTTGATTGATTAATTTAGTGAATATTTGTTCAACAGATTATTTAAATATTTATTGATGTATTGATAGATTTACAAATTCACTGGATGACTGCTGGCAATTTCGTGCAATATTTAGCTGATTGATTGATTGATTGATTGATTGATTGATTGATTGATTGATTGATTGATTGATTGATTGATTGATTGATTGATTGATTGATTGATTGATTGATTGATTGATTGATTGATTGATTGATCAATCAATCACACATTCTCCAACTCTACCTCTATTTTTTGCATTTTCTACGCTAAGACGATGCAAGGAAAAGGTACGCAGCTTTAAAATATGGGCATGTTATTCTTACCGAAAAACTACAGACGCTCCCACGTAAACTGTGCCGAACGTAAACTACAAGAATTAATTACTGCCCACGCTTCCTTCAGTCTACTGGTCTTCGTGTTTTTTAGGTGGAACATGAATGCAATGTCAGTTAAGCGGCACAAGGCAGGACTTCAGATGACAGAGCTATAGTGTGTTTCACGTACTCCACACAAGAAAGGAATTTTGAAAAAAAAAAAAGCACCTGCAACTACAACTTTTTTTGCGCTAATCACTATAGTAAAAAACGTCATTTCTTAATTCTGGCTGAGGCTATGGTAAACACTTAGTAATAAATTATCAGTAGGCAAGAAATATCGGCATGTGCCACCGCCGTTCCCTTGGCGCTATTGTATCACAAGTCCCCGCAGACCCTCAAAAGTAAGACTAGCATGTTGATCTTATTCTTTGTCAATTATAACATCTAAGGCTACCCTAAACTGCGAGGTGTTCATTTTTTTCGTTCATATATCAGTCTTTTTGGTTTGTTCATCTAGGTTTACACAAATTCAGCTGATAACATGACCAATTTGCCCACCGTAAATTTTGGTTAGAAACACTGGATGGTAAAACAAAGCGACTAAAACTAGCAAATAATTGAAGTCATGGTACAAGGAGAATTGACAATCGATGAGCACCAGGCAGCAAGATAAAGTGATAGGAGAAACTGTTTATTTGCCCATTCGTCTACCCAAAAACAATATTAATCTGTAAACGAAAGGCCGTCGGTCTGGTTTTGAGGAAACAGAAATACTGTACGCTACTTGCGGCGTCACTCCAAAATCTCTGGCGCCAGGTGGAACAATATCACCAGAGAATTTTTCATGCACTTAAATTGGAGATGAGCAATGCATTTGGATTTATTTGGACAGATCGATAAAGTTCGGATATAAATTACAGGACCGTTCAACAAATCGAAAATCAAATCAACCAATACGCAAGTAAGGTTGCGGGAACGATTATTTTTATAACGGAGCGGTTTGTAATGGCCACTGAACAAAATATGTATCACTTTGTCCAATCAATCGGCAGCGCGTTAACCCGACGCTATACCACTAGCATGTTCTTTGCGTGCCAGCTCAGGCCAACAACCTTTTTTTTTCCACTGTTCCATCACTTCCAAAAGAAAGAATTGTGTTTTTTACCTCAAATATATATATACAGGCTGAGTTTACCACACATTTGTAGTTACCATTGCGTAACCCACAAAGCTGATACAAACCAAAGGTGGAAAGAAGTGATGGGTATAGTACTCAATATCCGTAGTAATAGTCGGAACGGAATGCTCTACTCGCAAATGAATACAGGACTTCGATTCGGGGCCCCCATCGCACACAGTACAACCATTCAAGCATGCACAATAGCAAAACCATTCATTCGTGAAACAAGGCAATTGCCGTTTTTGAATGGTAGCCTTCCAAATGAGAATAAAATCGCATCATCCGTGACTCCACCAATCTTTCCATGTATCCGAGTTTACTTCAGCTGTAAGTTCGATGCAAAGTTACCTTTGTAGCCGAGTGGCTCTGCGCTGGTGATGCGATCCAGAGATCGGCGCATCATCGAACCATGGGTTTCGAATCGCGTCCTCGCTTGAAACGAATCGGCGACTGTTTCGTGCGTTTTCAGTGGCTGGGCCAGCAGCGTTTACGCAGCAAACTAACTAAAACGACATCACCGACCTGGCAGGACTGCAAGATTTCTTAATTAACGTCGCCGTCTGTACCATCCCCACCACGCCCCGTTGAAAATGAAGGCAACAAAAATTGCTCTTACATTGCCGCTCAGCATGCCATGGGCGTGTATACTAGCGTAGAAAAAGGAAAACAAAGGCGGCAAAATGCTGCCTCCGCATTGCCCCGAAAGTATATGGCCACGTGACGGTATCTTTATCAGCCTTTACCAACGCTCAGCGTCTTGAAGGTGCACACAATCGTTAGCGCGTAGATCACGTGAATATACCAGAGCGTTCACATGTTTCGATTGCGAAACGCCGGCCGTCTCGCCACGGTGCTTCGTAGCAGTCGAAGGAACGGTATTAATCCGGGATGATGTCCCACTGCGACAAGCCGTGCGCATGAAAATGTCGGCGGAAAGAAATATGCACTTACGTTCGGCAGGTATGCCGCGCTAATGATATGCTTGCTAATGTAGGGATAGCTTTTCTGAGCAGCCTCAAGGGACTAATGGGCTTGGTTTTAACATCCGTTTTGTGCGCGTGTTTACCAGCGTACTGAAAAACACAAAAGCGTTGTAACTCCAACAAGCCTTAAAGGGCCATCGAAGGCATATATTAGCATTGCCTCATCAAGTATTAGGTCAATGACCAGAATGTGAACTATATGTTCGTATTTTTGTGCGAATAGAAGCTTTTCCTTTCTTTGTTTTCTTTTCAGAACTATACCATTTCTACACCACCTTGCTGGATTTTGCGAATTTAAAATGGAGGCATAAAGGTCTAGGAATCGCTACAAGCTATACGTTATCAACGTATTGGTACGAGCTAGCTGGTACTCTTTAAAAACTCCGTTCAGCGCAGTAAAAAAAACACAGGACAGGCGTTGGTCCTTGTCTCGCTCGTCATGTGTTTTCTTTGCTGCGCTTAACGTTCTTACTTGCGAATCCCCCGCCGCGGTGGCTAGGTGTCTAAGGCGTTGTGCTGCTGAGCGCAAGGACACGGGTTTGAGTTCCGGTGGTGGTGGCGGCCTCTTTTCTGGGGGAGGCGAAAAGCGAAAACGCCTCTGTGTTCGAGATTGCGGCCCACGTTAAAAGTTCCCAGGTGGTTAAAAGAAATCCGGAGCAGCCTTCCACGACGGCGCACCTCCTAGACAGGTGTAGCGTCGGTGCGTTAAACCCCGCAACCAATAACTTCGGAATCCCATATGTCACGTGACGTATGTGACGTCATGAAGCGATGAACATTCTGTCGCTTTGTGACATCTCAGCCGATCGCTCTCGGACCGTTTTTACTCATCTCGCACAGCCGCTGGAGCAACCTACTTAGCCTATCGTGGTGACAGAGTCGGCTGACGTAGCCCACCATCCAGAACCAAACTCCGTTACACGCATTCGCGTAATCATTGGTCGCGAGCGTGAAAACCACCTCATATCGCAATTCACGTACCTGGCCGTCACGCAGCGTACCAGAGTCCCAAGTGAGAACGAAACTTTACGCCATCCGGTGTTCTCTAACGGGATCGGAAGTGTCGGGCCGGCTTTGTATTTCGTATCCAGAACCGAGCCCCGTACCTCCCTCCTTGAGGTGGGTGTGTGTGTGTATATATATATATATTTATAATAGTATCCGCAAGTTAGATAACTGCAATCCTACTTTCATCCCGGCGTCTGCAGCTCAATATTTGACGAAACCAAGATGGAGCGGCTTCATGCCCTAATTGTTTGTTCGTCTTCTCAGAAGGCGTACTGCTGCAACGCCTTGAAACAAAGCGCATTCTTCCAGGTTTTTAGGATGCACAGCATAGGTTAGTGATTCTCCTAATCGACTCGATACATTGTGCTACCACTCTGCTCCTCCGGAATCCGGCATTGCCCAAACGGTCTTTACCAGTCCTAAGCCAGCCTTACTGCTTCCGGTTTTTCTCTCCTTCGGTGTTGCCCAGAGCGAACGTTCTCTAACCACGCCGATTAGGTCAATGACCTCTCCGTTCAACCCCGATGCCCCAGAACTACCATAGTGTGCACCCTAGACATGGTGCAACACGAGTGTAAGGACGATCGACTACACACACGACAAAGGCGGCGCAATCGAAGGCGAACACAATATGGAGGAGCTGCGTCTCTCCCAACGCGATCGGCCAAATGACCGCAACGACAAAACCTCCGGGCAGGAATTTATCTCGCTTTCATCTGCCTATCGCAAGCCGCTTACCAGCGGCCAGTCCGCATTCACGCCGCGACGTCGACGCTTTCGCCGGCGAGCACGAACAATGTCGACACGCATAAGGCACCCTGAGGAACGCCGTCGCCTCCGGCGTCGGCGACGTTTGCGAACAAAACGGCCCACCGCCCGCGCCGAAAGGGGTCAACGCCATTGGCGTTGCGCCAGTCGATCACGCATACGGCTCGCCTATTGTCCGCGGCCCAGCGTTGCGGCCGGCGCAGCCCCCTAGGCAAAGCAGAAACTCAACAGAAGCGAAATAACGGAATAAAGAATAAGGACGGAAACAACTAAAGATTGCGTTGCCGATGTCGAATTCGCAACGCGCTGGCCAGTTGAATAAGCTGAGGAGACTGGTAGGCGCAGAATGGAAGGCGTGTGGCTGATGAAAGGCGAAAAAGTATGGTGCGGTGCCATTAATGCTCGCGAGAGCGCGTAATCTCCGGTTGCTTACACGTAAGCCCACACTCGTAGAAGAATGCATCCGACAGCCAGAGTTCCTTGCGGAGCATAGAAATCACGGGCACAGCAAGCGCTCACGAAGCGTTCCTTGATGTTTTACACCACCAGCTTGCTCGTGGCGAGAGAGCTTACCCATTGACGCCAGCCTGATTGCCAATTTCTCTCCCTTCCTTTCTGATTTCCAATTACTCTCTCTCTCTCTTTCTCTCTCTCGTAGGCAATGCTTGCAAAGTTCTGATCTCCTCCCTCCTTCGGGGTCGTTAATGAATCACGATGCCCAACGCGTTTTACCTTAGTCGACGTCTCCGAAGGGAAACCGATTGCGGTAGAAACATGCTATTTTGTTGAGTAGATTTGCGTGATGTAAAAAGAATGATAGTGGGACGTGACGAGTCCAATGCGTTGTCTATTCGGCGGCCGATAAGCCGAGGTAGGCGTGTGACCTTGCGCTTACTGCTCACCAACGACACAGCGTTGACTGCCCACGCGGGCATTTTAATGCGACCGGAATAAAGGTAACTGTCTGCTACCCATCGAGGGTAGCATGGCTATCAAGTGACAGGGCTAGAAGTGAGTTTCTTAACTCGATGAAGGAAAGAAATTCGGACCTGAAGAATGGCCTGAAACATCGCAAGGCGGGAATGACTGGAAGAACATGGGAGTTTTTGTCCTTGGAGTCATATAGTTTTTTTACAATATACACTAGAGAGGAATCTGGCGCTAGCGTCTATGCGGCTCACATCAAGGCCGTCTGTGTCGTCACGGAGTGCCATTACATTAGGCGCTCGCCTTAGTTTCATCGTTGGCTTGGATTGAAACGTTTTAGTGACCGCAAATTTAAGCGAAGTGCCACAAAAACGCAAAGAATTATGTAAGTGGAAAATAAAACAGGCTGTTTTAAAACTGAAAAAAAAAACTAAGTAAGGCGTATTTTTGCCGGAACGGTTCTGCCTAATATTTTGCAGGTAAATGTGGTAGTTACGAACAATGTTCGTATTTTGGCGGGAAACTCATTACTTATTTTAATATTTTTGCCATTATTTAAAATAATAAGTTGTTGGAAGAGTTTAGAAAGTTTTTGAGCGTGCCTATCAAAACGTCGCCTTCGTGGTTAACCGGTGCACTCACCTTCAGCTACAGTTTAACAAGAAAAAAGAAAACGTCGCGTTAATCAGCCGTGGACGATGATAAGATAGGACGGATTCACGCGCCCGTATCTGTCGTATCTTGTCTACGTCGTAGTACGTTTAGTTTCTTTTTTTCGTCGGCTACAAATTTCGCGGCGGCATATTACCCGCTCAGTCATACGTCCTTCGACTGCGGCACGACCAACGTCAGGTACGATGACGCACTGCCTGCTGTTTCACCGAAGATGGCTACCACAGAACAGGAAAGATTTCGGCTTCTTCGTAGCTCGTAGACGTGTTAATGCATAGTGAAGAAAGCAAATCCCGAAAACTGCTTAATAATCTAATTGTCATGCCAAGCCAAAGCCAAAAGTGGGGGTCTTCTCATAAACCCCAACGACGACATCGATTACCAGCCGCAGTTTCCTCTCTAGTATACTTACTAAAAAACTTTATGCTTGGAGTGGACAGAAGCAGAATGCTGCTGCTGCTGATGGTTATGGGGGAAAAACAGCTTCAAGGGCGTCAAACACAGCGAAATGCCACCTAAGCTCACGTGACTGCGAAACGTTCCAACGCACCTGCTTTACGTTATTAAAACATACACGTAACAAAAAAAATTATTCATTCGGCTGGTTTTTTTTTTTCTCTGGGAGAAGTGTACAGCCCCTCAAAAGGCAGTTTTTATTTATCGCCAAACCAGACACAGAAACAACTAGTTCCATGCACTATGGTAGGAAACATCGAATAACGATTTGAGCATACCCCGTCATGTGCAAGCGTGACCGCTGCTAGAAGTCGTGAAAAATTTTAGTACCCCAGAACCCGTTGCGCAAAATACAAACTTTTATTGAATCTTGTTGCTCAGCGCGTTAACGCCCAAATGGCGCACGAATTTCGGCCAGCTAAACGCTTCAATTACGTTCGTTTTATCGCCGTCTCCCAGCGAGAACTTTGAGCAGGTTTTCGGGGAATGTTCAGCGATGCGAGAGTCGAAACGAGTGCGTTTCAACGATTTCGGTGGAAAAATCACGTGGCCTACTTTGGCGTGACGAAATTGGTTCGTTACGCCTGAATACGAGGCGAGTTCCTCGAGCGCGCATTGTCGCGACAACCGCCACCTCGGAAGAGAAAACAAGAATTACATCGCTTCCGTATTCAATTCGCCCAGCTTCTTTTTTTCCTCGATTTATTTATAATTTGTCGGTTTTCTTCTTTCAAGTGCACTCCGGTGTACCTTCCGGGTTATTTTGTTCATGTGCGCGTTTGTCCAGCTTGCTTTCGTTTGTTGTTCTGGCCATTTGTTTTGGCTTAGCCAGACTGTCTGCAGTTTACTTTCAATTCCCCGAGAACATTCGTTTCACCAGGAACCGATGAATTCAGTCTCGTAATGGCCTTTTTTCTTCCCCTTTGCTTGTTGTCATATTTACTTTTTTTCGTTGCGGCCGTAATTTTTTTTTTTTTTTCTCCTGCTGCTGCTGCTTCGACCAGCTTGACCAATGCTCACCAGAGCGTGCGAGCTCCTCCATCTTTGCGGCTGACCCGTAACGAAGTCGTCGTCCGCAGATGCAGGACGCGTGGAAACGAAAGCATTTCTCCGTTTGTTAGTTCTTTCCCTTTTCCTTCTTCCTTTCCTTCTTTCGGTCTTCCTTTCTCTTTGCATTTCTTACTTCCTTTCTTTCCCTTCTTTCTTTCTTTTCCTCTCTTTTCTTCCTCCCTGCTTTTCTGGTGGAGGCAAAAAGCAAAAACACCCGTGTGTACAAGATTTTGGGGCACGTTAAAGATCCGAAGGTGGTCAAAATTAATCCGGAGTCCTCCACTATGGCGGGCCTCATTGCCTGCGTAGCGTCAGCGCGTTATACCCTACAATCAATCAATCTTTTCTTCCTCCCTTCCTTTTTGTCTTTGGTCCGTTAATTCTTTCGTTACTTCGTTTGCTAGCCCGTTCGTTATTCCGTTCATAAATCTGTTCGTGTATTTGTTCGTTGGCTTTTTTGTGATCTTGTTCATTAATTCTTTGTTATTTCGTTCTCTAATTGATTCGTAAATTTGTTCCTTAATTCGCTCATTAATCCGTCCGTTATTCCGTTCATAAATTTGGCCGTGAATGTGTTCGTTAATTTGTTGGTTATTTTGTTCCTTAATTTGTTTGTTATCTTGTTCTTCAATATTTCTTTAAGTTGTTTCTGCTATGCGCGTTAATTCGTCCGTTATTCTGTTCATCAATTTGGTCATTTATTTGTTCGCCAATTTGTTGGTTTAATCGTTCGTTAAATCATTCGTTAATTCGTTCCTTAATTTGTTCGTTAATACGTTCTTTAAGTCGTTCGTTAGCGCGTTCGTCCGTTAGTTCGTTCTTCCCGTCCTCCTTTGCGGAATTCTTTGTTCTTTGTTCGTTTGGTCGCTTAAAGATTCCTTCTCGCCACCGCTCTTTCCGTGACTGCGGTCAGCGCGACCGCAGTGAGTTCCAGTCGCCGACGCTGCGCGCTCTTGACGAGCTTTAGCGTGAAATGGCCTGACGTGCATCAGCGGAGACCGCGGATGGAAGCGCTCTAATGCTTCTAGCTGCCCGCCAGCGGTTTCCGCACCGCCACCGCCATTGCGGAAGTAATCTTCGGCCTCCTCTAGAGTATAATGCGGGAAGCAGTCGGTTGGGTGGTTGTAGGTGAGAAAAACGGCGATGGTTCAGTCGTTAGTCTCCAAGGAATTATCAATTAGCCTAAAAACTCGAGTACTGGAGCATTATTGCAACGTAACGGAAGCAGCAGTTCTTGCTTTACGCAAGGTATGTTCAAGGTAGGCAGTGAAAAGCTCGTTCACGGATATGCATGCCATCAACTGCAGGTTCACAGTCAACGTTACATTCATCTGCGCTATCCGAAAATTTAACGCTTTCGGAATTATCTTGGTACTATTGGAGTTTTAAACAGTCTTGGCGTGCATTATTACAGAATTAATTACTGAAGCTGTCTTTTTTACAAAAGGTACAACGGGAGGCTCCAATAGCAGTCACAACTCTGGTAACCTATATTACGTACGTTGGCCGTAGCCAACCGAGGCCACGTTTTTCTCTGTTCGTGAACTTATACAATATATTCGTGTAGTGGTATTTCTGTGTCACACAAAGACCCAAGCGGTAATTCTTTTTCTATTTCTCTTCCTTTATTAAATTATTTCTGTCTTCCTTCCTTCCTTTCTTTCCTTTCTTCTTACTTTTTTTCCTTCTCTTCTTCCTATTATTTTTCCTTCTTTCTTTCTGTAGTTCCTTGTTGCTTTGCTCTGTTCTTTTTTCTGTCTTTCCCTTCTTCCCTCTTTCCTTCTATACTTTTTTCTTGCCTTCCTTCTTCATTTCTTTTGGGTTTTTTTTTTCTTTCTTTCTTTCTCATTTTCCGTGAAACAGTTTGGAAAATAAATTTGTCTCTTCTTTCGTTCCCGGTTGATTAGGCGGCTGCCAACTACACAGCGCAGAACTGTATCTGCTTAACGTTGACTAAGATAACGGGGTGCGTTAAGACAATGCCGATGTGTTCGGGGCGCAATAAACCGCAGCGAAGGCTTGAGCCGGAAGTTAAGCTCGACGCATCCGGCTCCCTTTGAAATCTTACAGTATTACTACGGAGACCAGCCCAGTACAAGTCTTTGCCATGTCAGCACATTTCTAGCGGACGCTCTGAGAGTCAGAGTCGATAAGACCATCAGGAATTCATGGAAGCGAGCTGTTTTGAATTCAAACACATAGTTCTAGTGCAGAATAAACAAGGCCGAAACAAAATGAGAGATGCAGGAGGATTAGGTGTTCACTAGCACTTCGGATGTTCACTAGCACTTCGGATGTCTTTTCTATTTTAGTACTTTGAGAATTATTTTTCTAGTGTTTTCTGCATTTGCCTTCTTTGGTGCAAGTGATTTGTTCACTCCGACTTGACGCATCTGGCTATACAAAGACAATCGTTACAAACATTAACCGTAACTTATTCTTATTTAAAAATACCTATTAAATTAATTTTAATGCATCAACGCGGCCGAACTGTTTTCGTTTCACAACCGGCGACCTACAAGTGTCCCAGTTTCCACTGCGTATTGCCTAAGAGCGTCGCAGCTAGACGCCATGGCGGCGGCCAAGAGGTCGCTGACTCCGACGCCCGTGCCTTCTCGCTTCGTTAGGGACGTCTTCGAAGCTTCGTTGTCCCGTCGTGGTCCAGCAAGAAAATCTCACGCCACGGACAAATAATTGTCCTCCATAACAATGCCCGATGGACTGCTCGCGCTGCACCCGTCGAACCCATTGGCGACGGTGCGGTTATCTAGACTCGGCAGATAGGAACGCAGTCATTGGAATTTTTAATGGCGATCCGGACTTCCTTCTGCGGGCTTTCCTTGGGTCACTCGCGGAGCAAAACAAACAACAAACAGGAAGTAAAAACCTAAAGGAAGGATGCGGGCTTTGCCGACGGGGCTACAGCGTCAGCTAGAGGTCACGTCCGGCGGTGAAAGTGCATCCCCCACCTCCCCCATCCCCCGAGGACTGGTCATCCGTGACCGGACGCAATCAGCGCGACAGGCGGCGATGCGCTCGGTGGGCCCACCACGCTCACGACGCCCGGCCACCAGCGTCACGGAGACGGCCACAGACGGCCGGCTGGCGTGCCGTGTCGGTGGCGTCCCTGGCCTTGCAAGCCAGCGGCAATGAACCATGTCCGATGTGCGTATACGGTCGACGGGGGAGGAAGACCTGCCACTCCCAAAACGCTGTTCTTTGGTAGACTGCTAGCTTGGCAAGCTAATAGCCCGGTCCCGCAGTTTGCATAATTTTAATGTTTTGTTCAGCGGTGGCCACCATAGGCTGATAATAAAGCAATGTAAAAGATCTTCAATGCCCTGGCGTCATTGAAGAAGGGCTCACAAATGCACTAAAGGCGTTAGTTTTCTCTTGCCAGCTACTTAATTCCTGTTCAGAACGCTCCACGAAGAGCAGCTGACGAAGACGTCCTTAGAGGGATGATTAATTATCTAGACGTTGTTATCATTGTAGTGGTGGAGTTGAGAATGCAAAGAGTGAGGTTGCCCCTACTTGACCACTGGCGGTAACCAACACTCCAGCTCCACAGGTCGAATAGGCCTTAACGAATATCTGCTACCACAGGAGAGATAACGCTGGTGGGTGCTTACTACCACGATTGCATTCAGATGCAAGGTGACCCTGGGGAGACCATACAGATTAATATGGTGACGCCTACGTTAGCACTGAGATTCCAGCTGCGTAGAGATTGGTGTTGGCGAACTAAATGCACACCCTCCCCTCCTTATTTTCCCTTCCTCCACCTCCGTAACTACCTCCCACCTCCCCACTCCCTCCACACTCCTCATCCGCTTTATCCTCCCGTCGACTCTCAACGAGGCTTCGACATTTTACGAGCAAAACTGGGAAAGCGGGTGAGAATGCTAATCGCTTTATTAATTAATATGTAAAGACACATACATTACCCGACCTTGTCACCACTACCTCGGTGCATGTAATGGTACAGGCTATTACGTTCAGCAGCGCCTCGCGTGACGTCAGCGTCTGCGGCAAGATGGCCTCCAAGTTCGACACGTGCGCATCATTGTCATTCCTCAGAATGCGTTTCAGTTATCTTCTGTAAGTGGTTCAATCAGTAATTCTGCCGTTTCAAGCGCATGAGACGACGGCTTGAATCTAATTCAGTAAGTGTGCTGATATTTTTTCTTCTAGCTTTTTAAATTTATTGGCTTAGCATTCAAGACGAAAGCAACGACATACATGCCGCAATGTGTGCCAATAATTCTAATCGCATTAGTAACACTGCATTGTGGATGGGCGTGCTCGACAATTATGCCTGAAAGTGGGAGCAATAGGAAGTATTCGCAATGAACAAGTACCGAATTTACCCGATTCTAACGCGCCCCCGATTCTAACGCGCACCCGATTTTCCAGGCAAAAAACCGAAAAAACTTGCGCCTCCAAATGTAACGCGCACGCAATTTTGTGAGCAAGAAAAACGAATGCGAGAGAAACGGGCGATTTATTTCCTGAAGTAATCTCACTGATCTCACTGCTTGTCGCTTTCCTTTGACCAGAACATCTCGTCCTCAGTGCCGTCAAGCGCGTTCGCAATGCCACACTTCTGAATGAACGTTCAACCATGGTCGATGGGATCGTGGCCCACGCCTCGCACGCCCATCCCACGAGCTTCTGCAGAGGCGCACGTTTCAGCCGACCGCTCGTTTTGAACCCGTGAGAGCCGCTGCTGCCATTGCTGTTATCGAGCGCGCAAGTGGAACAAGTTGACGTTTTGTGTGAACGCCGATAGAAAAGCCTAGGCGCCTATGCTTCCTGCACCCGAAAAATTGTTGCTAAAAGATTAGGCGCCATCTTGAGATGGCGATGGTGATGGGTGGGACGAAATTTTCGCTGTTTTGGCAGTTTCGGTTTCGTATCCGATTCTAACGCGCATGCGATTTTTCGGCCTCGTTTTCCGGAAAAAAAGTGCGCGTTAGAATCGGGTAATTACGGTATATAGGTTGGGCCTTCTCTGCTGGCTACGCTAATTTGTCCGCCCGGTGGGTTTTATGTACGGTTATGTGTGTATACAAGAAAAGTTATCCACTCCGCATGCTTCTGGGTAAGTTGTCTCCGCTTTTTTATCATCAGCAGCAGCGGCCCGCTTAAGTCCATTGCAGGTCGAAGGCCTCTCCTGTGCCCCTCCAGTCATTCCTGTTTTGCGGTGCTCTCCATATTTTCTCAGTACATCCCTCGATCGAGTGAATGACCTTGGTAGCCACTTTTTTATCATAGTGGTCTATCAGTTATCAGTTGCCCGCATTCCATGCACAGTCAAAGCCCAAGTCTTCCTCTTAATCTGGGCTATAATGTCGTCTGCCCAGGCATGGTTCTCTCATACAGGTGCTTGTTTCTTGTCCCTAAGCGTTACTCCTATCATCCTTCTACCTATTGCTGTAAAATAATAACAAAACAAGAACTCCCTTTGCGTCTACCTAACGTCGCCTCCGGAACAAGGTGTAAGGCTCGAAGGAAAATCCCTTTCCTGGGTGTTTCCATGCCCTTGCGAAGAACACTGGCAGTGTGTCCCGGACGCCGTGACGTCACTGTGGAGCCGGTCATCGCTATCGCGACTGGGGAAACACGGATCGATACGGAATCCTTACGGCGGCTCGGTCTCCACGCTCCCTGGCTGAGCGGCTTTGAGAGACGCCTTCGAACGGAAAGGAAGAAAACTGAGCGGCCGTCTGTTGTTGTTCGTGGCCGCAACGAATCGGAGCTCGGTCTGGGCTGTTTGCGCAAGCGGCGCAATCCAAGGGATTTTCCGCGTCTCGCTAAGTTACCCGCAGTCGGATAATCCTCAGTGTTCTAGAACTCTGTAATTGCTTGCCGCGTGTCTTACGTCGTCCTGAGGGCGCTGACTATCTGTGCTTGGCCAGTGAGGGTTAGCCTGGAAGCTTCGAAAGGCGCTGTGAGCAGGGGTGCTTGCGTACCAACTGCTTTTCCTTTAGTGTGCAATCACTACTAGCCTACCAAACTAGATGTTATCATCTCTGTATCAAACCACTTACGGAGCTGGCGTAAGACCTGGGTCATCACAACGGTGCAACCGATGCCTTACCGAATTACCCACGCTTCCAACTGTCCACCCTGGTAGAACTTTTTTTATGATTAGGCTTAGCTAGCGTTAATTAAATTGGCGCAGTCGACAGGATAATCGGACTGCGCATGCGCCGCGAAGTCAACAACATGTCAATATATTATCCCTAGTCTAAAATGACAACAGGAATACCTCAGAAACCTAACACTGAGAATTCCGGTCGTACGACGAAAAACTTTGGTGGGAAAGAGAAACCCTGTTGTTACGACAAAGACATCTGTCGTTACGACACCCATTTGTGTCGTAAAGACAAAGTCAATTTTCTCAACGACAAACATCCCTGTGCTCACCACAGAACTGCCTGTCGCTACGACAGCGATCATGCTGTCGTGACATAGTCAGCTGCAAGAAACACGACAGCAGAATACGACAAGGTGGCAGTACGGCACGCAAACATACGACAAACTACACGAATTTTTCGTGTCGTCATTTCCGACTGGCTATGCCTAACGAAGGAAAAGGTTCGCTGACAAATAAATGCAGCTCCTTTATTGTTCAGCAGAGTAGTGGTTTGGGCGAGTTGCTACATACCGACGTGTCGAAGCGTAGCACAAGAGAAGAGACAGAAACACCGAAGACGCACAGTGTTCTAACGTCTAACTTTAATAGCAGAAAAAACCCAACCACCACATATATGCCGCAATTAGGAGTATTGACTGATAAGTGCGGTGTATACGTGGTGGTATGGTTTTTCTGTCATTAAAGTTGGAAGTTAGCGCACTGCGCGTCCTATGTGTTTTTGTCCCTTGTCTTGTGCTGCGCTTCGACACGTCGTCCTTTAGTGTCGGCGGTAGATATCCCCTGTATCATACCCTGGGTTATTATAAATTAGGTATTATAAATATTCTAACTTAAAGTGAAGACGACTCAGCGAGCAATCTAAAGGAAGATAGGTGTAACGTTAAGGGACAAGAAGAGAGCGGAGTGGGTCAGGGAACAAACGCGTGTTAAGGACATATTACTACAAATTAAGAAGAAATGGGCGTGGGCAAGGTATGTAATGCGTAGGCAAGATTAACCGTTGGTCATTAAGGCTAACAGAGTGGATCCCTAGAGAAGGCAAGCGTGGCAGGGGGTGGCAGAAAGTTAGATGGGCAGATGAGGTCAAGAAGTTTGCGGGGATAAATTGGTCGCCGTTAGCAAGGACCGAGATAATTGGAGATCTATGGGAGAGGCCTTTGTTCTGCAGTGGGCGTAGATAGGCTGATGATGAATAACCTGGGTGTGTTCTAGGGTGTTTGCGAAGACAGACCTTGCGCAAACCTCATTTCCTCGTAACCACGCACCGGCGATGGTTCGAGCTGCGTCGCGCGGAGCAGGAAAATTTCCCCTCGCGAGACGTGCGTATCCCCGCGCTTCCTCTCCGAGGCGGAAAATGTCTGGTTGGACGTCTCGTCGGCTGGGTCGCCCCTTATTTCCGGTCTTGCCATTCGCAGGGACAGACGCCGTGCCCCGCTGTACGGTTGACGCGGCTTGACCGACATCCTCGCTTGTCTCTTGGACGTGTTGACGGGGAAGTCCCGCGTTGACCGCGTACACACATGCGAGCGCTTCGGAACCTCTTCCGGCTTGTTCCGGCCTGCTCTCGAGACATCAAGGTCGCAGGGCGCCGCACGACATTGAGGGCTTTATGTGCTCGAACACGATGCGTCAAGGGCGACAGATAGGAGCCGTGCAGCGATGTTCGCGAACCAGACGTCGCTCGCTGAGATGTGAGCGAGATTGTGGAATATTTTCGACCTCTAAAGACACATGCTGACAAAGCCGGTCATGCGCACCAAAAGAAGGATAATAATAAATAGGTAATGTCTATTATCACGGCAACCGTGAGAACTACCATCAGACGTTTCTCACGGCAGTCGCCTCTGACTGGCTATAAGCACGTCACCCGGAGGTTCTCTGCGACAAATATTTCCCCAAAGCTTGTTCACACAGTTGCTCCTGTGGCGCTATGGCAATAACACCTGAGCTAAAACGAGAAGGCTCGACAAGTGAACTGAGACGGGCTAGTTGGTGCATGATGCTACTTAGAAAAAACAGCGCAAAAAAAAAACGATACGACAGGGAGTAAACGACAGCGCAGTGTTTGTCGTTACTCCCTGTCGTATCGTTTTTTGGCGCTGTTTTTTTCTAAGTAGCGTTTGAGAAGGCTCAGGTACGAGTCCGGCAGGGAATAAGTGTTCTCTTTGTAGCCGCCGCGGTAGCTCAGTGGCTAAGGCGTTGTGATGCTGAGTACAAGAACGCTGGTTCAATTCCCGGCCTCGGCGGCCGCTTTTCTGATGGAGGCGAAAAGCAAAAACGCCCGTGTGAGCGAGATTTAGGCCCACGTTAAAGATCCCCAGGTGGTCAAAATTAATTCGGATCCCTCCACTACGGCGTGCATCATCGACTGTGAAGCGTCGGCAGCACAAGACATACAGACATCCTTCAATAGATCTCGTAACAGGATAAGACAATCTGCGATATCCCTGTTAGGAAAAAACGGCATCACCGTGGTCATGGTCTTGCTGTCTGCAATGGTATTTCTCAGTTGTATACCTTCTCAAACAGGCAGACCTCTATCAAATATTTACCTTCAAGATATTTGCGTTCGTTATCCCGGCCCTATTACCCGCAGCGTGAGCACTCCTAATTGCATTGCGATTTGAAGATAATGCACAACTTTTAAGCTACTTTCCCGAAGTTAAATAAATTTCTTTTTCAGCCAAAGCTAGCGGCCATCATAGGCTCTGGATAAAGACACGCGACGTGAATGAACGTCATTACGGCTTGTTACGACGCGGCGAGCACCCATTATATAAACTGGGGGGGGGGCACAGACACGGCTGTGGCCAGCCTCGGTCGCTTGATTCCCCCTTAGGGGTTATTACACGTTCGCCCTCTGTGAGAACGATGTGGCCGAGTGCGTCCACCCGTATGGTTTCGTGCTCTGTTAAGCAGGAAGACAGCGTCGCGTGTCAGTCCTTTCCGAACTGATTTATCGACATCACCCTCCTGTGTGCGCTGTAAGTCCGCAGCGAGCTTCCCATGAGCTCTGAATGTGTTCCCGCTTTTCCGGAATCCATACATTCCGACGTTTTGTAATGGACTGCGGCCTTCCAGGCCAACCCGGAACTCAAATGCAATGTCTTAACACACGAATATTGTGATCATGAAATAAAACCCTCTGTGTACAAAGAGGGCGTAAAGCGGCCGTTAAAAAAGGCTGCTTTGTCTCAATAACAATGACACAAATTTTATAAGAAAATTTAAAACAATAATGCAGATAATAAGGACAACAGACGAAGCTGTGGTGACCCCCAGACACTTCTTGGTGACGTCACTATGACGTCGCAGACCTTTTTGGTCACGTCACTATGACGTCATATAGCCCTTGTGTAATTGAATGCCGACGCCCCAAGCGGCCGCAAGAAATGTGACTGGTAGATTGTAGTGGAGCCTTTAGTTCTGTTTCGTTGTATTACTCGAATGCTAAAGGACTTTTAACGCACTGATAATTATGCTTTTAGTGCTCCTCCTGCCATTATGGCATCATTGTAGCGCGAAATTCGAAAGTTTTACAATACATCGCGCTTTTTTCGGTTAAAAGAGCATCTTTCGTGATGGGAATGACGCTGAGGGACTTACAAAACGCTAGTTCTATAGATTTAAATAAAGTTGCATATCGTCTTTCATGGCCCTGTTTAATAATGTTTGTTCGCCGCTGGCTAAGCCATCCTTAGACAGCACCCCTTTCTGACCCTTGAAAAACGACAGATTATGCTTTTTTTCGGACAAGTGGCGGTTTGAAGGCAGCAGAGGCTCCCGAAACCCGCGCTTCCGGGCGAAAACCGAAACTGCAAGCTAAGGTGCCCGTCGTACATCCGAGCGGCGAACAACCCCCTGTATCGACCCCCGGATCTGCAGGACGCAGGCCGTAACCCCGGGAGTTCCATGAGAGGGTGAGCGGGGAAATGAGAGAGGCCTCTGCGCATGCTCAGATCAATACGTGATGCGCCCTTTCTTTTCTCTTTTTCGCTTCTTGCGAGTTGTGGACGCCCACCGAACTTACCGTACCTCCTTTCCCTCTACCTGGAGTTTGTTCACCTCTCGAGCAGCACGTTCCACAGCGGGTCAAGCTATAGTGTTTGCGGGCTGCGGGAGCCAGCTGCGGAGTTCTCTGTTCAAGAGGGTGTAATTAGCAACTTTACAATAAGCGACAAAGCGACAAATAATTGCCAAATCTTAAGTGTGCCTGCGCAGTTGTTCTTGTACGCATTGCGCTCTATACTCGGATGCGATAATGGCGAATTTGTAGTAGTGCCAAATTGGCTTTCTTCATAACCTTCAAAAATAATCAAACCACCACGCCAACATACTTTTCAGGAAGCCAAAGTTCAGGACTTTGCGCTTTCAAATTTAAATTTCCATGAGCGTGTTTCATTATATAGTTATACGCTAACAGCGGAGAACGTACACGCCGAGAGCTGTTGGCGTTACACAAATTATTCAGCATTTCGATAGACTTCTCTGTTTAATTTTAGACGATGAAATCATCTCGTGGAGGTATCATAGAGGTGTTATTGTACGAAACCTCACGCAATCGCTTTTCTACAAAACCGTATGTTGCCTGGAAACGAAATTTTTAATTTATTTCAATTCTTCAAAATATTCATTGTCTGTAAGCACTCAGGAAGCAACGAAGAGAGGCGGACGTGCTCAAACGAGCTGAACGTAAGGGAACGGTGTGGTGCTTCAAGCCGGGCTGTGCAGGTAAGTGGAGCCCAAACTACCGCTGGTGACGATGAATTCGCGCACATGCAAGGCTGTTTGAAGAGCAACACAGACTACCTGCATGCATGCTTTGCGTGTCCGTATACCGCAGCTTACTGGAACGCTACTAGCCGTTCTGGCTGCACTTCTTGGATTATTAAAATCGTGGAACAGGCAACTTATTGCCGATGAAATGTCTTAACAAGTACGCCGCTAAATCCGAATCACTTATAGAAGCGAAACAAGGTGTTTACGGCTAACGCAGTGACTGCTTTCTTCCCTTGCTTCCTTTGGGAATACCAGTAAAAGACGGTGTGTATATTTCCTTTCTCTCCTTGAACGGCCTTCGCTCTAGACGTGCTGCTCAGTAGAAGAGGCCGCGAAAGATGCATTCCTTCCAGCTTTGTGCCGTGATTCTCCAAAGAAGCTCCGACCCATACAAACAAGGAGGACGTGGCGTGATAAGCCTTCATAACATTCAGATAACACAGTTATCACACTGATAGCATTAAATATGCCTTCTTCTCAATAGCTATGACAGATCGGAGTGGTATGTATTCTTCGATTGCTGGTAGCGCATCCATGGAACAATGCCTAACATTAGTACAAAAGCACCTACATGAAATTGGTTAAGTAAAACTGCTGTGAGCTCAATGAAAAAGGGAACCCGAATATCGAATGAAGAGCTTCTAATGGTTTCTTTCTCTCTCTAGCTCACTTCTGAAGTTCATGATTACTGAATAGTTCTTGTGCCTAGAATGTTTCGCTTAAAATGTCGTGTGCTTTATTCTTCATGCATTTCTGTGAATTTTAAAGTGAAAACGGCCCTTCAAAGAGGACGGTGAAGGAAATACACACACGAGCGCTCGTGTCCATATACTTTTTTTCCCTGCCCTCGGTTAGGTGTTTTCACTGTAAAATGAAGAACCAAGGATCCCAAATTCAAACCTTAGTTACAGCTGAAAATATAATTGCAAATTTCTGTTTAAGTGTTTCATGGTGCATTGCATTTGCGTACGTTTGTTCCCTTGCTTCCATAAATTTGCAGGAATTTATGTTTCAATGGTTTTCATGAATAAAAACTGAGAAATCCACGCACGTGTTTGTGAGTGAGTGAGTGAGTGAGTGAGTGAGTGAGTGAGTGAGTGAGAGAGAGCAAAAACCAAACCGCACTTGTATTCTGTGTACCTCAAATGCTCTTCGGTATTGCCCTAACTGCTAAAATCCCAAATGGCGTTAGCTACAGTTGAAATAAATAAATAAATAAATCAGGTTTATTGCAGCCATTTCTTTCCTCAAAATGACTGGACTCCTGCGTGTCGCCGAGTACGAAACACATCCTCATAGAACCAATTCCGGCCACAGAAACCCTGCTGTACTTGTAAATGAGATTGTCTGTACGATTGTGGGCACACAAGAGACAAAACATTGGACAGGGTAGGGGCCGCAGTCCGGTACCAACGTTTCGGCAAGAAGCTTGCCTTCTTGCCTTTGGCAAGGATGCGGGGTGGGTTGATTTTCACAGTAGCTCGCGGGAGAAAGCTTTTGCTAATAGAACGCTACGTCACAACCCACAAGTCACAGTTTTTTATCTGCTCCAGCTTGCACATCGTCCAGTGCCCAATCAAATCTCAGTTCGTTACCACCCAACCCTTTCAATGTTATTCTTCTTTCCTCATCTAATCTTGCTTCCGGATCTTCGATTGGTCTCACATTGAAGCGCTTTCGAGTAGGAGCTGTCCGATACAAGCGTCCACGTCAAGCCACGTTAAACTTTTTCCGTGATTTGCAAACAGCTCCAGTAGCGGAACATAGTTGGCTAGCTCGCGCGACAGCCTGTTAGAGACGCTGCGTGTGACAGGAAACGAAGACCACATGGGGAAAACTAGAAATCAAAAAGACCAGACAATGCATTCGGCTCAGAACTGGCTCTTTCTTTCTTTCCTTCTTTCTTTCATTGCTTCCTGTTTTCACGTCTTGTCTTCGTTTGTCGACAAACGCAGTGCCCTGACCACGGCAAACATTTCTTTATCACGAGAAGAATTCATAACATGGACAGTGTCAATCAAATGGAACAGGCACGAAGGATAACGCATACACGACTGTTTTAACTGCCTGGGACAACGTTACACTGCATATCTCAAAGATACTCGGTCATACACGCAATGCTCACACACAAAAAAATATCCGGGGCCGCTTGAGTCTACTTACTGCTTTGAAGGAGAAAGCATAATAGCTTCCGTCTTTACTGCCACACCATGGTCGCACAACTTTCAAACAAGGAGTCGCTACTTCTGCCTTACAAACCTCACTCTCGATATCCTGCCATCATCATGTCCAGAGCAGCCTTGAAGGTCCAAGAGAGCGTAGACCCCACATAAGTTGAAACATAAGTGCTTAAAATTCTTCACCCCACGTTGGGCGCCAAATGTTACGACTCAGAGCAGCCGTTGGGGAAAAGATATGGGGTATGGCTGCAGACACGACGCAACGCTTTCACAGACAGACTACCATACACCCACAGTGTGAGCCGTAAGCTCAAGAAAATATTAGGGCGGTGGTCAGTTGACCTCGTTTTTTTCTGCTCGTGACAAACTAAGGAGCCTGCGGAAAAGTGAATACTAGTGAAAATTCAGCGTCTAAAAGGTGCACAAAGAAACATGCGAAGGCCTACGTTTAATGCCAGGAAGAGGTTATCTTCTGCATACTATTCTCGTGTAAGCGGTCGTACGTCGGATAGACGGGGCGCTGCCTGGGTGATCGCCTCGGAAGAACGTGTGAGGTGTGAAAAACGCCACATGGAGCACGCTCGCTGCGCACGTTGCAAACTGCCCAAGCTGCTTGCCTTATTTGAGAAAAGCCACGTGATGACTCGATACCGGGACAGGATGCGACAAGAGATAACAGATGCATGGGAAATTGACACCCGGAAACAGGATTGTGTTCGCGCTCCCTCCGTTGCCCTCACGGGGACAGAAATTGACTTTCTTGGGGATAGTGGAGATGGGGAGGGCGCTTTGGTATAGGGCGTGCCAGCTGCCACAGATATGTTCGTAGTGTAGGTTACTGGGCCATAGAGAATTTAGTGTGCATTTTTTCCTTCTTTTCTTTTTTCTCTTGCTCTTCTTTCTATTTCTGTTTGCTTGAGTCAGATATCACGTGTGTTTCTTCTTTCGTTTTTTCGTACTTATTGCCTGTTTAGTGACACTAAACTCACTCGTTAGACCCAGCGCCGTGTATGTGGGCCCTCCCTGTCGTCTTGTTTCCCGCGCTGTTTGTAACTCACTTATGTACCAACTGTCCCGTCTTCAATCCGTTTTGCGTCCCGGGACGCAAAACGGATTGAAGGCGGGACTCTTTTATATTTACAAGCATAACCAGCAAATGTTTGAGACGTGTTTGTTTAAACCCCTTCATATGCGATCAATGCGTTTGTCATTTCAGGTTCAAGTGTGGCAGTGGCTATCCCGTCCTGTGAGGGGTAAAGATGAGGAGACACCTGGTGTGGCAGGCGGCAGCAGCACGTATGGATCCACCTGAATAAAATAGTCAGGTTTGCAAGAGTCATATGTGATTCATGTGATTTTCGTCAGCTTGCTCTTACAGAAACAACTGCAGCATGAAACAGTGACTGTGGAGCTGGCTGACATTTTCCACATGCAGCTGGCTGTTGGGCGCTGTTATTTGACAGCATGCAAAGGGCACTCAAAAGGTGGAAGCTTGTGGGACACGTAGAGGACGGAAACATAAAGGATTCTTGGAGGACGCAGAAAGTCGGTGGCGAAATTTTAATACAGGGGACACACAAGGGACGAATGCGGTCTGTTGCCTTCGAGACATACAGGGGACACACAAAGGCCGTATGGTGTCTGTGTTGCCTTTGGGAGATAGACTGGACGCATGGAGGACGGAAACACACGGTACACTTGAAGGACGCAGAAAGTCGGTGGCGAAATTCCAACACAGAGGAAACACACGGGACGCACGCAGTCTGTTTCCTTCGGGACGTAGACTGTCTTTTGACTGGACGTAGAAATTTTCATAAGGGCCTTTTTTCGGTGTTGTTTCTTCATCTTTTTCCGCGAATTACTTTGTCAGGAACACTAGCGACAGTTAACGCAACAGCTTCCCCGGTATAAGAGTTTTCAGTGCCTTGCCTGCACCTAGCTGCTCTATTCACGTGCCGTCATATTCACCTGTCACGTGACACACGGCTAACTTTCCTTCCGCCGCTGTCAGCGTGCCAAGGCGGCGAGCGCGGTGTTAGCGCACACGGCTGCCACTCGGGATACCACAAGTAAATTTTTGATGCGAACTCAAATGTGCTTTTAACAGCGGAGCTGTTTAACCTTGAGCTCTGTCAGTGCCGATAGTTAACAAAAAACCATCATCGGCGAAGTGGCCAGCGGGAATATGCTAGGCCAAAAAACTCCCACCTCCCCTCGCGGGAACCCCTGTGTAGATGCGACGCATAGGGGGTTCAAGTTGCAGCGTTGGACAGCGGAGGAACGGCGCTGGAACGATGGAGCGGAGCGGCGCAGGCACCGCGTTTTATAGCGCGCATAACGGTGAGGGGACGCGCCGGCGCCAGTGCGCCTGCCGCGGCTATGACGCAACACAATCCAACACAATCCACTTTAATCCAATCCAATCCAAATCCAATCCAATCCAAGCCAAGTCAAGCCAATCCAATCCAATGCCCCTCGCGAGAGAGTGTTCGCTATCGGAGAGGAGGTGAGCGGCGGACAGCGCAGCTCGCGCGGCAAGGAGAATGGGGGAGGGGCGGACGCCAACGACGACGACGCCGACGCCGGATGCAGGGACAAGGCGGGTGAATGAGATGCCTTCGCATCTAAAGTGCGAGTGAAAGTTGCGAGGAGGTAAGGAGCCCACGAGCAGGCGTGGGGATTTCGCGCCTCGAGAAAAACAATCTTTTCGCAAAGTCGGAATCGAACCTAGGCCACTCGCGTTATGAAACCAGCGCCTATCCAAATGCGCTATGAGCGCATTCGGGGCACGCAGCATTTCCTTTCGATTTGTAGCGCGAGCGTTGGCTTTGGACTTAGGCAGTTTTCGGTTCTGGACTTTAGCGGGATGGATCGCGGACTTTCCTATGGATAATTTTGCATGAAAAAGCTTCGCTTTTTAACCATCTTTATCTTACGGAAGGGGCTGGCGTAAGAAAAGTCAAGTTAAAGCTAGTGAAGAACACCAGCGCCGCTGTTTTGTCACTCTTGCTATCTTAATCGCGAAAGTGGCCGGGTCTTTTTTATGTACTCATTAGAGCAGCGGCCATTTTCTGTAGCGGACAACAGCAACGCCGTTTTCCGCACAATGGGACACTTAATACTTTCCCTTAAGAAGGCCATGACGAAAAAATACAACTTTGTTAAATTAAAAAGAACTAGCCTTTGGAAACTTACTGAGATCCATTTCAGCCACGAAAGGCGGTTGTTAACCACAAAATGACGCAAGAAGTATTCAATAACTTTCAAATTTCGCGCTGCAGGGACAGAATATGGGCAGGAATGACGTGACATGGGCAATTCCTACAAACACAGCTAAGAGAGTGTTAACCACGTGAGCATTCAAGTGATGCGATCAAATGGATGCGAGGGGCCACGACAACTCCTAGACCGGCTTATTGGCGGTGGCTTAGGTTGGGCGGCCGCCAATCGCACAAGCAAGATTCGGTGACGTCATAGTGACGTCCCCAAACAACGGCTGGGGAGTCGCCACTGTTTCGCTTGTTTTCCGTAATATCTTGATTACTTGTTTAAAGATTGCGGTAAAATTGGTCGCAATGCTTTGGGGACCCAGCCGTCTTTTTAACGAAACAACCTTGCATTTTCTCTTCACGGCTCCTCAAAAAGCAGCGTCATTAACAGCCCTGCACAAACGCACGAACGCACAAGTCCACAGGCGTGAGTGTATACCACGTGGCCGCCTATAGCATGGTACACGAATAAGTACTAAACTCAAGGCTGTGGTCGGTTCGCACCACGCGGTGAAACGGCAGGAAAACCAAGAATGGAATTTGTGGCCGCAGTCATTGCGGCCGACGACGAATGGTCGCCAGTTGAGGAAAGGGGGGGGTCACTGCAGGGGCTGTCATAAGCCGGTCACGACACCGCTCGAACCATTCGCTGCGACCTCGCTGAGAGAGTTGCCCTTTTGGAGAACGGCTTACGCCAGACGCGTGGACGCGCGTGTCCCCGATAGGCGACCGAATGACAGCTGTTGTGGCGCACAGAGCCGGGCTGATTCTGCAATGCCGGTGGCCAACTCTCTTTACGACACGTACTTCCGTCATCACACTACTGCTAATATGCTCTAACCGTAGCAAGAAGTCCGAAGGTAGTTGTCTTAAGAGGGGACTTGTAACGATGTCCTAAATCACAAGCAGTTCTGCCTGATAACTGGTTTGTATTGCTCGGTAGCCTTTTGTTACTTGGCTAGTCCACATGTTGCTGGTTGTCCGCTTTCTCGCCCGCTCTGCTAATTTCAGAAGAGAGAGAGAAGGCTGTCCCGTGAACCGGTGTGTCCTTGAAAGAGGTCATGAAAACTAAACACAAGTTTGCTTTCCTAAAAAGACTGATTTGTCCCAATAACAATGGTACCAATTTTATCGCGAACATCAGATAAATAACCGAGATATTAGGGAAAGCGGAAGAAGCAGTAACGACTGCCATGCCACTTTTCGGTGATTTCTCTATGATATCCCGGAATCTTGTTAGTGTGATTCGAAGCTGTGGGACTCACCTGATCACATGACCCACGGGTTTAAAAAGCATCGTGTAGCAATACGAAAAGGTTTACACATAAACAGACATGTTCTTCATGAACTAGTTTCGTTCTTCCAGAAATATATAACTTTGTCGTTGCAATAAAAATTAACAAGAAGCACATTTTGGTTTATCTAGTTTTCACTAGATGGCGCTAGCTGTCTAGCAAGTGAGAGTTTTCTGTATTTATTTCGGAACAGAAGTCACATATTTATAAAATAAGCAAACTAGGACGTTGTGAATGCTTGTATGCATTTGTAAAACATTTCGTATTCGGGCTCGATGATTTTTAAGCCCGTGGGGCATGAAGTAATAAATATCATAGGAATGTTAACAGGTGAGTCCCCCCTAAGCAACCGCCAAGAAACAGCACTGGGCGAATATATTGGGGCCATCAATAAAAAAAAGAAAATAATAATTAGGGAAAGGAAAAAGGAAAGGAAAAGGGAAGGAACGAAGAAAGAAGGAATAAAAAAATAATCGGAAAGAGGGAAAGAAATACGAAAGAGAGGAGGAGGATAAACTTTATTGACAGCATCGTAATGTGGTGTGGCGCCCTCAGTCCAGGACTCCATTGGAGTCCCCTGCCGCTACGGCCCTTTCCACTAGCCTAAGCTGGGAATCGAGACCGGAGCTGGACAGCTCCTTCTCCCACTGCTCACGGGAAGGGTGCGCTATTCTTTGAATTTTGGGGTTGGCGGAACACTCCCATACCATATGGTACAGGGTGCCCGGGGCAGCGCAAAATTTGCACAACGGGAAGTACTGAAAAGCGAGCTGGTATAACCTAAATAACCTCAATCACAGCACTACACTCTGTGCAACTAAACCAAAATTTCTTAAATGATATTTTTAAAACTACCAAATGTTTACTTCTCTAGCTAGTGCTTTATTAGGTCACCTTATTCAGCATAAAGTCTGTAATGAAGTCGAAATTTCTGAAACGAAAGTGGTTTCTACTTCGTTTATCACCATGGCTAAGTGTCAGTGGCGTAACTGCTGGCTGTAATTTTGGAGAGCACTTTGGACCCGCACTGTGCGTCAAGCGTAATGATCTCTGGGCGCGCCAAACGACGTGTGGCTTGCGCCGTTAAGAAAAGTGAAACGCGGACAATAAACTGCCATGGCGCACTAAGTAAGCCTGCGCGTTTCCCGTTGAAGCCGCCATAGCCGCCCCAAGTTTCCGACGGTTATCATTAAACAGAAAGGCATTGTACATTACCTCACTCACCCCAGCGTTTTGTTCAATTTTAACGCATTGCACGATTACTATTATTACTGCAATGACCAATGAACCGCGCCGTCAAAAACAAAAGTTTGCGGACCGCTAAAGCAGCAATTTTTCATTATTTGTTTGCCGCACAGCAGCCAGGGTTATTATGCGCGGTATTTTTGCAATACTTTAGTAATTATACGCCATCTCACATGCACACCACAGTTTGTGGGCTGCTACCGGGAGAGAAATAACCTAAAATTGCCATTCTCTTGGTCCGTGAACTTTTGCTCATGGCGGTACCTAAGAATTTGTGCGCCGCGCTTGCCGTTTACACACACGCATCTCTGCCTCTGTGCACGTTTTTGCTTCTTTACTTGTTTATTTTGTTGTTACAATGTTGCTTGCTTGCTTGCTTGTTTGTTTGTTTGTTTGTTTGTTTGTTTGTTTGTTTGTTTGTTTGTTTGTCTGCTTTTCCTCCTGTTTGTTTGCATGCTTGCATGTTTGCCTGTTTGATTGCTTGCTTGCTTTCGTCTTTGTTCCTTTGCCCTTCCAAGTCTAGCACCCTTGCACCGTGCTCTACAGCGTACTGGTCAGCTGTTGCACAGGCGTGTTTAACAACAACCTCGAATTGCACTTGATAGCCTAAGTGGTCTTGGCACAGTGTTTTATGAAGACGGTGTCAGTTTTTGGCAGGAACGCTAAGCATTACAAATAGGCAGGTTATGGCGATGCAAATCATAGACCGCACTATGGTAGCAGACTGTCGTGTCGACTTACGCAATCATCAAATGGGCATTATATCTTTCAATGTACTTACTCTAACCTTGTGGTTCATTAAGACGGACAACCATCGTACTATTCCGAAGTTTGTAGTATCCAGCTACTTTTAAGGCTGAAGCTAAACTCTCCAATAAAACATTATTTATCTATCCCTCTCTCTCTCGCTCTCCCTCAATATCTCTCTCAAAGTGCCATCAACAGTGGTCGGTATGACCATTGTGAAGATAAATCTGTCTAATGTCTTTCGATAAGGCTATTCAGCATGGAAAATGGCCATTTTTCCTAATGAGTGTACTTATCTTCTCAATTCACTGTTATCTCCGGGTCTTAACCAGCACCTCGATCCCAAGACTTGTAGTTCCCCCTTTTGTCCACGTTTCACTTCACATGTTCTACCAACCTCCTCTCTCGCGTAAACCTCCAATGGCAGGATATCCTTTCACCCCATCTTAATCAGCCTGTGACGCTGTGTGACTTTCCTTGCATCTTTCAGATTGACAAGGCCTCCTCTCAAGGTGCTTCACAGCGCTCCAACTCTCAGCTACGGTTCACACCATAACTGTGCGCTGAGTGGACACCTTGTTGATAGTGAAATAGACGGGCACACCAGGCTGATTTATCTTACACCGGAACATTGGAGCCCACTAAATATTCGCAAAAAACATGTTGTTGTTTTTTTTTCACTTTTTGCAACTCTTCAGTAGCTACACAAATGAGGTATCTCATTGTTACGCCTATGCAGCCTGTTGTTCCTAAGTACCTTTATGCTTATATCTTATTTCCGCTACTGCCAAGGAACAAGCTGTCCCTTGGGAGTGCCAGAGTAGCACGCCCAGAACGTTGGCTTTTGATTGAAAGCCCGTGTAGGTGTTACGCCACGCGAAATAAGTGGTTATCTCGCCGACTTGCAGAAACGCGTGCGATGAAAACAGAAGCCCTCCATTGCAGAGGCCTGCACTGCCTATCCTCACCACAGGATGCTTCAAGACTGGCTGAGTCTGCTTCCTGATATTTAAGCTATAGCTGCGGGTGACCAACACACTTCCGGTTTCCGCTTGGCCCCTTCACTGTCACTCGAATCACTATCCGCAAGTAACCGCAAGGCAAGCATCGCACGTCCTTAATCACACACACCTCTAGCGAGGCTTGCGGTTCCCGGAGGGGGCAGTAACGTACCTCGACTCGTCCCCCAACGCCGCTTCCTCGCAGCCAACGCTTCTGCCAGTGAGCCCGGCCTCTAAATACTGATGGACACATCCTCATTTTCCGCGGTGACCAATCGGGGGTCGGGCTTCGGAGATCCTCGATGATGTACGACGACGGGGCGCTAGTTGGGAGGATGGTGGCGGGGACCTGGCAGACGTCATATCGTCAATTCCCATTTTCCTGTTCGGAACCGACACTTGTTTACGTTGCCTCTAGCTTATCGGAAAATAGATAGCTACTCCTTTCCGAAAGCGGCTCAAGTGAATGCAGTCATTGGGACATGCGATTTCCGCGTATCATATTTTCCTGTCAATTTATACCAGTCGCCGGATCAACTCAAGCAGGATATCTGTACACGATAACAGTCCAATTTTCCTATTTAGTAATGAATACATCTCATGCCACTGGAAATCTGGGTTATTAAAAAGAACGTATCAAGGTTTTAAAATTAGTTAAGTGCCTTGCTACAAATGATGAAGATGAAATTCAGTGAGAAATACGTCTTTACGAACAATAAGACTTAGGGGTTTCAATGCACAACACCACAACCATGATGATCATTGTGAAAAAACCTTCGTTGAATATTTTTACAGCTCAATAATAATGGTAGGGGAAGTTTTGCGGACGCATCACGAAAGCACAAAGGACAAGCTGTAGAGCCTACAAGACATCGCCACTCATTTCTTCGTGCACGCGCAGCAAATTCGCAATTTAAAAGAATGGTTGAGAACTAGTATTTTCAGCGTCGGACTGGGTGATAGACGCGCTTTTAAAAAGCAGCGATGGCATTAAACTGTACTAGTTCGGCTACTTGCACGATGAAACATTTTACTAGCGCTGAACATGATTATCACAGCACCCGAGGGTATTTATATCTAAAGACATGTTTCGCCACGCAAAAAGAAAATGCCGCTGCAATGTTATGGAGAGACATTCGGGCCTCTTAAGAACACTGATAGCCCACCCACCACCGCCTTCCAATGCTCCAGGCATTGTTGAAAAAACGAAATGACTTATTTACAGCAAGCGACTGGAGGTGCATGCATTTATGTAAGCCGCAACAGTCTTTGTGGAAGCGTTTTACGTGCCTTTGTAAACGTACTTCGTCAGTGATAATACCAGTAAGACATGTCGTTGTATCATTGCTTGCTATTATTGGTGTACAGAACCGCTTTTGTGCCTATTTGTATATGTACATAGCTTCCGTATTGTTTGCTTGTTGGCTGACACTTCGTCATTGTGTTTTGGAACCTTGCATCAGGCGTGTCTGCGCGTCTAGGCATGGCAGTTGAATCGCCAAGCGGCATTTGTAAGCATGAACTTTTGCGCCGGTTTATTTTTGACAATAAGTATTTATTTTTACTATTATTGTTAATAATATTGTTACTCTGCTCTTGTTATAACTGTTGTTATAAATATTGTTGTTGATTTATTATGAGGTTTACCACACCGACGCTACAATAGTGGAAGGCTCCGGATTAATTTAAGGCCACCTGAGGATCTTTAACGTGCACCGAAACATCGAGCACACGGGCGTTTTCACTTTTCGCCTCCATCAGAAAAGTGGCCGCCGTGACCGGGATTAGAATTGTTTTTATCGTTGTAATTGTTATCATTGTTATTGTTGTTTGAATGTCGAAACTGCACTTCCAACGCTTCGTTTTAATCCTTGTTTATTCCCATTGCTTCCCACGCACCGAAGTCTTCCGTGTTGTTTCTCGAAGCGGATGCACATTCCCGCTTCCGCGTCATGCGAGAGCGTTCAGCGCTCTGCCGCTCATCCGTCAGCCCCGACTTCAATTTGACAGCGACACGCGGCCCCTTTGCCGCGAGGAAGCAGCGAAGCGCTGGGAACTTGTTTGGGTCGCTCGCCGCTGCTCCTATTCCGAGACCACCGCTAATAGCTTCAGAAGGGGGCGTATTCAATTCCCCGTACTCTTGGGGCTCGGCCGGACTGTAATATAGATGTGCAAATGAATGGGTGTGGCCGCGAACAGTTTCCCAAATGAGCGAGTTTTGATTTGAGGCGAAGGAAATTGAGTTAGTGAGCAAATTGTACCACTGAAGGACCATCGGGTATCAAACTAGCGTTGCATCTACCGTTCGGGTAGCTTGAAAAAGTGATTTCTAAATGCCGTCACACAGTGCTTGGCTAAATGACACTAGAGTGCCTCGATGCGCGCGCCCAGGCACCCTAAATGACACACGACACAAGCACCTCTCGCGGTGATCGACACCAAACCGGGGCTATTTTTTGTTTATGTTTACTCCACCAGTCCGCCTCCCAGTTGAATGCTCTATGCGCCTGCCTGAAAACAAAGCACACGGTGAGGCTAATAGACTAAGCAGACGAAGGTCTACCAAACAGGCCAGGCAAACTGTGGCCTCAAGGAATAGATTAGGTAGGTTAGACAGCCTCCCTATTAGACTTGTTAGAATGTCGACCGTATTGGCCGGCCTTTTTTGGGAAGAGCGCGCAATTTTTCTTGGTCAGTTATAGGAAAGCGTACCGTTCATCATGAGTACGGGTGATACGTCACCTTTATTGTGGTCGGGAAATTAAAAATAAGGTCAATCGAATTAGTGAATGACATGTGGAAAATATTCAAAAATTCAGCTTCCTTAGGACATAAATACTCTCCTGTTTAATGTATAGCCGGGAAAAAATGTGGATAATAAACAGGTTCACACACAAATTGCGTTCAAAAAGCTGCCATTGAATTGGATGACATAATTAGGTATGATATCCGATATTAGAAGTTAGCTGCCAACAGTCACTGCGGCGCCGACCTCGTATAGTGTCGACAACGCAAGTAGGGACGTTACAGCTAGGCAAGAGGGCGGCGTGCAATGGCGGTGGCTGCGACGCCGAAATAGCTCGACCGGCACGCGCACCCCGTCCGTATAGTAAGGAAGTCAAGCCGCAAGAGCCACTCCTCCAAGGTAGGGAGACCAAATTAGGCTCCGCCGCGCCGCGCCCTCCACCGTGCCTTCTATATCTTTCGTCTGCGACCCACACCAGGGAATAAGTCGACCCATTGGTCGAATTATTCGTTCACGGGAGCCCAGACAGACTGCAGCGTAACCGTAGGCACACTCCTACAAAATCTGACGACTGAATTCCGCATCGCACTGTAAATATTTGGAGTTTAAAGACACAAACAACCAATTTTTCTGGGGTGCATGTCCCTCAGCTTACAAGAAACCCAGCGTTTTGTATACTAGGGTAACCGCAAGAAATTTATAAATAAATATGCGGAAGTGATTCTAAATTACCTCTAAAATCTCTGAAGTCTCAAAGGTGGCGACATGTAGTGTCTAAACGGGGCACTAGCTTACCTGTACAAACAACGACGTCTTTTTTAACGCGTGACTCAAAAACCGCTTAAACGAATACGAAGGTTGCCCATTATCGTTGGTTTAGCCGGGAACAACTTTTTAAACACCTCTTTTGATCTCTCGCGTGCAGTTAAAAGTGTATTGTCGCACTCCTTTCTGTCATGGTTGCCTGCATTCCTTTTGGGCGCCCCATGTATGGCTGACAGATATAATAATTACTCTTACCCCCACAATACCCTACTCTACCCCGCATCTTGCAAATACTGCCCCCACCCTGGCACCCTATACCATCTGGTATGGGGGTGTCAACAAACCCCGTCCCTTACTCCCAATCCCCAACCTACATACGAGCAGTGGGTGGCACAGCTGACCAGCTCCGACCTCTCCTCCCAGCGTAGCCTGGTGGAGAGGGCCAGTGCAGGCCAGGGTATCCCGGACTAGAGGAAACCCCCATCAAGCGGGTGCCCAGACATCAGCACCTAAGGCTGGCATAAATAAGGTTTATTCCTCCTTCTCCTCTTCCGCTTTCAAAAGTTCCGACGCGCTATCAGCAAAACCGTTTCCGGTTAGGATGTTTTAAGTGAAGCCCTTTTATTTGGGATAAAAGAATACACTCGACGTGAATCGGTTGTCTATCCCTTTAAGTGATCACGCGACTTCGTTTCATCCCATTGTTCCTGTATGCGCTCGCCCCTGCGGTGTTTATAATCTTACGTACGACTTGTTTTTGCAATGCACTTTCATCCCCGTTACAGG
>NW_027526407.1:38947948-39043729 GCF_048455015.1 Haemaphysalis longicornis | reverse complement strand
TGATAACATATTGGCATGTCCTGGACTGTGTTGAGCAGGCGCAGTTAGAGGATCCTGTCGAGTACGCCATAGTTCAATGATAAAAACGGCTGCTCCGAGGACTAAGAATACATGATGTCTCCACTGTTGTGTTAAACTCGCAGTTTAACCCACCCGACTTTCTCCGGATCAGGAGCCGGGTCATGGTTAGGGTTAACTCTGGGTTGACTTCGACCCCGCGGGTTACGGTTAAGGTTAACTTAGACCGGGTGGGCCTTGTCGATGCAAGCCGAAACCTCTTATACACACGCATATTTCGCCTCCATCGCAAATACAGCCTTGGCGGAAAATTTTATTTTATTATTGCGTACGCTGACAACCGTGGCGCCTTCGTTCGTAGACTACAGCGGCTTCTCTGGGGTCTTAGCGACGATAGTTGTTTACACGCTTCGGCATCCTCTCAAGTTCTGCCCGTTATCCCATTGATATACTTGCGATCCGTATTGTTGTTTGCTGTCCTTACTTATTTTTCTGCTGCCGTTATATTGTAGCAGCGGGCAGCCGTTAATTCGTACAGTGGAGAATTCGCCCGGAGAAGAAGAAAGAGGTACGGATGAGACAGGTGTGAATATGCACCAACATGGCTGTGGGCGGTACTGTTTGTAGAAGATAACGCTTACGCTCGGCTTCGAGCTACCGCTAGCTGGATTGCCGGTGATTTCTGCGTTGTAAATTGTGTTCGAACCTCCCACGAAACTGTCACGTGGTTCGAATAAGCCAAGCAACGAAGAGGACGATGAAGGAAGGAAGTATACCCTTTGTCAAACTTTTCTAGGCTATTCCAAAGCCTTGTAGACCACAAAGAATTCAAAGAGTAGTCTTCACCTTTAAATGTCACAAAATTATCTTATGACAGTAATTTAAGGAAGAAAGGTGTTTTTTAGCTTCATGGCATAAAACATTTCAGCCTCGCTCTGGAAGTAAGCTTGTTCACTGACTTTTTTGGGGCTTGCGCGCTTTCGGCCTGGCCTAGAAAATTTTGACAGAGATTGTGAGTGCAGCACGCAGCACGTATTGGGCTTTTAATATGTCAAATTGAAAGAACAAGACACTCGCTGAAGTGAATGCCTGGTGTTGCGTCTCCTTTCTCAGTCGCCACTAGAAGCCAAGGCGCGGTTTTCCTACATGCTCTGCGCCCTGATTCATTCCCAGCATTTAACGTAAATAACGTACTACCCACTCTAAACTCTTAACAGAAACACCGCAACAGCCCAACAAAATTCCTTTCGTACGACAAAGAACTTTGTTGTCACAACAGAAGTCCGGTTGTTCCGACAAAGCCATCTGTTGTTACGACATACATTTCTGTCGTAACGACAAGGTCGATTTTCTCAACGACAAACATTCCTGTAGTCACAACAGGGCTGCCATTTGCACTAGTGTTCACAATGAGAAATAACATTTTAACCATGTGCAACTACTGATGGAACATCAGGATCACGACAAGACATGAATTTGGCACGACGGAACATCAAAATCAGGACAGCAATACGACACACGACAGAACATGGGAATCAAGACACAGCAAGAATACGGCAAGACGGCAGTACGACACGCAAAAATACGATTGATTGATTGTGTGGTTTAACGCACCGACGCAACGCAGGCGATGAGGCGCGCCGTAGTGGAGGGCTCCGGATTAATTTTGACCACCTGGGGATCTTTATCGTGCGCCGAAATCTCGTACACACGGGCGTTTTTGCTTTTCGCCTCCATCAGAAAAGCGGCCGCCGCGGCCGGGAATCGAACCCGCGACCTTGTGCTCAGCAGTGCAACGCCTTAGCCACTGAGCCACCGCGGCGGGTGCAAAAATACGACAAACAGTAATTTTTCTTGTCGCGATTTTCGACTGGGTACCCACTTCTTACTTCTACAGAGATATATTTTTTTCCTCGTCCGTCCTTCTTCCTGGTCCCCAGAAGGACCGCTGACGTAAACAAGTAAGGAAGGAGTAAAATATCAGCGGGATTGAAGTGTGCAAAGTGAGAACCATACCAATGATACTTTGGCTGTGTTGGGGCTTTGTAAACAGGTGGTGCCGGCGAATGCACTGAGAACCAGTTCGTGAGAAGAATTAATATTAACACGGAAGCGGCATGACGTCCCAGAACTAGTCAATTTAACAACGTCGCTCGCAATCGAAGGCATGCATACGAGTAAAGAGTCTAGGCCTATGTATGACTGCTCACTTTCCACAGCTCTTTGCAGATTCACTGTGCTCCATCATTGCACCGAGAGAGAAGCACGCCGTGCCTTGAAGAGAGCGCTGTGTGAAGTGTATTTGCTTCCCAAACACCTTCGCCGTCGTCACGAGGAGTGTTTGCTTACCTTCACATTATACCAGCCTGCCCGCTTTGTGTGCACCGTAGGTGTTTGCACTTTTATGTAAGCAGACAAAGGGGAGCAGCATTGTTTAAAGGCGAAAGCATTTCTAAAGGAAGAGGCGTGGCAATGCGATGAATACCGGCAATTGGAGGAGTCTTCGGTGGCCGACAATCTTCCTCACCATTACTACTACAACCACTATGTACATCTAATACCACTAGTCATAGTAGAAGTAGAAGCATTAGTAGCAGTAGTATAAACCTACGAATATGGGTAGGAGTACAGGAGTACCGCTACCAGTACTGGTAGTATTAGCCGTAGGGGTAAGTAGCAGTAGTCTTTAGAGTAGTAGCAACAATCCTGAAACTGATTCAAAACGTCGTGTGCTTCCGAGAACGTGCACACCGGCCCCAAAGGCCTATGGGATTGGTAATACAGGGAAGCATGCGAAAATACAAAAGCATAACATATGTGTCCTGATTCAACCACATGTGATCATCATCAGCAGCAGCCTATTCAGGCGCAGTGCAGGACGAAGGCCTTTCCCATCGACCTGCCCCCGCTCCTGTCAGTAGAATACAATACAATAATACAATGCAGTATAGTATAATACAATGTACAATAATGTACTTGGAACAGAATACGGAATACTGAATATATTGGAACAGAATAATACACTTGGGGAAGAAACTTGGAGGCTCATTAATAGTGTTCAACTTAAGATGAGGACGACTCAGCGCGCAATGGAACGGAAGATGATAGGTGTAACATCAAGGGACAAGAAGAGAGAGGAGTGGTTCAAGGAACAAAGAAGTGTTAATGGCATATTAATAGGAAGTAAGACGAAGAAATGGACGTGTGCAGGTCATGTAATGCGAAGGCAAGATAGCCGTTGGTCATTAAGGGTAACAGAGTGGATCCCGAAAGACGGCAAGCAAGGCAGGGGGCGGCAGAAAGTTAGATGGGCAGATATCAGGAAGTTCGCGGGGGTAAATTGATGGCCGTTAGCACAGGACCGGGATAATTGGAGATCTTTGCGAGAAGCCTTTGCCCTGCAGTGGGCGTAGACAGGCTGATGATTACAATAATATACAATATCATCCAATGCAGTACAATAAAATATGCCAAGCTTCAACCACCCCAACCTAACAGCACTTGGTAAGCGCATTTCCTGTTTACTGCGTGTTGGATTGATTCGAAGCCACTCTCCTCCTTATCGGCCGGAGTTTATCAAGGGGCCGCAGTGAAAAGTGAGACCACCCAGCTGCCGCCTCTGCCACTTCTTTCCGACGCCAGCCACAGCCCCGGTCGCTGTGAGAGCACGAACTCCTCGCCTTCGCAGACAACGGTTCGTCATTCACCAACAGCCGTGGCGCTGGCAAAGGTTCATCAGCCCGTTTGGCCCCACCTCTTGACGCAGAGGGGAGACTCCGCGCAAGAAAATAATGCAGCACCGGACCCGGAGAGAAGCGACCCCTCGGGGGGTCACGAGAAGAAAATGGCTGACGGCGCTGTTCCGGGGCGCTTATCGCCAGAACGGCGTGCGCCTGCAAGCACGGCGCATGTTTGTTTCTTTTGCTGTGCATCACCGCCAATGGTCTGAGGAACCCTCGCTCTCTCACGGTGGAGTCAAGAAGGGCCCTCACTGTGTCTCCCAAACGTCGCCCGCGCGTGGGAAGACAGATTTGTTGGACTTTTATTCATCTGTTTTGGACTACTTTCTTTTTTCGAGATGCTCGCCTCGTGCCTGTGTTGTGCGGGATGGCCTAGCGTTGTTCCACGCGGAAAATTCTCAGAATATATATACCTATATAAAGAGAGAAACCATTTGATAATATAGCGGCCTCAGGCAAGTTTACATTTTCTCGTAGTGTTGTTTTTGTGGTTACTTTCGTTCATGAATGCACGGCCAGTTTACTGATGATCATCACTGCCTGTATGCACATCACCCGACCGTGCTCATGAGAAATCGTCACGTGGAATCATAGTGCTGACATTGAATTCACGTCATTTCAGTACATTCGTATGCCTCTTTTCTATACGAAAAAAAAATGGAGAGAGAGCTTGAACGTAGTCTGGGAACAAGTGGCATCAAATTTGACTAGTTTTTTCAGCTTTATAAACGGGCTCCAACGTTTAGAACTTTGTGATCGAAAAGTGTTTCTTCGAGGAACGCTGAATAAAGCTTCAGAAAATCAAATCAAATGTTTACTTGGGAATAAATGCATATGCCCACGAGGCAGGGCAAAGGAGATTAAAACGTCTCCTGACGAAGCCAGAGCCTCGAGTTTACACTTAGGACAGCAGGGTACAAATACATATTCAAACAACACGATACATTCAATCCCAACAACAATGGCAATTTATACACACGCATATTTACAGTACTTCTCTTGGTACATAAAAAACTTTGCTAATTTGGAGCAACACACAGACGAAAAACTTCATCCGTAGTAACGTAACACTTCAGTACGTTGAGTCAACGGCGTCCGGGGTATTATAAATGAACGTTTTTGATTTTATATTGTCCAAATGTTATAGTTTGCTCGGGTTCTCCGTCCAACTGATGTAACCGTCCGCAGATCGTAGGTCAGTTCACGGCTCAACAATTATTAGTAAACAGCGCGCAGTCAGGGTTTAGAAAAATAGGTCATTCTACAAGCACTCGCCTTAAAAACCTGTGTTTCCTATTAAGGGTATCAATTTTTTTGTGTTCACAGAGAACCTGTTTACGCAACACTGTCCTCCAATGAATATATAGCTCCCGCCGTCGGCAAGTCGGTCCGTGTTTCCAAAACACCCTCACGTCGTCGCACTTGTCGACACAGCTAATGTCAACGTCTCTAGTATTACGCCTTAGCGGACCTAGTGCTGAAACTGCCTCACACAGATATTTCCAAACGAGGTGTCCAAGGTGCCGTCCCACGGCACTTTAGCTGAGCGCTGCAGCCATGGCTGGAGTTTCGTCCGATGACATTTTAATTTCTAATACTAAGGTAGCACCGGCCGAAACGTCTGCCGTTGGGGTGTAGAGGTTCCGTCTTAGCTTCCTAACACCAAGGGCGACGGTACGAGTCGAGGGTTTGCCTCCTTTATTTCTTTTTTTATCTTTAGTTTCCATTGTAATTTTCATGGCTTATGTTAGACTTCTGTGTTTTAAATGATTTCTTTAAGATTGTTAAGGTATGTAAGTTAGGTTACGGTAAATTACGCCAGGAAAGCTTACCAGTGCCAGACAGGACATTTTTATTGTGGAAAGCCAACGGACGTCGCTTTAGTGAATTGCTTATAGTACCGCCGGACAGCACTTTAAACACAGCCATTTTTAAAAGCACATTTGTAGCTTGGGAGTGCTTGACCCCAGCGCCATTTTTTACTAGAAAACCAGCAGCTCGCGGCAAAAACAACAGCCTCCTATGCCGGCCCGGATCCCTTCAACCCTCACGGAGATAATCTCCCTCTAATTGCAACCAGGGCGGCGCCAAGGTCGACAGATGGTGGTCGACGATGTGTTCTTCGCGGCATGGCGACACCCCTTAGGTGACAATGCCTATTTGGAATGCTTGTCCCCGTAAGACTGCTAGGTCGACAAAGTCACCGCGTTTATGTGAGTCCTTGACAGTACAACGGACTCCTAAGCATCATGTGATGAAAATAAGAGCTTTAAAATTGAAATCTAAGCTTGTACGAGGCTCCGAGGCTTCCTGTTTCAAGAGGTGTCCGAGATGAGCGGTGGTATACATTGGCCCTTTCCTTCCCCGCCGCTCGTTAACGCGTTCAAGATGCGGCACCACAACACGCCAGGGCAACGGGGGACCCAGTTCTTTTGTTTTCGGAGAGATCGCGGCCACTCCTTGGCGCGTGCAGCCCGGTCCGCGGCACGCGCTTAGATGCAGTAGGAAACGCTGGCGCCAGGAGCACGTGCTTGTTGCATGGGTTAATTGCATCCTCCTCTCAGCCAGAATACGCGGCTTGCGATGACTTCATAGCTGTGCGACGATTTAGCGGTAAGACTTTCATAGCTTATACAGTGGCTCTAGCTATGCGAGATCATCAATCATCATCATCATCATCATCATCATCATCATCGCCATCCTGCTGGGTGCAAAGCTTTAGCATCTGCACGTTTCTGAGCCTCCGGGACTGGTTGCGATCGATCTTTCTTGTTTCTGCCGCCTGTGGCTAGGAGTCGCTTTCGCCAGCGATCGATTTTGCACACTCGCCATGGTCAACAGACCTGCTTGTGACGTGTGCGTCACCGAGGAGACTATTGAACACCTTTTGTGCCACAGTACCCGATTCACAACCCAGAGGCAGCCCATCTCTACCAAACTGCGCAAACCGCTTCTTGAAATGGGAATCCCGGAATTCTAAGGCTTTGGGATGCACTTCCACACCTGGGTCGTTGGACGAGTAGGAATAATTCGGAAACCACCTGGGCTGCATTCCAGCTCCCCAAATGACGTGCGCACACGGGAGAAGCTTTACCACGTCATTCGCCCCCATCATTAATACGAATTCCAGCAACAAACTGAAGCGGTGATAAGCTGACTTGGCCACAGCGCAACCTTCACATCGAAGGTCATAGGCATAAGAGATACATAGTGGTTTTATTTTACTGTATATGAAAAGGTCCGGAAATGATAGCCATAGTTTTCAACGGTGTGAGGTTGTTCTTGAACCGAGGAAAGTTGGGAGTTAGAAGTCTGAATATGCATTCAGTTTTGTAAAGTGCTCGAACATTATAGTCACCCCTGAAACCACTGCACTGTGCAGAACGTGGCGGGCATACGCCATCTAAACAATAACGCCTGTTGGTCGAGGAACGCTTGTTAAACGCAGTGAGGCTACGACAAATGCCCTCCACAGAACTTGAGTTCCAGCTACCAGTCTAACGTGTCAGAGTGCTTTAGAAAACTTGTAGGGCGGGAGCGTCCATTGCGGAATTCTCTAAACTGAATGTCATACATCTCGTGTTTCAACCATGGGATTACCGGCTGTCCAGCCTGAGGGCATACACAAATGCGCGGTATATTGGTTTGGTGCCACTCAAGTAGAAACCAACACTTGAAGTAGAAACCGACACCAGCACTTGAAACCCGTTGGCATTTTTCGTGTAATATGTTTTTCTGCAATTATTTCACCTGTTGTATGGCACCGGCCTATCGCAACCGATCTGTACCTCTTACACCGATATTCGCCCAGACGAGTCCAGCTAACGCTAAAAGAGATAATTATTTGCGGTTCCCTCATATTTTGTTTGTACCTACGATTTGTACCCATGAGAGAAGAGGGACCTAGCTTGCAGACAGCACGTACGTCTTCTCGCGTACGTCGAAGCCCCACTGCAAGTGAATGCACACTTCCTCGCAGCATTGACACTTATGGCGTCACGCTCTTTGTTATTCACCGCCTGTCCGGTCGCACGCAACTGCATCACGACAGTTACGACGGCAACAACACGGTACGCTTGAGGAATGTTGTCCGTCCGTTCCCACTCGGGCTGTCTCTCGTCAGCGCGTGCGCATCTCAAATGACGTTTTGTCTCCGTCCCTCGTCATCGCCGTAAGCTATGAGAACGCCGTGTCTTGTGTCCCTTCGCAACGGCGCGTGACGTCGTCCTCTTTTTCCCGCTCTGTGCTGGAGAGACGTCGCTCTGCAGTGCATACAATCGCTCGGCGGTAGCTGGCAAGAGGTTAGCAACACGTCGGGGGCGTAACTTGGATCAAAAGAAGCTCGCCACGGCTCCTTGCTCGTCGCCTTGATTATGGGGTCATGGTGACGATCCAGGGCGGACCGTCCAGTCGCGTGACCGGCGTCGCCCATTTCCTGGGCGAGCGATTTCTTCCGTTTACGGCTGTTAGCTCCGCAGTCACACGACGTCACCGTCAGGTCGCCTCGATCGTGAAGCTTCCGGACAATCATCATCATCTTCACCAGCTAATATATGTCCACTGCAGAATGAAGTCTTGTCCTATTGACATCCAACTGATTCTATTCAGCACTGTCAGAATTCCTTATCTGCAACCAAAGTTCCTCATATCTTCCCGTCATCGAGTTGACTGCCTTCTCTTACGTCTATTCCCGACTCTTGGTAGCCACTAGTCGCCCCTCTGGCACACCGGTGGTCCCGTGAAGATGTATTGCGAGGACGTAGTGGGGTAGTACGCACATCCAGAGAAATAGGCAACGTACGCGTAAGTCTACATAGGCTTTTCACTGAGCTTCCTCACAAAAGCTTGTGGAAACTCAGAACAGAACATTCGTACTGGGAGCTGATGTTTGTGCAGACCAGTCAATCGTTCGGTGTAGACAAGGTGGCAGCTGGTGCAGAAGGATCGACATTTGGGAAAGTTGGCATTGGTTAAACATCTTCGAACGACAGCGTAAATAAACAGACACTAGGGGTTAAAAAGACAGCGTCGTCCCCTAGTGTCTTCCCCTTGTGTCGGTGTCTTTACGCTGTTCGAAGATGGTAGCTGGTGGTCAGTGGACCACGTTACCTGTGATTCATTAGCTGTACCCCTTAAAAACATGCATTTCCCATTCACCAAATATATAGGTTACACAGCTGCAAGCGAGTATCCTACTGGGCGTCCCACTTAGGAAGAACAGCATCCGAAAAACATGCTGTTTTGAGAAGCATCTGAGACCCGCATTGTTC
Organism: Haemaphysalis longicornis; assembly: GCF_048455015.1. Lineage (NCBI taxonomy): Eukaryota > Metazoa > Arthropoda > Arachnida > Ixodida > Ixodidae > Haemaphysalis > Haemaphysalis longicornis. The sequence continues at coordinate 39,034,701 of NW_027526407.1, read as the reverse complement.
GCCTCCCTCTCCTAGGTGTCATATATGGAAGCCAGGTTTCGTTTGCAGATAAAAATACGCCCTTTCAGCAGTGTCAGACTCCAAGGCGAAGTTCCATTGCACAAAGCACTGGTCGGTCAGCTTACGGGCACCCCAAAATATGCACCTCGTGCGGTGCTAGCCCGATCTGGACGTACCGATCTCAGGTGGCCAAACAGGGGCGTCCCATTTCCTCGCGCCATCCTAAACCATCCTTCCCGGACGAGGAGGCGACGGTAAGCCCATCATCGGTCCCACCGTGAAAGAGACACAGTGCTCGTCTCAGTTACCCGCCGAGGATGCTGTTTCCACCTGCCTTTTGTCTTTGCCCGATCCCGCGCACATCCGCACGCGTGTACGGAGTCGCGTGTAGTCACGCGAGCATTGTCCTCGCGTCGGCTGTCGGCGTGAGTTACCGTTCTGTGACCCCGGAGAGAAGAACACAGAGGTCGGTGTTTCCGAAAATATTCTCAAGCCGCCTCGGGCACTGCAGGGGCTCCTTTGTTTCGAAAAAGCTGTCTGCTAGGAAGGTTAGTGCTTGTGTACAAGCCGCCAGGCTTCAGGTTCCCACTGTCGATAAGAGAATGCGAGAGAAGAAGTGACCAGGCTACACTTCAGAGACAGAGAGACAACATATGTTGCGTGCAATGCTAGCAGATTTGAACTTTGTTTTGCTCTGTAGAGTGCACGTTGATAAGAGTATTCCATGATCTCAGAACGCTACACTGTGATAAAAAAAAAGTTGCTTGGTGCGCTTAATAGAAACAAAATCTTGGGACTAGTCAAGAGATCATTCCTTACAACCGCTAACACCCCTATCAGGAGGTATACGGAGAAACAAGAACACAATATGGAACGCAATGGCCAAAAGCTAATGAGAGTGCAGTGAAAACCCTGTTTGTCGTGCGACAGTCAATCATCAATGCATCGAGGAGTCTGTCACATCGTACCACATCGACAACAGTCATCGATGTCTCGTGCGATGCGTGACAGTCATCGCGCGACTGTCGCACAACAGTGGCGATGAGCATGCTGTCGCATGCTCATCACCACTAACCTTCTAGAGCCACGGCGGGCATTTCATTGGATTGAAGCCTGCTGGAGTGTTTTTCACCGTACTAAAGCACTTGGCTAAACAAATGACACTCCGAGATCAATATGAGTGGCGCAGGACCATTATCTATATATGGAGGAAGGAAATTAGAATATTCAGAGGCATACAATTGACTAGTGGATTGCAAGACAGGGACAGCAAGCGGAACAAAGGAGACGCCCTCATCCTGCAGTTGACACAAGAAGTCTAATTATGATTATTATCATAATAATGGTGATAATAATGGCCATGATGATGATGGTGATGGTCGTGATGAGGATGATACAATCCTCCTTTAAAGGGATCCTGCGACACTTTTTTCAATTTTTTCTCAATCTTAAATGCTTTCAGAACGTACTCAACAAACACATTCAGTACTTAGAATAGGGGTTCACAAAGCACCTCCACTATGCGGAGACAAGGCCACGGTGCAACATCACATGTGAGCCTGTCCATATGATCCCCTCCCTCAAATCAATTCCTCGGAACTCTGGGAGGCAGCGCTGAGCTGCTCTGACCCGGAGAGAGAGAAGATCATCATAGCCCGGGCTACGAAGGTCGCCGCACAGCTCCGGCTGCCAGCCACCTCCCTCGCTTAGAGGTCTTAAAGTGCTTCTCTCTCTCTCTCTCTCTCTCTCTCTCTCTCTCTCTCTCTCTCTCTCTCTCAGCCAAAACTTACTGCTGTATGTCCTACACATAACTTGGAAACATGGTCCATAGATTTTTTTTTCCTGAATCTTGGCGTTTTTTGAGTGCTCGAGTCACGTCATTACAGCAACATAGCGCTTCGTTTCTGTTCCAGCGATAAACGCATTCGATAGCCACTTACAAGAAACGCTGAAAGCAAAGCAGAAACGTAAAGCGTATCTGCTGCGAAGAGCAAATCACGCTGAGCCGCTCCGTGATGTTGATGACTTCAGCTTTGACAACGCTTCCAGACGCGAAGAAAAAGTGAAAGCGTTTATCGGAAGCGTTCCAGAGTACCTTTAAAGCATCGGTTGTGGGCTTATCTGTCCGATTATTTACACTCCACTTGTGGCACAAAAAAAATGTTCTAGAAAAAGGATCTCACACCAAATAAATGAGGTCCCCGTGCCAAAGCAGCGTGCGTAACATTTTCCTGCCTCAAAACTAATCTGCAAACACCGTGCGGTGTGAATTTCATTTTCTCACCGACTGAACCGTTACTGCCGCTCTGAGCGTGTTCTAGAGTCCGGAAATAGCTCGGTGTTTCAGTAGACAGATGTTGCCCCAAGCCCCAAAGGATGCACCCATCAATCACAGGGATTCCCCCGTCGCTTCCTTCGTTCCTCTATTTCTGCCGAGACCGGTTCAGTCTAGCCGTCACATCTCGTCGGCACTTCCTCCGCGAATACACGGGGTTTGGTCGCAAAGGGCTCACAGGGTATCCGGCTGTGGGCGCCGTGAGGTTCTTCGACCAGTTCCCGTTGCAAAGGGTAGAACAGCACTCAGCGTTTCCTCGGGCACCGACGGCTATCAAGTCGCTATTTTCCGACAGCTTCGACACGCTATCAGCGCCGCTGCCGGCAAGACATTATACTGTCGGCGCTTCTGTCGGAATTGTGGGGCAGAAAATACACAGACGTGCATGAGAGACCGGCGATGCAAGGCCGCTGTTTCGGCGATTCACGCCGCTTCTCAAACCTAAAAATAACTCTGAACCGTAGTGTTTCCTGTTTTTGTCTTCTTTTCCCCTCCGTTCTCAGAGCTCCGGGCATAAACGGGGTTAGGTGACAGGAAGGAACTGTTGTAGGAGGAGACTATTCCGCAAATCTTCAGAGATAATGGTCGTCTTCGGAAGTTGCCGTAAAGAGGCCTTAAAATGGAAACAGCTGGGGGCGTTTGGACGGCGAAGATACGCTTCTCGGTGCTATCAGGAATTACATTTGCCCGAAGACCGCTATACGCGGCTTCTTTCTTTTGTATGGTCCTGCGAGCGAGTGAGTGAGTGAGTGAGTGAGTGAGTGAGTGAGTGAGTGAGTGAGTGAGTGAGTGAAGTAGAAGTAGTGAGTGAGGTTGAAGTATATAGTAAGTACAGTGAGTGAAGTGAGTGAAATGTGTGAAGTGAATGAAGTGAGTGAAGTAAAGTGAGTAAAGTGAGTAGTGGTAAAGTAAAGTGAATAAAGTAAAGTAAAGTGAGTAAAGTAAAGTGAGTAGAGTTAGTAAAGTGATTGAGGTAAAGTGAGTAGAATAAAGGAAGTGTGTGAGTGAAAGTGAGGGAGTGAACTGGTTGAAGTACTAAGTACAACGAGTGGAGTGAGTGAAATGAGTGAAGTAAAGTGACTGAAAAAATTGAGCAAAGTGAGTGAGTGAGTTAGTGAGTGAGTGAGTGAGTGAGTGAGTGAGTGAGTGAGTGAGTGAGTGAGTGAGTGAGTGAGTGAGTGAAGTAGAAGTAGTGAGTGAGGTTGAAGTATATAGTAAGTACAGTGAGTGAAGTGAGTGAAATGTGTGAAGTGAATGAAGTGAGTGAAGTAAAGTGAGTAAAGTGAGTAGTGGTAAAGTAAAGTGAATAAAGTAAAGTAAAGTGAGTAAAGTAAAGTGAGTAGAGTTAGTAAAGTGATTGAGGTAAAGTGAGTAGAATAAAGGAAGTGTGTGAGTGAATGTGAGGGAGTGAACTGGTTGAAGTACTAAGTACAACGAGTGGAGTGAGTGAAATGAGTGAAGTAAAGTGACTGAAAAAATTGAGCAAAGTGAGTGAGTGAGTGAGTGAGTGAGTGAGTGAGTGAGTGAGTGAGTGAGTGAGTGAGTTTGAGTACTTAGAGCTTCAAACGTTCATTGCACTATATATAAAGTATTAACCAAATGCATCCGGGGCATCAACAAATTTCGCTCGAATTCTCACGAAGATGATTTACCGCTAACAAATATTTGACTTCAAAACTACCCTCATCTGCATCCCGTGATTTGTAGCGGCTTATTACAGCAGCGATAACGACTCTGCAATACGGACCCGAACTCTCGAGATGGCCATTCTGCACAGCCGACCGGTCACCCGAAGCAGCGGTGAAGCGGCCCTTCAGGCTTCTTCGAAGGGTCAGTGGGTCAGTGGACTCCACGGCCGGGACGCCGTAGGCCCGCGCCGATCATTGAAAGCTCCTCTCCTCGGCCGCCGAAAGAAGAGCACTCGTCAATGGCGGGGAGAGGGAACCTCAAGCGAAGAAGGGCCGTCTGTTGCGAAACAAAAAGACGCCCAGACGAGGATGTGCCGGGCTGCAGGTCTACTACCATATTCAAAAGGCGCCGCCATTAAAATGAGGGCCAGGGCGAATGGGATGCAGATTAACATGGCGCTGTTTGGTACCACAGTGGCCCGTGTCATCGGGAAGAACAACCCACTGTGCAGAGTTCAGTTTTGCGGGCGTTCTGTCCTGGTTGGTTAGGTCGCCTACCCTATTATGCAAATTCGAAGTTAGCGAGATGCCCTACAGCTCTCAGATTCCAACCAACGTTAAAGACCCAGTTTGTATACGTTTACGCGCAGAGTGAACGCTGGTGAATTAATTTATTGATTACGCTGGTTCAACGCGCCGACGCTGCACAGGCGATGCGGTGCGGCGTAGTGGATGACTACACATTAATTTTGGCTACCAGAGGGTCTTTAACGTGGGCAGAAATCTCGAACACACGGCCGTTTTCGTTTTTTGCCTCCATCGGAAAAGCGGCCGTGCCGGGTATCGAACTCACGTCCTTGGGCTCAGTTGCAAAGCCCCTTCGCCACTGAGCCACCGCGGGGGGTAACTCTAGGCAAGTATTCGCACGATTCGCTCCATCACCATAAACGTGACAACACGTACAGGAAGGACAAACCACTTCCATTCGATCGCAGCGTCCTTGCCGAGTTAGTTAACGCCCTCGGGACAGAAAACTAACTTTGTTATAAGCGATAATTCGTTAAAATAGGAGTTGATTTGTTCTTTATGTCGTGCACGGTAGATCATGAAGCCATTCGAATAAAGCGAAATTTTGAACAAAGAAATTCGGTAATAACGAAGGGCTACGGCCGTACGCAATAAAATAATAAAAATAACTGTTTTCCAATCCAGTCCAATCCAATCCAACAAAGGTTCACATGTGCATCCAAGACGCACCGTTTCTGGCTTTGGGAAAGGAAATGAGCGCTAGCATCATGGAGCATAGACTGTAGATCGTAGCTTGTTAGTTTCTCTACTGGCAACACCGAGCCGAGGTATGCTGCTTTTAAAGCGAAGCTTTCCATGACATACTGATGGGGACCGGCCTCACCGAAATACACTGCAGGAAAGCCAACTTTCTCTGACGCTGATGATGATCGCAGGTGAAGTGAAAGATGGTGAAAACGCGAAGCTTTCTCAGCTCAAAATCCAATGCCTTCCAAGCCCAAACTCAAAGTCCAAAATCCACATGGTCACTCCCAAAACGCACTCCAGGAAAGCCAACTTACACAATGGGTTTCCACAAAACCACATCAAGCGCTCCAATCAGAAAAAATTGCAGCATCTTCCCGTAGGGGAACCCTGAGTAGTATGCGAAGCAGCCATGGGGTCGACTGAAGTTCCCATTAGTTTTCAGTTCGTCGTTTCCGTTGACGTTCACCTTCGCGTGCCTTCGTTGTATCAGTAGCTTCTTGACGTAGTTTGAATGAGTGAAGGACATAAGGCGCGTTCGTAGCACATGCTCCCGTTTCGGTTTGTAGCGCAGCGGGAAGAGCACCACGTACCTCCCGTTGCGGCCAGAGAGTCGTGGGAACGAAACCGGGCGCCGCCTAACCATTTCTTTTTATAGTGGACTGCGCTGACGTCAGCCCAAACGCTGACTGGGCTGAACAGACGCGCATGCGCAGTACAGTGCGGACGGCGGACAACGACAACGAGAGAGGGAGGGACACAGCCCCGAGCATGGGATGCTTAGCATCTAAAACGCTTCCCGTGTTCGGAATAGACCCTGGGGGGTCCGTCACGTTATGAAGCCGATGTCTAGCCGCTTGCGCCGTACCGACACGGTCGAAGCAGTTTGGATTTTGGACTTCGACTTTGACTCACATTGCAAGGCAGAAAGTTCCGCGTTTTAACTATGCTTCTCTTAAGAAACGGGCTTTGTCTTTTTTTTTTTTCGCGGTCAGAAAACCCGTTTTCTGAAAGCGACCCTGCAACACTTTCTTCAGCATTTTTTGGAATCTTAAATGCTTGCATAACGTAGTCACCCAACCCACCCACTACTTAGATTAGAGGGTCGCAAAGTACCTCAGCCGAAGATTACTGCTCTATGCCCATTAGATAACTTGGAAACTCGCTCAAAAGGTTTTTCTCTCTTTCGCGGCCTTGGCGCTCTTCAACGGCTCGAATTACGTCACTAAGGCCATGCAGCGGGTGTTGCAGGAATGAACGCTTTTCCATAGCAACTTTAAAAATAAAGCCACAAAGACAAAGTAGAAATGGAAGGCGTATCTGGTGCGACGAGCAAATCACACAGTGCCGCTCCGTGCTGGCGATAACTATAGATTTCGCAGTGCTTCCAGACACGAAGGAAAGAGTGAAAGCGTTTGCCGAAAGTGTTGCAGGGTCCCTTGAAAGCATCTAGAGAGCCAATGTGTTGCGGGAGAGACGACAGAAACGGAGGCAGCGTCATTCAGTCTACACTGACGTCGGCCTACGCGTCTCTTAGCTGCTATTTCGAAGTACGACATTGCGACGGTGCGGGGAAAGCGGAGATGACGGCAGCGTCAGGTAAAACGCTTGAAGAGCGATGCGACGCGTCGTTGTCGGCCTGCCTGCTGTTCGTAAGGGTCGCTTGGCCCTCATTGCGTCCTTTGTGGTTTCTGCGGAGAGAAAAGGACTGCGACGCACCGCACAGTCGAGAAGAGAGGTCAGCTTGGGGCCACCGTTTTGCCGATGCGTGCATAACTACGAGTGATGTAAAGGGAGGAACTGAAAAGGTTACGGAGACGGAATGTAGGATGGCTCCGGAGAAACGCGGATGTCAGGCAGGGTTTTAAAATGGTGCTCGCAAAGTTCGAATACTTTAAAGCGAGAATTTTATGTCGTTGCAGTTCGCAGTATCCAAGAGCTGCAGTTGACGGCCCTCCACGCTGTCGTTGCATTTTTGCCACAGGGAGTCATGCAAGAACTGGTGCAAGCCAGACACGTGTCCTTATGCATATGGATGTTGTCACGACGCGTCGTCCTGTACGTCGTTACGTCTCACGTTAGCGATTAGTAGGATGCAGCTTTGATCAGATACCGCAGTCCACTAATTAGCTAAGTGGCGTACACGCATGTGGGCTTACTAGTACGATGGCAGCCCACTTCCAGTGCTCAGGAGAGGAAGATAGCGAGGAGCAGGGTGAGTGAGCAGAACAGTTAAAGGAGCAGGCACGTCTGGCAACCACCTCCTGTTCGAAAGTGTTCGAACTTGATTTCGGATCAAGTTCGAATTTGTTCGAATTTGTTCGAAAGTGCAATAAACCCCAAATTTGCTTCCTAGGGTGGCAAGTCATCATTATTTTCCACTTTTGCAAAGTGTCATCGTCACCACCACCACCCCCATCGTCGTCGTCGTCGTCATCAAGCGTTATGAGCCCTGCCCGCGGTGCAAGCGCAATGTGATAGATCAGATAATCGATCAGGATTATGATGATGACAAGGACGACGACGACGTTTATCATTATGATTATTGTGTTGTTGATGATGGTGGTGATGGTGATGGTGATGGTTATGATGATGATTGCGAAGGGTTATAATCCTGTTATATCACGCTGCGAAGTAGGCGCCACGGACAGGTCCTAAAACAGATTCCTTTGCAAATGGCTTTTCGCCACCCACGAGCACTTCAAAAAAAATCTTTATCTAGAAATATGCGAATGAAGACCTTCCCAAGAGAAAGCGACGTCCCTCGCCGGGCACCCCAACTTGGCCCCCGCGGCATATGGCGGCCGCTTGAGTGGGACGACATCTGGCACCCGCCGCTCGCCCACGTGCGTTCATCCTCGCGGCGTTATTGCTCACGGGGGCCCAGCATTCCGATCGATAGACCGGACGCTTAGGTGTCTGCGCAGCGCGGCGCCGAACGAGGAAAGAAGACTTTGCCTTCCTGATCCACTTTGTGGCCTGGCTTTATCCGTTTGAGCGCGGCTTTTCCCGCCGTTTTGGTGCCGAAGGAAGTGTTGGTTACGGTATCGGGTTTGCTTGTTATGTCGTAAAACTGGTTTCGCCGACCGACTCTTTTCCCTTTATTCGCAGCCGTAAATATCGTTCGAACATGCAGAGATAAATCGACCATTATTAACCAATTATAAAAACCCCCTACTAAGCTGTGCTACGCGCTAAAATTACGACGACACCTGAGGACTTCCTATGATGTCGTAATTGGGAGAACCCTAATAGCAAATAAAAGAACACGTCCTCTCATTATAATCACTATAATTATCCTTTTTCGTTCATCCTCTAGGTTATCGCAACTCGGCATATACAAGCGTTAGCCTTGCCAAGCAAAAAAGAGATAGCGGGAAAGTACTTTGCTGTTCCCCTAATGGAAGGTTTTGCGGTTTGCGTGATCAAATTACTCTTATAGACCTCCGTACACGTCTCCAACACATGTCGAAGGCCACAGCACATTCACTGAGTCCACCTTCAGACACGTAGGATTAACATGGTGTGATCGCGTCCAAGCCTCGCACTTCGAAAGTCCCTGGTTCGATCGAATCCCGCACAGAACCAAAGTTATTCACCTTTCTGTTCAACTCCGCTACGCTGTTTGTTCTTAAAGCCATCGGCCATTCGGTGTGTCAGCAGTGGTCAAGAGCTGGTCAAGGACCATCCGGCCATCCAAAGAACGACGACTGCCGATTGGGCAAGTTGGTATTGGTTCATTATGCGAACAGCGCAAGGACGACCGGCTTACAGAAGGTGGGATACAGTACACGCACTGTTCTGTCTCCCGTCTTTTATAAGCCTGTCGTCTTTGCGCTGTTTATATTATGAGCCATTCTAAGATTGGTAGGTGCAAATCACAGTCTCAATCTTCATCATAGGAAACGTCATGATAAATGTTGAGCAATCATAATATCTTGGATAGGTGGTAATGGTTCATGTTAAACGGCACTGACGGTTTTCGCAACGCGAAGAATGTGCAGGGTAAATGTCTTGTGAATGCCCTAGAGTATTATTCGTCTTGTGTAAACATTCAGTGCCGTCCAACAAGCATGAGTCAATGGATCATTGGACAGGGTTCCCCCGGGTGTCGGAGTGATTCGTTCTTTAAATTTCGCCGTACTTTTCTCTATTTGGGGAAAACAACTGCCCCACTGACGTTCGATCCTCAAACATTTTCCCTGCGGAAATCCGTTGGGTCTTTCTCATGTTGGCGGGGGCTTCTATGCTGGAACGTCCGTCGAGAGGAACTGTGCCCCTTCTCTGCCTGCGTCCACAATTGCGCCCTGCCATTCTGTATACTACTTACGCCAAGTTGTGACCCCGGATCCAAACCATGAGGCAGAGATAATTAGAAGAATAAGAATGTGGTGGAGTGCATTCGGTAGGCATTCTCAGATAATGAATGGCAGCCTTTCATTGTCCCTGAAGAAGAAAGTGTGTGACAGCTGCATCTTATCGGTACTCACCTACGGGGCAGAAACTTAAGTTTCTGCCCTGTAGGTGAGAACTCACTAAGAGAACTCACTAAGAGAACTCACTAAGAGGGTTCAACTTAAATTAGGGACGACTCAGTGGGCAATGGAACGGAAGATGATAGGTGTAATATTAAGAGACAAGAAGACAGCGGAGTGGGTCAAGGAACAGACGCGTGTTGAAGACATATTAGTAGAAATTAAGAAGAAGAAATGGGCGTGGGCAGGGCGTGTAATGCGAAGGCAAGATAACCGCTGGTCATTAAGGGTAACAGAGTGGATCCCTAGAGAAGGAAAGCGTAGCAGGGGGCGGCAGAAAGTTAGATGGGTGGACGAGATCAAGAAGTTTGCGGGGATATATTGGTCGCAGTTATCCCAGGACCCGTGGAAAATAAAAGATTCATGGGAGAGGCCCCTGCAGTGGGCGTAGATAGGATGGATGGATGATGATGACGATGATTCTGTGAAACATGGTTACGTATCGCGGTTTCACAGTTCGAACCAACTAGCCCACATTTACGCGTTGACGGTGATTCTGTATGCAGCTGGTAGACGTGTGCCTCATCATCTTTTTCTTCATTATCATCCTATTTATGTTCATATTAAGACAAAGGTATCTTCAAAACACTTCCAGCCATGCCTATACTGCGATGTCCGAATCTATTGCTATTCGGAAACGGTTACTGCGCACTTTATCAGCTGTGTATATATTTTCCAAAGCACGTCCCGTAAGATCTGTCTTCGAGATACAATCGTTTTGCAGACGTGTGCATTTTTAATCGCGTTTAACCTTGATGCTGTTCCAACAAAAACAACTTTCACTGCTCGGTGAGCGCCAGATGTGGCGTATTTGGCAGTGCCGTTTACGAAGACGCAACGCAGAAACCGAGCTTAATATTCACTACACCATGCGCTCCTCTGGCCAAGAGCATCAGCTTATGGGGGGAGAAAAAAACTCCTCCTGTGCTTATGCTGGAGGGGGGGGGGGGGCGGTATCATTGCACAAACCATTTTCCCGTTTGAGCACACAGTGTACGTGCATGCGAGCTCAGCCTCACCCAAAACTGGTTTGGAAATTCCAGAAGCTGGTGATGCAAGGAAACACCGAAGCAGATAAAAGCAATTCAGCAACCAAGTGTATCTTATTTACTGCCCGATTGGACTTTACCGCACGTTTTCCGATAGGTTTGCAGCCGCCAAGAACAAGAGCCAACAAATCGTACCCTTGTGAATGGACGTGATCGGGAAACATTTCCGAGCGAAAGTGGCGAAAAAACAAGAGCTGGCCGTAGCTGAGTGTCAGGCTTTCCGCGAGAAAGGACGGTAGAGGAAGAAAACAAAGACGGGTTTGGCACGCGGCTCGTGGAAGAAGTATTAATCTTGCATACATCACATCACGACCACGTAGCAGCGAAGGCCGACGCTCACTCGTGATCACACATGGATAGTTTGTTTCTGGCGTGTACGATGTAGGCTAAACCGTATAGTTCTCGCTGTTTAGGCTGTCCTGTTGGCTCCCACCTCAATTAAATTATCCCGAAACAAGAAGCGCAGACACGTTTGCAAGAATCTTGAAGGTGAAATCTGTCGAGTCGATTTGTCCCGGAAGGTTCTGTTGCAAGGCACCCAAATACAAAAACAACGTTGCTGAATTGTGCACGCTGACAAATTTAAGATCGTGCACACCAAACCAACGCCGCGTGACCAATATACAGGTGCCAAAGGATTTAAATAGTGAAAAACCACATACACTAAACAATTTATAGCGGTATTTTCTTTAGAAACCTTAATTACCCTAACGCACAGAAAGTTCTTCTTTGCCGAGCTCTCACTGTACTGTCGGCGGCTTCTTTCACTAGCTGCATTTATACCGCTTTATTTGCTGAGCTCTGAGGAAAATGCGTCTTACTACCAAGTGCGAAGCCGGGGCTCCGATTCTGGGCAAAGGCGGCTTCTTCTGGAATGAAAGCGAAAGGCGAAAACGCTGCTGTGTGCGAAATTTCCGCTCCCATTATGGAACCACTGGGGCTCTAATTCAATTTATCGTCCTAGGTTTCGCAACTGGTGTGCCAAGTATGAAAGACTGTCGTCTTCCTCACGCTACCTCATGGGAAAAGTTGTCCGTCCGTCCGTCCGTCCGTCCGTCTGTCTGTCTGTCTGTCTGTCTGTCTGTCTGTCTGTCTGTCTGTCTGTCTGTCCGTCCGTCTGTCCGTCTGTCCGTCTGTCCGTCTGTCCGTCCGTCTGTCCGTCCGTCTGTCCGTCCGTCTGTCCGTCTGTCCGTCCGTCTGTCCGTCTGTCCGCCTGTCCGTCCGTCTGTCCGTCCGTCTGTCCGTCCGTCTGTCCGTCCGTCTGTCTGTCTGTCTGTCTGTCTGTCTGTCCGTCTGTCTGTCCGTCTGTCTGTCTGTCCGTCTGTCCGTCCGTCTGTCCGTCCGTCTGTCCGTCCGTCTGTCCGTCTGTCCGTCCGTCTGTCCGTCTGTCCGCCTGTCCGCCTGTCCGTCCGTCTGTCCGTCCGTCTGTCCGTCCGTCTGTCCGTCCGTCTGTCTGTCTGTCTGTCTGTCTGTCTGTCTGTCCGTCTGTCTGTCCGTCTGTCTGTCTGTCTGTCGGTCTGTCGGTCTGTCTGTCTGTCCGTCTGCCTGTCTGCCAAGGGCCGAAGAGGGAGTCCTCCACTTTCGCGGCCGCTTTGTCCACCTGTGTCACCGTGTCTGTTCGTTTCTCCGTCTGTTTGCCACTCGAATCAGCAATAAATGATACTGGTAATTCAGCTGATCATTGGGTTACCGAGGTGTTGAAATCTCCAACTTCACCTCTGTCCTAGTCGCCGTAAGGCAGATAATTGCATCTCTTGTGACAGCGATTTAGCTAGCGGCTCATGCGTGAACAGGAAATGTCGCTAAGCGGCTGCGCGACACTCAGCATTTTCTTCAGGGCCAGGATGAACGCGTTTCTTGTAATTGTAAGGCTGCGGGTGGCCCGAGTTGCGAGAGCACACCTACACCGACGTAAAAAGAGGTGCCCATTACAAAAAATGAGCGTCTGCTCCTCCAAAACAAAAAAAAAAAAGAGTACAAACACGCACGGCCTGTTTTTTATGTGTCGCCTCGGCGGTTTCAGAATAGCGAGAAATTGCCCCGACTTCTTTTGTCTTCGTAGTGTGGGCGGTGCTAAGAGCTGGCCTGGTGGCTGTGCCACTCTCAAGGCTGCTTCAGACCCGGGCCGTTCGCTGTGCGGGGCCGGCCTTATAGTGCGACCGCTATATACGGAGCTCCGGAAAATTGCAATCCGAACCCGCAGTCACGCGCCTCCTTCACTTAGTGGAGTTGTTACGGCGAGTTCGAGGTCCTCCGCGTTCATTCCGAGCACGTACACATTCGAGTGGGTGGTATCATCGTATCGTCTGTTTCAAGGCGACCCATGGAGTTGCGGTTTGCGAAGAGTACGGGTAACATTGGAGATCTGCTGTGGTGCGCGCTGCTCTCTCCGTACACGCCGACTCGTGCGTGCACTCAGCGAAGCGCAGCGGCGTAATGCGGTATAAATAAGGGTGTACCACGAGTGTTCGCCTTTGCCTCCGCAATGCCCTTGACTCTGAAGCGCCGACGTGAGAGTCCTCGACTTTCGCGGCAACACAGAGTTAATAGTTGCGCGTCGCGCTTAGTATGCTGTTGCGGAGTCGGCTTTTCCCTGGTTGACTTTCAAAGCGCTGTGGTGCGCCCGACGTTCGGGCTGTAAAGGTACCGGCGTATAAAGAGACCGGGGAGACGTGCACGCTAGGAAAGACATTGTGTAGAACATGTGGCGCTCATTTTTATGCTTCGCGTGTTTCGGTGTCCCCACGGCGAGACGCGTACATTACATGACGTGACCATGGAAAGACGATCCGGAACTAGGACGGGTACACATCCAAGCTCAGTGTGGTTCCAGTGACATTCCAGTGGCTAGGCGGCAATGGTTTGGGTTCTTTGCCGAGGAGTCCAGGGACTTATGTACAATTCAGTTGCACATGATGTGCATTGGAGGCCACATTTTCCTGTGGGCCCTCGCCGTACTTCTCACAATTATGTCGCGAAGCGGAGGTCTGTTGATGTTTTTTGGTTGTTTTGAGGTCTGTGCCCGCAGCCAAGGCTCTTGCTTTCAAGTGCTTTGTGTGAGAACGGTTCGGACGCGGCGATGCCCTGGCCCCCTTTTTTCTTAGAAACGGCTCCTGTTTGCGCTCGGACCGACCGGAGTACGCGACTGTTGAGGGGAGCGAGCCATCGGTCAGGTTACCGCGCCGCAGTGGCGTCTCCGACACCCCGTTGCGTCTACGCGGGCCGATCTGTGCTCCGAACCCTCGGTCTGGTTCAAACGACGGACTTTTCGAGTTTGTATGCACTACTTTATTCTCACCCGTAATTCTTTTGCCGGAAACGGGCACCTTCGAGTTTGAACTTTGTGTCTTCTGTGATTGGTTCCTTTTTTCTTTCAAAAATTTGGCTGATTGGAGCTAAGAAGCGTCTCGCCGATTGGCTGCAGAAAGCCTTGTTTCATTAGGACCGCACGCTCCAGGATGCACTTTTTCACCGATACGTCCCCCACCGGACCGCTTGAAGCGAATATAACGCGGCTCCTCCGGCTATTGAGGGCGCCGGGAGCGGCAGCTGCACCAGAGCCTTGCTGCCGGTCGTCGGGGACAGACGCCGGGAGCCCTTCGCCGGCCAACTATGTTTCGTTAAGTACTCTTGATTGCCTGTTTTCTCCGTGTTTTATGTATCAGTTGTAACGTTTTGTATCTATTTTTTAAATCAAAGTGGCCATAATTAAACCAGTGAACCTTTGAACCTCTAAAATCTTCAAGTGCTTCTTCGCCGGACTCATCCTTCAATAGTAGCGGTGCTGGACCAAATTACGCCGTTACAATTGGCTTGTCCACAGAACCATCCTTTATTGATTGAACATTTATTCGTAACTTTTCTTAGCCTTCTGCTATTTCGAACGAATTCACCGGGCCGATTTTAGGCTGAGTTAGCTATCGGCTACATATCTTTTCCCAGGTGGTTTCTGCACGAGTCACGATCTCAGGAAAAAAATTCCGGTTGAAAACAAATGAATGAGAGGGAATGAATGAATGAGAGGGAATGAATGAATGGAACCTTACTCCCCCTTAAAGCGGTTACGCCAGCGAAAGCTAGTTACACCCGTCAGCTTGCTAAATATAGACAAATTCTGCTGTATAGACTGCAGGGAAATCAAAAACGTGAAGAATCTGCGCGTTCGCACCACATTCACGAATTCAAGGCACCGAACCTAACACTGCATAAGGAATCTGGGGTTGACGGAAGGTTTTCCACTTCAGTCGATAAACCAACAAGCGTGGGTTCAAAGGCATAATGCAGCCGCCTCTGCTCACGGATAAGCGTCCGAACGTAGGTCGTGTTGACCCGCTGACGCACTGGCATCCCAGCGGAGTATGGAGAGAGAGACAGAGAGAGAGAGAGAGAGAGAGAGAGAGAGAGAGAGAGAGAGAGAGAGAGAGAGAGAGAGAGAGAGCGGAGATGAGTTACCGCTGGATGTGGGCCATAGCAGAGACCAGCGTATGCGGCGTGGATGTAAGCCGCTCCCGGCGCAGACCCTCTCTCTCCCCTGCCCGAAATGCCCGCTCTATTCTCGTTCCCTTCTCACAACGAGCAGAAGCTGCTCTTGGCGATTGGGGGGCTTCCTGAGGAAATCAAGGGCTCCTGCTTTCACGTTCTCCATACGCGAAGAGGAAAGCGTGATCTTGTTGGCACTGGAGCCTAGAATGGATCCGCTTTTCCCACCTTCCACGCGCGCGCGATGCTCTGAATTGGCGCACGAAAACGTGCGAGTTTTGCGCGGTTTGGACAACTTTCTTTCGTCAACGACACCTCGCTTAAGGAAGGTTTTCTCGGCGGAATAGCCAAGCACGGGTAGTCAACGAATGCGGAAATTCTAACTAATGGTTCAGCCTTATGGAGTGTCTAAAATATAAAATAAAAAACAAGATACAAGTTTGGTTTATTAGACAGACTGCTCTATCTCGATAACAATGATACCAATATTATCCCAAACTTCAAGAAATGGAAGACGATATTAAGAAAAAGAGGCGAAGCAGTGGCGTCACACCTGCCCCTTTCCGGCAATTTCTCGGTGACGGCACAAAAACACGTTTGTGCAATTTGTGGCCGCCAACCAAAGTGACCGTCATAAAACATGACTCCACTATTGTAGTGGGGCCTCAAGTTCAGTTTGATCGTACCACTCTAAAGCTAACGTGCAGTCAACACATCGGTGACTATGTTTTAGTGCCGGCCCATAATGCGTCACTCCTGCCATTATGACGTCAGTGTGGCGCGAAATTTGAAAGTTTTTTTTTTTTCACATTTTTCCACATGTTTAATTACAAGAATTGGCGCAGCTTGCACTAGGGGTGTAAGGCTGGAGAAACAGCAGAGCTGGCGGCCCCTCTCTCTTCGTCGGAGGCCTGCCCGTTTCACCTCACATAAATTTCCGAACTTTCGGCTCAAAGTTCTCCATGTCTGGCAGGCCCGGATAGTTTTGTCAGCAAGCTTTCACATCTCTCCCAATGTGGACCGCGCTAGCAAGCGCTAGAAACCGCGGCAACCAACCGGCTGCGCGAACTCAGCATCTGTGGCGTGAACTCGGCGTCTGTGTTCCCCGCTTCAGGTGCGAACGCCCGTGAACTGGCGAGGAGAACAGCACGCGAGAGATGATGCCACGAACGCTGGGCAGAGTGTTCTCGGTGGTCGAGATGGCCGACGCCGGGTGCTCCTCACGCGGCGCACGCTCACGTGTGCTCGGATGAGCTGAGCCTTCTGTTAACTGTACGAAAGTGTGAAGACGGGCTAGTTGGTCCAGACTTATGGCAAAAAAACAGCGCAAAAAAACTAAACGGAAGACGAGAAAGAGACAAACACGGGCGCTGCTAACAACTCACCAGTCTATTACCAGTTCTGGTAACGCTCCTCGGCGGAAGAAAAAACCTAAACAGCTCTTCTGTTAAAACTTCTTTCGCGGCTACAATAGAGCTGAGTGAGTTACAAAAGTCAAGTTCCTTCAAGCTGAACAAAGTTGTATTTGTCTCCATGGCCCCGTTATTACAAGTTCCTGGGGCTTCGGGCCTAGGCAAACAACATACTCAGAGGTGCATGTGCGGACATGAGCCTGTGGAAAGAATGCTTACGCATTATCTGGCAATTCCCACTCACGAGTTTCCGCAGTTTTTTGTTTTGTTTTGTTTTGCTTTGTTCCGCCTGTCAACCCATTTACACCAACAAGTTTCTGAATGAGAACGTACGAAATAGCTTGCGAACCACGTCGGTTACGAAGTCGCTGTTGCCTAATCGGTGCAACCTCGCGGGCAACTCATTCAGTGCCCTTCGAGAACCAGGCGACCATCTTTTCCGAGAAAAGAGCATTAGGCAACTTTAGTTTCCGTGGCGCACCTCGACCGCCCACCTCCCGTCGTGGCAGCCGAGACTCGAGGGGCGCTAATGCTCGCAGGCGGCTCGAAGAAAACTGAACGGACCATTGTGGTCCGGCCGAAAGGTATGTCGACCGCCGCGTGTATCGGCTTATAGGTAAACCCCGCCATTTTCCCTGAACCGAAGAAGGAAAGCGAAGGTAGAGGACATATTTAGCTTCTACCATGCATAGACGGGAGACGTTAAGCTCTACGGTATTTCTGTCCAGAAGAAAAACTTTCCCGGAGCGGAATTTCCTTTCGGCCTTCACGAAGGTTTATTTCAAGAGACGACAAATTTCCTGCCTTCTGAAATGTAGGAATTAACACAGGCAACAATCTTTTTGTTGTTTTTTTTGTTGGTAAGGAAGGCTAACCTATATTTTAATATGCGCGGTCTACCAGGGATAGTTCGAAACAGAAGTAAGCGAAGCTTCTCTACAGCCTCTACACCTCAGGAGAAATGAAGACAAAAATAAAACAGGAAAGCACCGGTGAGTAAGTTTATTCCAGATTTCTATTTTTAATTGAGGCATTAACTTGTAAGGTGAACCCGGCATCAACAGGGCGACGAGTGCGTGCGGGGCGAAAATCGCAGTTGGATCAAATCATTGGAAAAATCCCGGGCCATCTTCACTAACGTGAAACCTGGGGAGGGGCGAAGAATGAGTGTATCACTATGCATCAGTGTATCTTGGCGCATTGGTGTTTTTGTTAACAGAGATGAAAACGGTGGGGATAGAGGTATACAGCTTTGCTTTAAATGTATTTTGTCTTTGAAGCACGAAGCTCTATAGCGCGAGGCGTAAACGAGTCTCCCGGTGTTTTAGATGCGAAGCATCTCATGCTCGGGGCTGTGTACCTCCCTACCTCATTGTCGTTGTCCGCCGTCCGCACCCTACTGCGCATGCGCGTCTCTTCAGCCCCGTCAGCGTTTGGGCTGACGTCAGCGCAGTCCACTATAACAATAAATACTTAGGCGGCGCCCGGTTTCAATCCCACGACTCTCTGGCCGCAGGGAGGTACGGGGCGCTCTTCCCACTGCGCTACAAACCGAGACGGGAGCATGTGCTACGAACGCGCCTTACGTCCTTCACTCATTCAAACTACGTCAAGAAGCTACTGATACAACGAAGGCACGCGAAGCTGAACGTCAACGGAAACGACGAACTGAAAACTTCAGTCGACCCCATGGCTGCTTGGCATGCTACTCAGGGTTCCCCTACGGGAAGATGGTGTAATTTTTTTAGTACTCGTTACGTTGTAGCGCGAGGCGTAAACGACTTTCCAAGTGTTTTATTACCGTGACTTCATGAGACGACTATTGCGACGACGACGACGACGACAGGAGACGCCAACAGCCCCAGCCCCTAATGGGCTTTTCCC
This sequence comes from Haemaphysalis longicornis, assembly GCF_048455015.1. Lineage (NCBI taxonomy): Eukaryota > Metazoa > Arthropoda > Arachnida > Ixodida > Ixodidae > Haemaphysalis > Haemaphysalis longicornis. The sequence goes on along the minus strand of NW_027526407.1, from coordinate 39,016,107 downwards.
CTAAAAATCTCTTCAGCATAAACAGCTTTCAAAGAAAAGCTGTCCACCCTTTGTTGGCACCACATGCTATTGAAAGGAAACATTCTGCGTACTGTCAGAGTGAAAAAAGAAATTGTGTACTGCCACAGTGTACTGCCATCATTTCTTTACTGCGTCGTTGTCGCATTGTTAATATGCGTGAGGTAAATAAGAACCTCTTGAAGACTTTCGCACAGCCAATCGTATGTCAGCAGTACAAATGTTACCATCTGTTGAGCAACCCGTGCTAAAGAAATATTTGGTTGCATTGGAAACCCCGCAAAAGCGAGAAAAGGCCACGCCTATGGGCATCTGAAGAGCGGCATCAAAAGTTGCTATATCGAGAAACTCGTATAACCGGGTTTCGTAAAATTGAGGTTAAACTATATGCAGGCCAACTAATGTTTACGACTCTTTTGAGTTACCGGGACCCGCGATTCATTTAGCTAAATTGGAAACTTCGTAAAACCGAAAAAGCGTTACGCTCATGAGAAACTATGAGGGGAAATTGGAATTTGTTCGGTAAATTGCCAAAATAAAAAAAAAGGTTTTCGTGAAATCGAGGTTGCATTGAAAGTAAGCCCTTCGTAATGTCCGCGGTCCAGCAGAGCTACCGGGTCGCGCGAATTATTTCGTTAAATTGCAAACTTCAGCAAATCGAGAAAGCACTTAGCCCATAAGCAACTGTAAGGATAAATCAGAATTTAATCGTAAATTTGATACACTCGTACGGTCGGGTTTCAGAAAATCGAGGTTCGACTGTATGTAAGCCGAACGTGTATGCCCACAGACTGAGTTCGCCGTAGCGCGATTGCAGTAGAGTTGGGAGATTACAGAGTACGGCGCATGCGCGCAAACGGTAAAGACGGGGCACGTGTACGCGTTGTGCGCGCACAGCGCACACGCTGGTACGCACCCCGCGCCACCCTTTGTACGCGACCAGCTTCGTTGACGGAGCTGTGTAATTTCCCAGCTCCAAATTACCCCACGGCGCCGGCCGCTGACAAGCCGCCCAGCCCGAGACGGGAAACGGAGAATCCATTGTTCGCCGATCCCGAGCGCGTGCGTGTGTGTGTACAGCGCGTTTAGAGAAACCGCACCAGCCCCGTGGTCGCAAATGAAAGGCTTCCAACCGAATCACAACGAACAACGACGCGCTGTCTAGCCTGGGAGGCGTTTCGGAACGCGGCTCTCGCAAGGTACGGAGGAAAGAGCCGCCTTTTCCCATTCACACGAACGTCGGTTCTTACGTGCTCGAAGCACTGGGAGATATGTGTCAGACAAGAGTCAGACGTCTGTCCGCGTAGGAAAGGTTTGAACCTGCGCTTACGTTTTTCTTCTGTTGTGTGCATGTTGGTGGGCATGTATAGTACAACATATGCTCTTTTTTAGTGCGAATAGAAACAAGCTGCCTAATGGTTCGCCATAGTATTACCGGGTTATTTGGAAGAGTAACGCGGTGGCTAACACTATTTGCCTGCATTTACTTCCTGCGTTTTGTTTATCGCGTTATTTGAATGCTCTTCGAACACTCTAAGCTGCAAAATAATGTTTACTCTCTCTCTCTCTCTCTCTGCATACAAGACTATTGTGTGTCCTCAGTATCTTCTCTCATATATCTGATGACCGATGTTAAGTTGCACTTTGTGATCTTACGGATCGGCTGTTTTTTCATAGATAACTCGAAGTCGCTTATTTGATTGATAATCGACTTTGCATAACCGGATTTTTTTATCTCCTAACGGGGGCCCCACTTGCAGTGTTTCACACTATGGGACCCCCGTCTTTATATTACTTCTTGTAAAACAGTTTATACGCTTAATAAAATGAACTTAACTGAACATGTTCTGAGGCAGGAAAGTTTACTTCGGTAAGTTTAGAACACAAAATAAACGCAAAAGCAGCGGGAAAATCTAACTGGAACTGCAGAAGAATCCATTCCGTGTCTCATATTTAAACCTTCTGGTAACAGTTAGGCCATATACTGCGGGAAATATTGGATCCCCGGGGTCTCTTCCATCAGAAATACGGAAGGCGGTCATCCAACTCATGGCCCAATACGTGCTAGGCAATATAGCACCACAGACGCTGAATGATCGCGTGAGGAATACCCTTGTTTTGTTTGTGGACGTAACCACACTCATCTAGATGGAGGTATGAAATTCTGACGAAAAAATGGACTAGGACGTTGCAAGACAAGGTGAACATGGGTAAGCCTTCTGGATGAACATGGCTAGGTCTTCGTCCTGCAGCGAACTCTGGCGGGTTGATGATGATAAGTTAAATTCTATAGACTTTACTATGCGGGCCCATGGGACCACAATGTCAGCTTAGATTCCTGAGTATGCTTCTGGAACTTGCAGCCAAAACTTCAAACGAGCCATTGTTTCAACGGTGCCGTTCACTGCTCCCCTCCACTTGCTCCTTGACGGCGCTTCTTTCCTCTCTACGACCTGGGCGCCGCTGGGAACAAAAATAATAAATTCACCCCACCCGCATTACTTTAGCCACTCGAGCAGCGTGCGTCGATCTAAATATACATCCCTGACGTTCCCATCCTTCGGCGTTTACTTTACGCGTGCAGGGTGCCCGGATATTCGTGCCCCTTCAAAGTCATGGCGGCGGCAGCCAGTTTTCATTTCCTCCGGCTGTGTCAGGCGGGAGGCTGGAATCTGCGGGTAGGTTGGTTATGATTGCAGAGCTTAACGCGCCAACGTAACGCAGGCGATGAGGCGCGCCGTAGTGGAGGGCGCCGGATTAATGTTGACCTCCGGGGGATCTTTAACGCGCGCCGAAATCTCGAACACACGGGCGTTTTTGCTTTTCGCCTCCATCAGAATAGCGGCCGCCGCGGCCGGGAATCGAACCCGCGTCCTCATGCTGAGCAGCAGGAACGCCCGGGTGCATGCTTTGGAACAAGCCTGCATTCCTACGTGAGACTGAACCTTGTCTGGGAGACTATGTTGTACAGCGCTCACCTCGTTGACCGTATACCACCTTCGCCGACCGAGCAGCCAACGCCAGGACCATGCGCCGATGGACTTCCGGACTAATAGGCCGCCCAACTTCTAATGCTCAATAAACTGTTTTCTGTTTTAAAGCGAAATTTTCTGTTTAACTGATTTCGACGTTGCCCGAAAATGCCCTGCAGGAAAGCGAACATTCTGTGCAGATTACGATGATTGTGGGATAAGTAAAAGATGGCCGAAACGAGACGCTTCCTCTCGTCGAAACAATATAGTGTTTTTGTCTCTCTCTCTCTTTCGGTCGAAAGCCAATGTCTTCAATGCCCAAAGTCAAAGTTCGAAATCCCATTCCTTACGGCGAAAACGCGCTGCGGAAAAGCCAACTTTACACAGTGGGCTTCCACAAAGGCTCGTCTAGCGCCTCAAGAAAAAACGCTCCCCGTGGTCGAATTGGAACTTGGGTCCCTCGAATTATGAAACCGACGTCTATTGGACTGCGCCATTACGACACGGTCGAAGCAGTTTGGATTTTGTGCTTTGACTTTGACTCGGGTTGCATGGGAGGAAGCTTCGCGTTTTCACCGCTTTTCTCTTAGTATCAATAAAGCTTCTCTCTCTCTCTCTCTCTCTCTCTCTCTCTCTCTCTCTCTCTCTCTCTCTCTCTCTCTCTCTCTCTCTCTCTCTCTCTCTCTCTCTTTCTGCCTTCGCGAATTGACACTCAGGAAGCGTTCTCCGGCCTCTCTTGGGATCCTCACTGCCACTCCAGGTAGCCGTATCGGTTATATATAGCTTCCTGCAAAAGAAATATTAACTCAAATTCAACAACCGCTAACTTGCACTAAGTGTTGTTAAACGTTATGAAAATAAAAATTGTCTGAAATCAATTACCAATATTACACCTTATTTTGACAGTTCAATATGACCTTGCGTGTGGCAATGAAATAAAAGTTTTTGAAAGGTACTGAAAAAGGAGTGACCTGGAGGCACACACTGAACTTTTTTCTTTGCAGCCCTCTGCCAAAGTTGCAAAACGTTTTGCAAGGTGGTAACACCTTTTTTATTGTGCCGACGCTGTTGTACACATAGAAAGAGGTCGCGAAATAATGAACAACTCGCCTGAATGGTGTTGGGGGGTGAGATATAGGTGTGATTTTTTAAGGCGACGTGTTCGATGTCACAAGCGGTGAGGTAACACGAGCCATGTAACGCAGAGATTCCGAACAGAACCAATATCTTCCTTACGCAAGCAGACTCGACGACGCAGACAACTGCGATTCCGTCAGTGTGCCCGCGACCAAATAAAGCTGTCTAAAAGTGTGCCACGGACAGAACCAGCAAAAGGACACGCAGCAAAACAAAAACAACAACAATGCCAGGTAAAGTACACTCCGAATCCCTACAATTGCAATCCTGCAGTCGCGTGAGGACCGTGTTGTACTCTCTCGTTCCTTTCTCGCTCCATTTTGCTTTCTTTCGAGAGAGAGAGCCGGCTCTAGCTCGTCTCGGGAATGCAGCCGTCCTTCCAGCTCTCTTTGTTCCTCTCGTCTTTTTTCCTCCGGTCTCCTTTTCTCGTATTCTGAGGCAGCCGGTGGAATGAGTGACGGTGACCCGAAAGCCTACCTTGTCAGGAATGCAGCCCCCCAGCACCGAGCCTTGTCGGTGCTGTCCCTCTTTATAGTTTCACTTTTTTCGCCACCTATGACCCTGGTAGGGCCACCAGAGGGCGCCTTGGCAAGATGTGCGTCTGCGGTCAGACTCCAGGGGCACAAATATTTGACGCACCCGTCTCGCTCCTTCCGGGCACTCTTCCTCTCTGATTATCATCACACTGGGCTTACTTGATTCCTCCGTCTCATTACGCGGCCGACGGTCTTGCATAACCGAGCGGACTGCTCGTGCAGCGGTCGCGACGATACGCGCGATCCACCGCCGGGCCGTCGTGAGTGAGTCAGAGTTCGCGCGGAGGGTCGCCTTATTGACCTTCTGGAGGAGTCGCGGCCCCGTGAAATCAATGCTCTCCTCAAACCACCAGGAAGTAACGAGCCGGTCGTCACCGGGTAATGGCTGTCTGCGTATACGCTGACTGAGGCCGCCATTACATGACCGATTTCGGCGAGCTGTGTCCACCTACCGGCGTAGGTGGACAGCTGGGCTGGTTGGTATCCGTCCATCCTAAATAGCGCTTAACAACACAACGACGAGGAAGAGGGGACACAAGATGGCGCCGTCTTGTGCTCCCTCTTTTTCGTCGTTGTGTTGTTAAGCGCTATTTAGGATGGACAGATACCAACTAGCCCAGCTGTCGATTCTATTTAACTAAATTCCGTTCCGCGCGATTGAAACGTCCTGGAGTTGTCGGCGCCGTCTTGTGTCCCCTTTTCCTCGTCGTTGTGTTGTTAAGCGCTGTTTAGGATGGACGGATACCAACTAGCCCAGCTGTCGATTCTGTTTAACTAAATTCCGTTACGCGCGATTGAGACGACCTGTAGCTGTCGGCTTGAACTTTTGGTGGCGCCAGCAGTTCTTGCCAATTTTTGCACTCTAGCGAACTTGTTAGTAATGTTTAAAAGCATAAAGGCCTCCGAAATTACGCGAGACTACTGTCCAGTTCACGCTACACCAACCCAACGTGTTTGCCTGGTGAACACGTTAGGACAGTTCTTGGTGACGACTGGTAACATGACAGCCCCCTGACATGCAGGAGCCTTTCTAGAAGAAAAAATAAAAGATTTTTTCTCTGTTTCTCTCTCACTCGTGACTTTTCTCTGCATGTTACGGACATACGTGCATTAGAAACTGCTGCCCCAGGCTCACGACGGCTAACAGCGCAAAAAATGAACGAAAACACGAAAAGGGAGAAGCACAAACAAGCGCTTACTTTCAATGACTTCATTCGAAAAAACACACAAATATATACATACGTCGCATCCTCACGGAGCATGTTCAAAAAGAGAAGAGAAGAAAGGTGGCTGCACACCACATTTTGCCGACACTTCTATTTTGTACCTTCATAGGAACCAGACGGCCAGGGTCGAGGCAGCGCACATTATTAAACGGTCGAGGGATTGTGTCAGTCAGCCTTTTGTTCTTTTGCATAAAAAAGAGATTTCTTATCTGGGCATAGGTTGAAATGTTATTTTTATATTCTCTACAGCTGGTGTCAGCAGTTATGGTGTTTCTTTTTTTCTCCTTTCATTTCCCGCATGCTGCGACATATATATATATATATATATATATATATATATATATATATATATATATATATATATATATATATATATATATATATATATATATATATATATATATATATATATATATAGCGAATAAGAATGGGAAATGAGGGGCTCGTTGAAATTAAGACAGAAATAAGAGTTGGCAGTCAAGAAAACCTCGAAAAGCAAAGGGGAGGATGTGGTAGGTCATTGAAACAGATAAAGAATTTGGAAAGAAAGAAAGAAAGTGGATAAAAAATGCCCGCCAGGTGGGATACGAACCCACGACCTCCAGAATACCGGTCTGGTGCGATAACCACTACGCTACCGGCGGGGCGATTTTCCCCTCCACTTTCTGGGGTATTTATGTTTAGGTATTTTTGTTTCCTGTGCTTGGGGGTGGCAGCCAGCGCCACTCGGACTACACGGGGTGAAGGGAACCTTCTTTTTAATCCAACCTGGCGGGCATTTTTTCTCCACTTTCTTTCTTTCTTTCCAAATTCTTTATCTGTTTCAATGACCTACCACATCCTCCCCTTTGCTTTTCGAGGTTTTCTTGACTGCCAACTCTTATTTCTGTATTATATATATATATATATATATATATATATATATATATATATATATATATATATATATGTGGGGGGGGAGGAGGTTCGAATAAACTCAGTTGAAAGTCAGTGCTTGTTTTTTGTCTCCCCATCTTCGTGTTTTTGTCCAGTTTTCGCGCTGTTAGCCGTCATGGTTCAGCACGTACTAGCCCAGCTTGAAGCACTTCTGCCCCAGGCTCTTCACTGACCAATTGTTCCTCGCGCTACCTTAAACCATTTTGCGATAGAACGTACGAATGAGATGGGAAAAAAGCTGCGCAGACAAAGCGGTACGCAAGAGCACGTCGCTGCCACTGAATTCTGCCATGTGCAGCCTTCTTTTTGCCTACGAGTGATTTCCGACGCAACTACCTAGAACCAATTCAAAAGACAGCTTTGTTCATCGACGTTTCGCAGCAGATGGCTGTAAATATGCAGAGTCAAAAAAAGCAAAACTAGCTTTCTTAATTAGGACAAGTTCTGGACTTCGAATAACAAATCCCGCCCTCTTTAGCAGCCCGGCCGCAACTTTAAAGAGTAGGGTGCAGTTTTTTTTTCCTCAGCGCACTTCGCCTAAACGCTTCTGAACAAGTTTCCCCCTCAAATTGTTCCCTTTATTTTCATTTTTTTTTTTTGAAGGCGACAGCCATACCTGACTCGTTCTGCGAAAATCCGGTGTCGGCGTGGGTGCCCTCAGTTTCATGGTAGCGAAAATCCCATTGGCTGAGACCTTAGCATATCCACCCAGAATCCTGACATACACACTCATGTGGACTGGCCAGTGACGGTGAAAGCTGTCGGCTGAAGCTTACCGCGGATTCACGAATAAATTCTCGTTTGCGGCGGCGTCAACACACCCAAGCGCCACTCTCACGTGAATACGCATTGGCCGTCCGATTTATTAAACGTTCTCGTAGCGTTAAATAAAATGTGATGCATATAACGCTTGTTAGGAGTCTTCAAGGAGCCATGAAGAGAAAATACAACTTCGTTTAATTTGAAAGAACTAGGATTCAGTATCTCACTCAGCTCTATTAGAGCCGTAAAAGACGTTTTGTTAACGAGAAAAAGCGAGAAGTATTTAAATACTTTCAAATTTTGCGCCACAGTGACGTGTTATGAGCAAAGAATGACGTCATACGGGCCAACAATAAAATATAATTTTTAGTGCGTTAACTGCACGTTAGCATTCAAGTGAGGCGGTCAAATGAAACTAGAGGCCCCATTACAGACTTCCAGTCATGTGCCATAGCGACAGGGCAGTTAGGCGGCCGCCAATCGCACAAACAAGGTTCCGTGACGTCATAGAAAAGTTGCGGGAAATTGGCTAGGGGGTTGCGACCGCTTCACACAATTTCTTCTGTATCTCCGTTATTTCTTCGAAGATTGCGATGATATTGGTATCATTGTTATCGGGACTAAGCAGTCTACCTCATTTGGCTTTCTTTCGGGGTATACGTTCAACTAATTGCGACATGTCATCACACCGGTGTGCGTCGCGTCATTAGTGGAGACAGGAGGCGGCTGGCCACGAGAAACAGCAGCTGCGCATGCGTAGACTGAGTCCTAAATTCGCAGAGCGGTATTCATTTCTTTCCCCAGAACTGGTGCAACTTCCAGGAAAACAGCCGATCGCGATCCCAGCACGCAGTCCCGCTATACCTGCAGCCACCGCTCACATGCAACGCCTATAAGAAAGCGATACGCGTATAATGGCGGCACACGTGTGTTTGGCGCCGCCGTCGTGACTGAAACGCCAGAGCTTGGCTTTTGCGTGAATGACGCACCCATTCCTGGAATAGCGTCGAACGTCGCCCCGTTGTCAGCAGCAAAGTCACGGAGACTTTCACAAAGAGAGCACACATCTGTTTCCTTTTACGTTTCGTTCTCTCGTTAGTTATTCCATTTGATTAACTTTTGTTGTGACGCACACCTATTGAACGTTTTCGTTTGAAGAACAGCCGGTTTATGTGCTAGCGCTGATCCCATGGGCGCAGTCGACAAGGCTATACAAGCTCGCATGCGCAGGACACCAAAGACCATTTTAAGAGGTTATCAATGGCTCAACAATAAGAGCATCTATATTTTTGTGCCGGTTCCTTTCCAGCTCTACATCGTGCACTTTTAAGTCTTGATTGCATTTACGTAACTTCAAAATACCCGGCTGAGTTTTGACGTCATCAAATCAGCCGTCGTGACTCTTGTAATTGAGGATTCATTCGTTTCCTTTATTGGACCTTTCAGTATTCACAGTGCGAGTGCTCAGCGCGGCTATTCTGTTCCCGTTTGGGAGGCGTGTGTATATATCACGCCCCGTGACATTTTAATAAACAGCGGAAGCGTGCATGTGCATAACTACCCCCCCCCCCCCTCCACCCCACATCCCAGTCCCCTGTAATGCCATGAAACGCACTTGTATACTTAAGCGCTTTTGCGTTTCCACCCAGAAGCTTTCTAGGTTTTATTTGGCAGCGTGTTTACGTAAGCTTGGCTCGTTTAATTTCGGGAATTATAGGTTACGTTACCACAACACAGACCTGACCTGAATGATTGATTTGATTGGTTGATTATGAGGGTTAACGTGCCGACGGTACACAAGCGATTAGGCGCGCCGTAGTGGAGGGCTCCGAATTAATTTTGACCACCTGGGTATCTTTAACGTACGCCGAAATCTCGAACACATGGACGTTGTCGCTTTCCCCCTCCAACAGAACCGTGGCGGCAGTGGCCGGGAATCGATTCCGCGTCCTGAGCTAATTTTCGCCGCCCCGCCCATAAAACTGTCCTTGCTGCCTGCTGCCCGCGTTCATTGCAAGGCGAACTGAAGTTAACCGTCCTTATAACGATATCACTTTATTGAAAGGCTTACTTTATCCTTAGTGTTTCACAGTCCAACCCCAAAATCAAGGAAAGAAAATGATTCTCTATTTTAACGAAGTACCGCTGATAACGAACCCAGCTCTCTTAAGTGAGGACTTTGTTGTAACGGGGATTTACTGGATAACCAGTATCTGTTTTCCCGCACGTTTTGAGGATATGCGCTTTACATATGGGCTGACGACACATGGCATTTTTCTGGGCAATACAATTAAATATTGTTTGGGAAATCAAAGAATAATTTAAAATTACTCAATGTAATCGTGAGTTTATTTATTGATAACAAAATATAATTCATAATGATGAAAGAGTTTGTTTTTTTAAATCTCGGTAATAATAGGTTCTTTTTCTTCCCCCATTTCTCTCTCTCTCTCTCGCTCTCCGCGTAAGCTGACAAACAGGTCATTGACCAAGTCAATGAACAAATGACATTTGGGGAGCGCTACGGCTCCCTTGTTCAAAATTACAACAGTCAATGGAAGGCGTTGATTTAAATAGCCCCAAGCAATCTTTTGAGGGATTTGGCGTAGCCTGTATTCATGTACCCGTCAGTTCTGTTCATAGCGCGCGGAGTTGTCTGGATAATTAGAGATTCCAGATTAAGGTGTGCAGATGTGTTTCGCTCCGTCGTCAGTATCTCGGCGTCATCCCACTTGATATCGTGTCCAGTCCTTCGCTCGTGTTACGCGGTAGCGTTGGACACCGCGTTTTTCTTTCAACATCGTATACCGTTATTTCCTTAGGCGTTTGCCGAAATTACCGTATTCACCTATGTACACAGCTGGGGAGTCCGCGCAAGCGATCCGATAAACGACACCGGGAAATTTGCAACACGGAAGCTTGTCTTTAACATTAATTAGTTCTCCGAAAAAAAAAAAAATGCTTGCAGCGTCGTCCGCAAGTTGCACGTTGTGTTTGCGGAAAACACGTACCCGCACCTCCCGGCTACGCCACATCTCTCAAAAGATTACGCGGAACTATTTCAATCGGCACCTTCCATTGACTGAGATGTTATTTTGAACAGAAAGTCGTAGCACTCCCGAAACGTTATCCGTTTAGACTTGGACAGTGACCTGTTTTTCAGCTTCTGCATCTGCTACCTGACCAGACGGTATTCCGTCCAAGTACCGATTTATCTCTCTCTCTCTCTTTCTTCTTTTGCATGAACGACAAAGTTTGTTAGCTTTCTCTGTTTTCTCTTGCTCTGTGATTAAAGTCGCTCCCTTTCTGCTTGATAATCCATACGTAAACTACTGTTCTCTATTTCATCGTTTAGTCACCACGAAGGACTTACGAGGTGCCACAAAAAGTGAGCAAGAAAGAGATTATTACCGCAGGAGTCAGGGCAAACCTGCCAGGTTCATTAACTTGCCGGTTCGCCACTAATCACCTATAGATTATTTATCACTCTCAGAATCAGCGCGTGCTCGCGGCCTCCTGGACTTGGGAGGCTGACGGCTTTCACTCTTACTCCTTTCTCTTCAGATAAATAAACGTTTATCGCTCGTCAACAAGCTGCAGAAAATTGGGTACAGTTAGCTAGCCCAGCTCTTTCCCAATTCAATTTCACGTCGATTCAAAAGTTGCGATCAGCAACGCAATACCTCATCCGGCTTTCGGGCATGGCACCGGTATTGCATCTTGATCTTATAAGCGATGCCGTACAGCTAACTGTACCTTTGTTTATCATTTTTTTTAATTCACAGGATGTTGAGCATGACTGGCTCTATCAAAAATAAGCCCATACTTGCGTTCGTGCGTCCGTACGTACGTATACGTGCGACACGCAGCCCCTATAGTAAAACTGCCCCATTCGTTATACCTTTTGAACATGGCATCGGCGGAAGGGGGCGCAATAAGGGCACCCCCCCTCATGCCATACCAGCTCTTCCCCCCGCGACGGAACGGGTTTGCCCCCCTCAAGAAAAAATCCGGCTTCGGCTTTGGCTTAGCAACTGAGGCCAGGAAGCACCCAAGATTACGGAGTAGTCTCTCCTTTATCCCTCTTTTCGACGACAACAATTAAAATACCCACGCCTTGCGTGTACAGGAGCCCACAGTATCGAAGCGTCGATACTGCTTAAGAACGTACGTTATTGATGTCTAAATCATTGGGAAAGACGCCGAAAATAAAACAAGACAAATGTTGAAGTACAAGACGAAGAATAAGGTGCCCAACAGGTATAATAAACAAAATCTTCCAGATGTTCTGCGACTGGAGTAAACGCGTGAGAATACGTCGATGGAACCTCGAGGACCCAGTGCAATGACGTGTGGCTGAATACGAGAAAGAACAAGGAATCTTAAAAGAGGCATGGAAGACGGCTTTTCACGGGCACTCCTTTCTGCCCTCTCGTGCTTATTGTTTGAATTTTATGATTGATTATTAAGTAGTATTTGAACATCCTTTGTTTACGTTTTACTAGTTTTTTATTTCATTTTTGTTTTTTTTCGTCGCCTTTTTTGTACCCTCATTTAAAGGCGGGCGAAGCGGCGCGACCATCAATGGAAGGCTACCGACAGCCATCGGTAAGGTTCACGCCACGGAACCCGACAAGCTCTTGCTATTGGTTTAGCATAAAATGAATCCGCATGTGATAACCAGGTGCCGTCGCTTATAGTGGAATAAGTCTTACTCTCGACCACCAACGACTCTTGTGGCAGAAAAAATAGCATGTACGGTACAGCTGTTTTCTATTGGGCTGCACTACACTAACACTATACAGTACCTTGAAGAGTAGTCCGATATACGTACCGCGTCTGACGAACCACGCCTACGCGATTGTAAGCAAGAGCGATAAGAGGTTGACGCAGACCTATAATGCTGTGAAAAGCTTATTTGTGAGTTTCACACCGGCAGGAGGTAGAACTGCGCAGGTGCGGTACCCACAAGAGTGAGTTTTATGTTTCACCAACCACGCCTAGGCGATGCGGTGAAAGTGCGACAGAAAGTTGACGTAGCGCTACAATGCTGTGACCATGCGCTGCCGCGACTTTCATAACATCGGTGGGTGCTCGCTAGCGAATCGATTCCAGCAAGCCTGCGTGCGTTCGCCTCGGGAGAGCACTCGTCGTGACATTTTGGGTAACAATGCCTTACAAGCTGCGCGCGCCTGTCGTTCGACGAGAAATAATCACCAAAACAGATGCACAGCTGACGTGCGCGACATTAAGGGCGCTTCGAGGTATTCAGATACGTTCATGACCAGCGAGCATGCGTTGAACTCGTCAGAGAAGCATTCTGACTAAGCTACGCAGCTAAAACGTAGAGGCAGGTGAAGGCCAACGACCCATACGCGTGATGCAAATCGCCATATTGTTCCTTGAGTTTATTGTTTCAAAAATGCTTCATTCTTGGCGGAAATAGTAAATATAGGCATTCGCCATGACCTGGAAATGACAGCGTTTTACAAATCGAGCAGAAAATGACAAACATATCAGTAATGCCTGCTAGTCCAGCCCCTATGTTTTATTTTTCGGAATTCTTATATCACTGAAGGTCAACTAAACACTGGTAAGATTAAATTTATGATACCTACCCAGACCGAACTAAGAATGAATAGTTATATACTGAATTGTGACGTATGGTAGTGGTGTGTGATCTTTGGGTGTGTGAGGTATGGAACGAAAACAAAATGTTAAAGCCTCTTCGAATTGAAAGAAAAGGAATAGGGGCGCAGCCGAGCACGCGTCAATTAAACATTCCTCCTCGTACTTTTGTTTCTGTTTTGTCGATGGTAGTACCATGCATTTCCGGTGGTACGCGATTAGGTAGTCGATCGTGAAACGCACTCAAGATGTCATTCTGGTACGCACCTTCATTGTGGACGGTTTGCCGTTGGTCGATGGGTTATCCATAGCGTTCTGCATCTTGCTTCGGGTACTAAGACCCGGCTCTCCTACTGCGACTGCGTGCGGTTCGCTCCCAGTCATTCAGCGACGCATCCAGGGAGGGACACTCCTGTCCCCATACTGTCGGCGCCGACGGCCCCACTCTCGGTATCCAGCCTGGCCGGCCGATGGCGTATAAACAAACGAACGACGAAGGCGTGTTTGGGGCACTCGGCAAAACAGCGCACGATAAAGAGCAGACGACGCTTCACCGGCCGCGTAGCAGACGGTCACCTCAACTCCCGCTGGAGCGCACGAGTCAGCCCCCAGCAATGGTGCCGGGAGAACCGCGTCGTCTGCTTCGAACGAGTCGGCGGTGGCGCTGCAATCGGTGCGCCGCTCGGCTGATCACGTGATGCGCGCGAGAAGGAGAGCGCGGGGTTTTTGACGCTTCGCGTTTGCGCGCTTTTGGCGCACTACTTTGGCGGGCGCGGGAAAGCGAACGACTGTGACGGATTCAGCCGAGCAGGGCTGTGTTGTGGGGGCGGCGACGACTGGACGGGGTGCGCCACGCGAGGCGTTTTACTTTTCGGGTGATTTGTTTGATTAAGCTTTGGAGGCGACGTCTGGTAGACCGTTTGTGCCTTCCGTTATCTTCTCTTTACTTTCCTCGTGGTTGCCCCCCACCCCCGCGTCCTCCCTCGGAAACGAGCACATCTGTGAAAAGTTTCACTGGAGCTTTATCGGGGGTCGTCGCGGGGATCAGACCGCTTCGGTTTCCGGTATATGGGGTGGCGTGCGCCAGACGCGTGGTCTGCGGTTTTTGGTTTTCATTCATCGCGCAGCGGCTCTTCTCTGGACAGCTGGGTGAATGCTCTGGGGTCGGTCGTCTGTAGGGCTGGCTACTTGTTAGGCTTAACGAAGTAGCCGCAGCTGTCACGAAGAGCCCATACGCCCACCATGCATTATGGCATTACTGTTTATTTTTCGTCAACTGCTGAACAGCGAGGTTAACTATTGCCGATTTTCCTATTTTACCTAGTTCCTCCCCGCAGCTGTCTTTTCGCCATTCCGATTTATCTGTTTTCCAAGTTCAACTTCTAGGTACAGTGAGATGGATTAAAGTAGATGCCAAGATGGATGAAGATGGATTAACTACGTAAAAGAACATGGCTGCTGTGTCGACGGGTGGACGTGTATATTAGAGGTACCCATCACAATAGTATGCCAGGAATTCTCCTTCAAAGCAGGTAAGAAGACCTAAGTGTCCCCACAAAGTTTCATCTTTTTGTGCCGTTAAATACACACAAAGCGGCTGTGCCACGAATGATGAATATGGATCCAGCTTTTCCGGCTGATCTCATCCAATCACTTTGTTTTCCCCCATCGCACCCTATCAATTCGTTGATCCTTGTTCGATTCGTGGCCGCGTCGGCCTCTTTTCTGATGGAGGCGAAAAGCGAAAATGCCCGGGTGATCAAAATGAATCCGGAGTCATTCACTACGGCGCGTCTAAGCACCTGTGAACCGTCGGCTCGTTAAACGTCATAATCATCATCGTTAATCCTTAAATCAGCCTCCTGTAATTTCCGTAACTTGACCTCTATTGTTTGAGAAGTTTTTTTGTTTTTTTTTGGCGTTGTAAGCGAGCTGACGCTATGCCTCAGCGTCAGGCAGCTTGTGGTTTTTGGAAAAGAGAAAGATGAACTCAGGCTAAGATAACAAGGGGGCAGGGAGACGCAGACACCAAAATACCTTCAGATCGACCGAGCGCGAACTCCTCGGCCGTAGCAGAAGCGATCTACACGAGTTCGTCGCTCTGCATACCATCCCAACGACCAGAGCGAACACGCCCGCCATCAACGCCGCCATCTTGTAGTTGAGTGAACGCTACAAAAGAAAAAGAAAACTACCATAACGATTCTCCCATGCAGCCGAAGCAGGCGCTACAACTTTTATTGGTCTGTACCGCCTGAAATACGCGACGAAGTAGGGCGGTGTAAACGCGGTGTCGTCGCTATTGCCACACACACCGAGGCTCTCCGAGATGTGTAGCAGCAATTCGATATTCGCAGGGTGGGAAAAGGGAAGAAAGCGCGCGAAGAAATTGATCGTGGCTGCCTCCTTAATCTGCGATCTAAGGGCTGCGGACTGCAAGCGCGCGCGACGCGTTCCCCCGCGGGCGACTGTGCTTCAGATCACCCGAATCCTGCTCCAGGATGAGGTGTTGTAGAAGCGCGTAAATGCCGACGCTGCCGCCGTGTGCGAAGGACGAGAATCGAGAGGGGAAATAACGAGCCTGCCAGATTCAAAAAGCAAAAGAAGACTCTCGTTGGCCGTTTCCTCGAAAGGGGTCCCGTTCGTGGGCTTCGCTTCGCTATGCGCTGTTCTAGCGTCTGACTCTTCCAGCTGGAGAGAAAATTGAGTCGTAGTGAAATTGAAAGCTTGCCCAGTTGAGAAGCAGTCGTATCGAGGGGGAAATAGAGGGAATGGAGAGAGTTCGGACGAGAGAGAACCGGTCTAAATTTCGGCGGGCTATGCACGTTAACAGCAACTCCTTCGTTGAGGCGGAACAACTTGAGAGCAAGCGGGAGATCAGTATACAGATTGTTTTAGGAGGAAACTTAAATTCAAACCCCGTAATATAGATATACCGAAGAGCCAAGAAGCAGTGCTACTTGTGTATTACACCTTGACAAGATTCTGATTGGCGGGCTCACCGCCAAACCATGGAATAAAAGAATAAGGCCATGTCAAGATAATGGTAATTAGATTGATATTACAAATCCGCGGTAGTATATGCCGTAATGCCCTCTAGATGACGCTTCATCATCAAAAATGTCATCCTACACTTCACCCTGACGCATGCTCTCTCCTTGACTTGCCTTTTCCGCGAACATTTTTGCAGTCGGTACACTTGGCAGAAGGCTCCCTTTAAGCTCCCGTAGATAATCGGTGCCGTCAACAGGACTAAAAAGTGTACCATGCCAGAAGCTGGTGTCATTTCGTTTTAACGTTATTAGAATCTTCATGGTCTTATCCTAAAGATCATTCTCAGCATTCCTTTCAGGACCTGTAAAACTACCGTCCTTCTTCTGTTGAGTTACCAGTATTCCCTGATTAAGTACGCTGAACATGGCAAGCTTGCGAACGGTACTGAAAATCTTCAGCTGAGTTCTCGCCCATCGACAGTATTCAAGGTGACCGAACGTAAGTATGACACCTCTTCATCCGGGTACAGCTCCCAGCTACGCGCCCACGAACCGAACAGATCACCGAAGCAACGGAACGTCGCATTTTTCGAGTGGCTATCCACGAAGCAGCATCAGCCTAAGCCTGACAGGCCAAAGGCCAGACAGTCTGCAGGGAACCCGATCCACCTCCTTCGACGCAAATCGTTGAAAGCGTGGGGGGCAGTTATGGTAACGTGGTTAAGTAGTGGGGTATAGGAGGGACAACAAAGAAGAGACTACACAGGATTAGCGCTGGACATCAACTCCGCCGGCATCAATATCGGCGGTGGACATCACGTTGATGTCCAGCGCTTGTCCTGTGTGGTCTCTTCTTTGTTTTCCCGTCTACACCAGGCTACTTAACTACGTTTCACAGTTCGAACCAACTATCCCACATTTATGCATTGACAATCAGGTAGTTGCCCTCTCGCTGGTGCACATGGTACTTAAGCGGCCTTTAGTCTACCTATACTCGGTTACAACTCAAGAACGGCGCCACCTCATGTAGTGTATCACTCCGCCAAAGCGCCGGACCCGTGACGTCAGTGCGCGCGCGTTTTTTTTTTTTTTTTTTTTGCGATAGTATGCCCTTTGGCATAAAGTCTTATAGGTACAAGTTGGCACCCGTTTCCCGGAGGAAATCCAGAAGACAGCGGTGGTGGGGCCCCCACAGCCATCGGTGCAGATCAGGAGGTCTCCCAGGATGCAGGCCTGTGCCGCGAAGGTGTCTGGATCTCGCTGCACTAAGGGAAGGGCACGTCCATAGTAGGTGGTTGAAAGGTGTTTGATAATGAATGCGTGATATCGTCTGCCTTGCCTCACGCAGTTTGTTTGTCGTCACTGGAGTCGTTTATAAGCATATTAAGTCCAAAAAATCACGAGAACGGCTCACGCCATGTTCAAAATATTCCCAGTAACGCCCTACTTGCGCCGCGCGGAGAAACATCCGGCTACGGTGATAAGGCACAGCAGCAACTTCCGGTGCCGTTCTTAAGTTGTCACCGAGTATAGTTTAGTTTCGGCACCACTCAGATGGCCAGCATGCGGGGGAATTAACGAATAGAGCAAACCAAGCAGCTTATCGCTGGCCTCCCAGTGATGATACAACTCTGCACTAGACGAGCAAGCTCAAAGAAGCATCATTGATGAGCCCACTATGCCACGCAAAGCGGCTCACCTGCACGAGTTCAATAATCATACTTTATGTGAGGACACCGCTTCACACTGAAGTTATGTAGAAATTGACTTGGACAAGACCAGCTGTTTGTACATGTACGGGATGAGCGTGGCGCGATACTCAGCTTCTTGATCTTTAATCTGCACGTTCCCGAGGACCATGGTCTTCTGTACATCGATGCCATAAGCCTCCACGGCATGCGCCAGTACTGTTAACAGGGGTTCCGGAAGGGGAGGGGGGCAAGGGGACTCGAGCCCCTCTGTTATCGAAAACAAAGCGTTTAGGCTCCTGATTTTGGAACGATTGAACATGTGTAATGGCTGCAGAACAGAAAAAAAGTGGCTGGAGTGGTCAAAAGCGTGAGGATCAATACGACAGCGTCATTCCCAATCCGCCTTCTTCCTTTCTCATTACAAGTTGGTGCTGACACGTTACTATACCACTAGAGTTTTGCTGTTCTCGTGAGGCTACCCAGACAGGGTGTAGAAGGGGGTTGGCGCTGCACGAAATTAGATAAAATAATTTTGCAACACATTAATGACACCCGCTTCCCATCTTTTGAAGAATTAGTGTGTAAAACATTTAGCGGGTGCAACCGCCAGCTCTCGCTACGAATTCTTTTCTATCAGAGAGGTATAGCAATTTCGAGATGAACTTGCTGCTGGAGGAGTTGGCAAATACCTGAAGACAGCGCTGAAGAAAAAAATTAGGCAAAAAGCGGTTTCTCCTGTCGCCTTTCAGTTTTCCGTCTTTTTTATAGTTTAGGGGGGGGGGGGCGGTGTTTAGTGGGACTGGTAATGTTAGCTTAGCAAAGACACCCTACGCCAAATGATTTAAAAAGAGAAACCTAATGATAATGAAAAATAAGATGACGATAATGAAGGTGATCCGCATGCTTGCACAGAGTCTTTTATAGACCTTTATACAGATTCCTGTGTTTTTTTTAGGAAAACCAGCAGAGCTTTGGTCACTGAAAATGTCTTCGAGTATAAAGATTGATTTACCTCAGGTCAAGTAGTGGCTGTTTCAGGTTGCTCTGTATTGTAAGGATGAGCACGACGTACTTTTTACGATTAAGACAGTGGGCTGTCCATGGAGGGACGGGAGCACGGGGTGTATGCCAGAGAGGCAGTCGGGGCGGTCAGTGATCTACGCGTGCTGCCGTTAGCGCGCGTGGACAATTGACACCATTCCTGCGGCACCGCTCCCCGGTGGTCGCAGTTTCTCAACGACCTGGCAAGTGTTGCGAAAGACTCACTCCCTGTCCAAGTCCGGCCACTCATCATGCACTTGACGACGGGAACTGCCCGAGGGGAACTTGCGTGAGGTCCATAAAGGGCATCGGCGCGATCTTGTCAGCAGTGTCACTCAACTACTCGATTTTATGTGAACACAGTCATCGTAATATTGTTGCATTTTAATTGGCAATATCGCCGTCTTCCTTAATACTTTTGGTCTTACAGGGTCTAAAGGGACAGACAAGGAATTTTTTGTGGTGTGCGTGTCCTTCATGTCACATAGAAGCCAGTGTTTTATATACTTTGGTAACCACAAAGGATTTATAACTAAACAGGCGGGAATATATTTAATTTTACAGTAAAATTGCTGAAGTCTGAAGGGTGGCTATTGTAGTGTATAAACAAGACTCTACCTTACGTGTCCAAACGATTCCGTCGATTTTAACGCGTGATGCAGAAGGCGCATCAAGGAATAGGAAAGGTTGCACATTATAGTAGTT
This sequence comes from Haemaphysalis longicornis, assembly GCF_048455015.1. Taxonomy (NCBI): domain Eukaryota; kingdom Metazoa; phylum Arthropoda; class Arachnida; order Ixodida; family Ixodidae; genus Haemaphysalis; species Haemaphysalis longicornis. The sequence continues at coordinate 38,996,462 of NW_027526407.1, read as the reverse complement.
TTAGCCGGGGACAAGTTTTTAAACACCTATTTCAATCACATGTGCGGTTAAAAGTATGTTGCAGCACGGCTCACTGCCATGGATTTCAGCATTCCTTTTGGCTAGACCAGTATGGCTGGTAGGCCTAAAAATTCCGATTTCAAAAGTTCCAAGGTGCTATCAGCAAAATCGTTTCCTGTTAAGTTGTTTCAAGTGGTGCCCTTTCATTTGGGATAAAGAAAATATACTCGACAAAAATCGGTTGTCTGTCCCGTTAAGCTACTGGCTTATACAGACATGATATATACGTCGTCAGTGCTTTAATAATATAATCATGTGAATTTGCCGTTCCACTAAGTTAAGTTTGGCATACGGTTTTCTAAAAAAAAAAACGGGGAATACGACTTAAGTTGTTTCATCACTGCATTGCTTCGAACAACAACGTTATGATGAGGAATAAGGGTACTTGTAGGGCAGCTAAACAAATAATCAAGCCTCATTTTTAAGCGAAGACAGTCGACAAATCTTTTGTTCAAGATGCATTGCACACATCTAGAATACAGTTGCGTACAAAAATGCACTTGCCAGTGGTACCAACCCACATCCCTCTTCTTCCTCGAGCAGGAATGGTACCTATTAGGCTGCAACTTTATGTGTTCTGCCAGTGCAACTGCGAGGATTTATACGAATTATTTTCCGGCCTTTGTTAGGTACAGGAAGTATGCAGCGCTACCGTCGCGCCTCTAACCCTAAGCTGCTTCGCATTATCGCGCGCGGAGCCGCAGGTGTTGCCATTCATTGCGCAATCCCGGAGAGGAGAGGAGGAATGCCAGAGAGGAGAGGAGCGTCGGAGAAGAGAGGAGATGAGACAAGGAGAGGAGAGGAGGGGCAGGTGGATGCGCATGCTCAGTGAGGGTGTGGACGGGCGCGACCATAAGCTGTTCCGCATCTAAAAATCTTCCACGTGTCCCTTAAGCGCAAGGCATTAAAAACGATCTTCGAGATGTTTTGGCCTACTAGAACGCAGTCACCACCAAGGTCGAACAATATTGACAACATGTTTTGCACCTAAAGCTTATGCTTCTTTTGACATGGATGTGCGTCTTGCGTAGATTATTTAGGAATAGCCACAATTTTCAAGACGGCAACATGACTCAGGCCTCAAGCTTATACGTCTCATCACATGAATTTGGAGTAAGTTGTTATTATTCACCATTTTTATTATTAGTATAGTCAAAATAAACGTGTGCGTTTATGCGTGTTCTCAGGCATGACCACCGTCAGTGCTCGACAGGAATAAAATTTGCTCATGCCTTTCACCTAAATTGTGTTTCACCTCTATGCCGTACGCTAAAAAACCTTGCGGGTCAGCCACCTCTACAGGGAGAAATAGCTCGCTAATTTTGTGAGCACAGAAACAGCTTTTGACGTCAAGCAAGCGCCTATAACGTTATAAAAGTTACACTCATTGCGTTAGCCACTTTTGTTGTCCTCTTCACGTGTTCCCATAAGGAAATTGCCGTAAATAGCACACAATGATTTACACCTTACTGTTGGTAGGCGTAAACGTGAATGGCAGAGAAGGAAGTGTGTATACAGAATTAATCGAAAAGCAAAGCTATGCACCCCGTTCTCCGTCGTCTCAGAAAATATTTGCTTTTTTTTTTTTTTGCATCGCCCTGTACCGGGGGTGGCTCGTAATATCTAGCAGCGCAGTTCAACGGTGTGTGGCTTGCGTAATCGCCGGACGCCTAGCGTTTCGTATTCCTCGCAAAGCGATCCGGGCCGCCGGTCAAGCATGACAGAATCTACAAAACTACCCCCTTTAGGATATTGGATGACACATTTCCAGGCTGGGGATCCGGTAATGAAGCCGAAGCCAATCCGTGTGCGTGGCTCAGATTACTTTGGGGCGAAGAAAACTGTTCCACGCCCACACCAAGTTTCGCATGATTGCATGGGTGCGTAGCTAGGTAAGGGTGAAAAGCAGCTTGGGAGCAGCGTTGAGCAGTTGTGGACATATCGCGTGTCGAACGAAACAGGATGGACTCTTCGCGTCCTGGTCGAAGAACGTGAACTCGCTTGCTTACCCGACCACTTCCTGCTTTGCTGGTTTTCCCAGTCTAAGTACTAATTCGCTCCTTTGACGCACACTACTGCTTACTCGGGGAAAGGCTGCAGCTTTCATTTTGAGAGAATATTTTCATTAAACGAAATAGCTATGGAACTTTAATGAAAAATAAACCTGCCTTATTTTTGGATCTCGTAAGCAGAAACCGGAATGAACAACCAGAAATATTGGGTCTGCGCTGCGTCAACACTGCCATTCCATGCGCGATCGAACAAAGAAACAAAGAAAAAATATAACGCCCTTTTCTGCAAGAAAGATGGTTGAAACGCGATGCTTTCTCCTATACAAATGCAAAGTCCAGAATCCGGTTGGCCAAAGTCGAAATCTACGACAACGGTGAGCTAAGTTAATGAGATGTTAGAATTTTCTATCTATTAGGTCATGATTAGGTCATCTGAATGTGCTGATTCGGTTATCTCGGAGATGCCGTTGATTTGCACTTTGGATGATTGGATTATGGACGTTGCAGTTGCATCGGAGAAAGCTGCGCGTTTTATCACCACCATAGTCATTGTCATAATCATCATCATAATCCTGTGTCCTCTCGTTGTGTAAAGTTGGCTTTCCTGCAGTGCGTTTTGGCGTAACTACATTGTCATCAGTGGTACACAGAAAGATTCGCTTTAAAAACTATGCAGCACATAGCCGTGACTTGCAAATGCCCATCGCAATTAGTGAAGGCAACCTTAAAGGGACCCTGAAACACTTTTTTCAACTTTTTTTTGAAATGTCAAATGCTTACAGAACGTAGTAACCCAACACATTCAGTACTTAGATTAGTTAGAGGGTCGCAAAGTAGCTCAGCCAAAAAATTACTGCTCTATGCCCATCAGATGACTTGTAAAATCGCTCAAAACATTTTCCTCTCTTTCCCGGTCTTTACGTTCCTCGACGGCTCGAATTACGTCACTAAGGCCATGTAGCGGCTGTTGGCAGGTTTTCCTTCAGTTCCACCAATGAACGCTTTTCGATAGCAACTTTAAAAATGAAGCCACCAAAACAAAGCAGAAACGGAAGGTGTATCTGGTGCGACGAGCAAATCACGCAGTGCCGCTCCGTGCTGGCGATAACTAGCTTTCGCAGTGCTTCCAGACGCCAAGAAAAGAGTGAACGCATTTATCGAAAGCGTTGCAGGGTCCCTTTAATGTAGATCCATGCCTTGTATCCTGCTTGGTGCGGACACACACAACGAAATTATTCTGCACAACAGAACGAGAACTGAGCCTAACCGAAGAAGGGAATGAACCGTGTCTCGTCAGATCTCGTTTTAGGGCATATTATAGCAGAACTGGGTACGCCATGTCAGCCACCTCTCTGTACTTCAGTTTTCCTCGTAAAATACACGTACCGGCCGCTCAAGCGGCGGCAGTGTCGCGCTTGGCCCTGGCGGGTCCGTAGAAGTTTTGGCGTCACATTTCCGGTTGGGCGAAGCAGCCCGGCAGTGGGCCAAAGCAGACGACCCGAGCACCGCTCGCGGAGGGGGCGGAAAGCGCGGGAAACGGAGAACCGAAACCACCTTCTCCGAGATGCCGAGCAGCGCAACACGTTATCATGTTTTGGCCTCGATTCGCAATGGCCAGGCACCCGAGGGAATCATACATATTACGGAGCATCGCGCCGGGTTAATGCGCAAGGGCATTACACCCCTGGTTATCCTGTCGTCTCCGTGGCTCCGAAACACCGTTCTTTGGCGGTGCGTCAACTTCCCCGCCGAGCGCAAGTGGAACTGTCCCGAAAGCTGCAGCCTGGTTGGCAGTTCTCCGCACTAATGCTTCAGAAAGCGACCGCGTTTCTGTATCGGTGTATTTTTCGCTGAAATAAAAAAAGCAATGCGGGTGGTGGTCACTGTTACCGCGGTTTTACTGAGATCGAATTTCAGCCCACAATTAATGAAAATTAAAAATGTTCCTGGCTGTAATCATAAAAGTAGTATGGTTTTATTGTTTCCCTAATAATAAAAAAAGCGACGCAGCTTGTGGTGCAAGGCCGGTGAAACAGCGGAGCTGGCGGCCCCGCTGCCTCCGTCGGGGTCCTGTCCGTTTCACATCACATACATTTCCGAACTTTCCGCTCAAAGTTCTTCATTACTGGAAGGCCCTGATCGTTTTGTCGGAAGGCTTTCACAAGTCTCCCAAAGTGGACCGCGCTAGCACGCGCTCGAACCCGCGGCAACCAACCGGCTTCGCGAACTCGGAGTCTGTAGCGCGAACTCGGCGTCTGCGCCTCCCACTTCAGGCCCGAACGCACGCGAACTGGCGAGGAGAACAGCACGCGAGAGATCACGCCACGAACGCTGGGCAGAGTGTTCTCGAAGGTCGAGCTGGCCGACGCCGGGTGCTCCGCTCGAGGCGCATGCTCACGTGCAATCATCTGGGCTAAGTATTCTGACAACGCTCAACCGCAGAACTAAAAGCTTAAGCAGCTCTTCTGTTAAAAACAAAGGAGAAACCCGAGGTTGGTGGCTACAGCAAGTTATTAATTCGTCTTCACTTAAACTTAGTGCTTAAAAACACAAGGACTACACGCTAGGACACTCACTTCCGGTGAGAAAGCAATTAAGCAGACAACCTCAAGGCTGGTGGTGCCTTGAGCGAGTTCGTAATTCCTGCGTTTTTTGAACGCATGACTTCAGAGTTGCGCTAAACAACATAGGGGAGAATGTGCACAGGACGTATTTTTGTTGCGTGACGTCATCTAGTCCTTGTATCGTCAGATTGAAGTGAACTGCAACGACTACTTCTGAGTTTCACGCCTGGGATGTGAGGCACGCCGTTGTGGACGGCTTCGAATTAATTTCAGCCCCCTGGGGATCTTGAACGTGCAACAAAATATCGACACACGACGTTGTAGCTTTTCGCCTACATCGGAAAAGCAGCGGCCGGGATCGTCCTTGGGATAAGCAGCACGACGCCTTGCCACTGAGCCAGTGCCGCGCGTTGCAGCAACAACTACGGGCCTTCCCAGGCTTGGCCGGTCGATCAAGGAGCGTCCGAAAGACAGGTCCGTGGACGCCGTGCGCGCACCCGCGGTCACTTCCTCCAAGCCGCTCTGATTTCTGTCTAACGACCACTCGCGGGACCCGCCTCGGGCGCTCTGCTGGCCCCGAACCCAAAGCCCACGACGTCCCGCCGCCGACCGCCACGCCCCCACCGCTCTGCCAACCTCCAGCGCTGTCCGCTCACTAGGGCATCTTCTCGCCCGGAGCAAAGACCCCTAGACGAGAAAGCCTGCTTACTCTGATATGAAAATGTGATTTATAACAGGCTATCATCCGTCCCTGTTCTGGGCAGAAGGACGGAATGAGAGTACCCTCTGACAAGAATGTTGTCACTTAACGAGAGAAACTAGGAGACATAGACAATGTCAAGGAAGCTTTCTTTTGTCGACAAGGAGGTGTTGCAGGGAGAGAACATTGTGTACAAGCCATACGAGGCACGCGAAGTTGGCAGCACCGAAAGGCGAGCCCTGGAAACTGGGCGCCCAGTTTGAATCGTTGTCGCGGATGCGAGTCCGCGTTCTGTGTTTAGAGGAAGAGGGGGATGACCGATGGGGTGGAACGGACGTGTTGCCTAAACGGCGTGTTTCTCTGCGCTTATGCTCGGGGTGTTTTTCTTCGGCGTGAAACGAGATCGTGCGCGGGTCGCTCTTGTTGCAGCGGCAAGAGAAAGAGCGGCGGAGGGGACACTCACGAGGCTCGCCTTGACCGTGGCTGTACCTTGACAGTTGACCGGAGGCGATCGCAACAGCTTTTTCCACTACGGACAAATACGCTTCTCAGCATTCTCTTGTTTCTTACTTTATTTTTTTTTTCAACGTTTCTTGTTTTTCTTCTTCCTGCTGTACCCCTAATGTCTGATATTCCCCACTCATCAACGCAGTCACCCCCATCTGGTGTAGCAAGCCTTGTCCCTAGCCACCAGTTCACATTAAAGAGCCTTCTCTCTCTCTCTCTCTCTCTCTCTCTCTCTCTCTCTCTCTCTCTCTCTCTCTCTCTCTCTCTCTCTCTCTCTCTCCTACCGCTTCGGCTTTACCGTATCGTCTGTATGCCCTTGCTTTTCTCACACGGTCCCGCCTGTCTGGCTGTCTGTCTGTTCATCCGTCCGTCCGTCCGTCCCTCCGACCGTTCGCCTGCCTGCCTGTCCGTGTGTATGTTCGTAGGTATGTACGTACGTACGTACGTACGTATGTATGTATGTATGTATGTATGTATGTATGTATGTATGTATGTATGTATGTATGTATGTGTGCATGTATGCATGTACGCACGTATGTACGTATGTATGTATGTATGTATGTATGTATGTATGTATGTATGTATGTATGTATGTATGTATGTACGTATGTATGTATGTGTGCATGTATGCATGTATGTCCCTAACGGCTGGTTTCCTGACTCACTAGGAGGTTATCGGTGTGCCTTCAATCACCCAGGATTGACCAACTAGTGACCAACCAACCGTCTGAGCCGCAAGTAGATCAATGGTGAATGCTTGGTGGGTAACCATCCAGTGAATCCACCTGACACTCAGCAGTGACCCATAAGTGGGTCGCATGTGAGTATACGTATACTAAACCAGTTGGGCAAAAACATGCCGAAGCCGGAACACTCCGAGCGGGTGCTTTATCCTTGTCGCCTTATCCGTCTGCTCTACGCACTACGTTGTTGTTTCTGCGCGGCCGATTTAATGCAAGCGCTTTCGAACGACCCAAGCCATCCTTCATTTTACCTATAATAAATGCATTAAGGCTCTTGTGGAGACCGTAGTAGAAATACGAACATTGGTCACCCAGCTGGCGCCATGTATACATTGCAGAGTCCGGCGAAAGCGCAGCCGTGCTGTAGCGCTATTGCCCACAAGAACAACTGGTTGAAACTAAATGTGAATTGGTGAATAGCCCGGGAAATACGAAATAAACGAACTGAGTCGCCGAACAGAAGCGTTACCTGGCACTGACGGCAGCAACATTATCTTTCGACGCATCAGCAGCAGAGCACGTGCTCACGCGCGGCGAGGTTTTAATGCGGAAGCATTCTTTGCCACTACCTGGACTCGAACAGAGCAATAATTGGTTATTTGCACAAAACGCGGTATTGGCGAAGTTAGGGCAGTTATTTGCAGAAATCATGCGGACTAAGTCACTAATGCCAAAGAATTCAGCCCCATTTCCTGCTATGTTTTGGTGGATCAATATTGCCTTCGGCGCACGTTAGATATCCCCAGGTGGTCCAAATTAATCCGGAGCCCTCTACTACAGCGCGCCTTATCGCCGGTGTAGTGTCGGCGCCTTAAACCTCATAATCAATCAAATCAATCAATATTACCCCAAGTTTCCTTCTTCCTTACGCTGGCTATCCAAATCATAAACTCCTCCGCTGCTCTTCTAACCTCACATAATGCGATGATAGCTACGTTGATGCTTGAGTGCTCCTCTAAGAGCACACCTTGTGCCTTTTCATATATTTTGTAAACAAACCCCACATCTGCTCGAAAAATTTTTGCTTTCAATTATTCCCGAAATACAACTGCGCCTCAGCAGTCCTTGGTTTTTAGAGGGCACGGAAGCGTCCGTAAACGGCTTTTAAATATTTTGGGGGATTTTTGCGAACCACGAAACATCCTCACCTGGGCAGCGGCGCTTTCCGCGCCTTTTTCTTGCCCGTCCCTCAGTCTGGCTTTTCGCGCGCCCATATTTCTCCGTTAAACGTCTATTTATTTATTTATTTATTTATTTATTTATTTATTTATTTATTTATTTATTTATTTAATAAACACCTTCTGTCCACCTTCTGCAAGTTTTGTTACGTTATGTTATTCATTTAATCATACCTCAAAGGTCTATTTTTTATTGATTGTGGGGTTTAACGCGCCGACGTAACGCAGGCGATGAGGCGCGCCGTAGTGGAGGGCTCCGGATTAATTTTGACCACCTGAGGATCTTTAACGTGCGCCGAAATCTCGTACACACGGGAGTTTTTTGCTTTTTGCCTCCATCAGAAAAGCGACCGCCACGGCCGGGAATCGAACCCGCGACATCGTGCTCAGCAGCGCAACGCCTTAGCCACTGAGCCACCGCGGCGGGTAGGTCTATTTTTTTTAGGTGTTTTGCATGAGGGGTGGGCATTCACAAATAACACAGTGCTTAGAGGTTAGTACAAAAGTTGTTCGATGACTGCATGAAAATGGATGGAACAGGAATGGATAGCGGCATCGGCGTGAAGGTTATTCCAGTATTCCGCAGTTCTATACTAATGGTCAATGGTACGCCTCGGTCCAGGAAAAACAGCCAAACTTCAATGATATTGCACGTAATGCGTGAATTGTAAAACTTGTGAAATAAACAGAGCCTTCTGACTCTACGCCTTGTGTAGAGTGGAGGAAGGTTAGTCTGTCTTTTTAGTTCAGAGACGCTAATGTAATTTGAGTAGACGAAAAAATAAACTTTGCCGCAGGGTTTTGAACACATTCACGAGAATTAGATAGGTTAGGAAAGTGGTGACCGGAACCCAGATATCCTAGTTTAGTTGGGACTAGTGTTTGATATGTCAGCAATTTGGTGGATGTAAAGCAAAAACGTTAAAGTTCGGCGCGAATAAACAAGAACGTGATTTGCATTATTAGTCCCGTTCATAAAGAAAATTGTATGCATAAGATCCTGGGTTGAAGTGACACCTGAATATTTATAGGATGATACAGAATCAGATGAAATCTTAGAATTACCAATTACGTAGCGGCTTGAGTCGTATACGTCTGCCTGTTATGAAATGGCAGTAAATGTAGTAACATTTAGCGGCATTGACCATGTTGAAGTCGTGCAGCGGTACCACCCCAACATGACCACCCACCAACTCACCCAACATTCCATAATGTTCCGATATATATAATGAATGTATCACACCAGTTTTTATTAATATTAAGGTCACGTTGGAGAATTACATTGTCAGTGCTATCGTATGCAGAACGATACAGGACACAATCATCAGTGAATAGGCGTATATTTGACTGGATGTTAGTTGGCAAGTCATTTATGTGAATTAAAAATAGCAAGGTACTAAAGCGCTGCCTTAAGGCACTCCTGGAACACGGGAGATGGGCTATAAGAGGGCGAGTTAGCGAATACAAGCGGCTTATGGTTAGCCAAGAGCGTTCTGTTACCAAGTGAACACCGCGAGATCAAGGTTTAGATGAGATAAGATAGCTGTAGAAATAATTTCTCATGTGGAACTTTGCCAGATGCTTTTTTTCGAAATCTGGAAATAAGAAACCTACAGGTGCATTAATGTCAAGGCTACTATCTATGTCGCTCATAAATAAAGCTAAGTGGGTAAATAAAGCAAACTGGGTTCTGTTTGCTGTTACACCTCCGTCGAAAGCTCTTTACAGACACGGAGTCACGGCCGCAAAAACGTCATGTTTCCATTCTGGAATTTTCGACCGGCTGTGGTCTTTTTTGCAATTCGGCGAAAAAAACTAAAACTGTCCCGTCTGACTCATCGCGGACGATGTCTGCGCTAGTTGCAACACGGCCGGTTCGTATCGATCGCAGCTACTTGACCGAATAACGGCACTACCCCGCAATGTCAGGGTCGCTCTGCAGCGGCGGCTCCATCTACCGGTGAGACGACGTGGCGCCGCTGAGTTCCGAGAAGCGCCACTACAGACGCGTTCCCTTTCCTCCCTACAGGGGGCGTTACGGTGGCCACGTCGTCGTCGCGAATGGGGTGCATGCTCTGTGCAAGGAGTCATCAGTGAATGCGCGTGGTCTGGACCTCTTCTTGGCTCAGCCGAGTCACTTCCGCTGCGTCTGGTCGGGCCCCCCACGAACTATCGGAACGGCACGCCCTTGCATCATTCTGTGAGAGTTGCGCGTTTCCGGGCAGGACGCTTCTGGGCAAAAAACACTTTCGGATGACCTCAGCGTCAATTATTTCGCAGCCGTTAATCTACTGCGGACCCTTTCGAGTTTACCGAAGTGTGGCTGTCCCCATGGTGGAGGATGGGAGTGGAGAAGGTTGACACCCGACACATTGTCTCAAACATGCTCTGATTTTGGAAGTCACTACCACTTCAATTTCAAACGCGCCTTCTTTGCATATGGCTTCCTTGCACGGCTCTCTTGTTGTGCGGAAAGGGCAACGCTGTGCGGGAGGTATACATGTCATTGAGCACTGACGTATTTTGTTGAACTATCCCGTTCCTATAATCCATAACACCCCATGGGCTACAAGCCTCCTTATTTAATTAGGACAATTAACCAATGTCCACCGAAGTTTGGAACTAGATAACGGTCTTTCCTGTTGGACTTCGACCTAAACCGTTTACACTCAGCCGAAGATTTTCTAGGTTCCGGTAGGAGTTCAACAACCAATTTGAGAAAGGCTGTTTTATGACCAACGATTTTTCGCCCTTCTACAAACCGCTTTGTAGGCGTTACACACAGCAAGAGCAACGTACCTGATAAGACATCTAACTCTACAGGTGGTTATTCCTCTAGTAAGTAGTGTTTTTTGTGGCTTTTGTCTGATTAGTTGTCCAACGTCTCGGTGGAATGGTGTAAATTCTCCGTTAGGCAGCTTGGAGCGATATGTACGTTGTAATAAACGTGGAAATTATTTCGCGGTCCAGAATTCGTCACTAGTCTGACGAGGGGGGCAATGGACGAAGCGATTACGGCCGTGTGGAAATTCATGTTCTTAACCACATAGAATATTTTCCCGTACGGCTGTAGTAGTTTCTTTTCATAACCCTCCTCCTTGGATCATGCCTTTGCATTCCTGAAGTGATCAGAGCTAAAAAATTGTAGGAGATATATGGGCGACACGTGCGCTACATCCTCATCACACTCATCACCATCACCGCGATAATCATCATCATCAACATTATCATCGTAATAACTACAGCTTGTTTCCGCAGGCTGCCGCATAAAATGCACATATCGCTGTGTTCATGTTATCACCTTTCTCACCGGTTAACCGAGTTCTTCGCGAAGTTCAATAATGGCGATCGAAACTTCTCCCACCGACGCTAGAAATTATGTGAAATTCAACGCTGGTTGATTTTTTTTTTCTTTCCGCTGGTACGATCCTGATACGACGTAAGCATCACGACTTAGAAGGCTTTCCTTGTTAAGCCGCAGAGAGGATAAAAAGAGTTATTTCCTCCTTAGCGGTTTAGTTTCTTCTTCCGCGTAATAATTTCATCAATATTTTAACCACGAATGCAGTAATAAAGCAAAAAGGATGTCGGTGTAGCAAAACTGGCAGCCATACAAAATTGTGACGAAATACAACGAAAAAAATCGCTCTTTTTGTACATGCCATATACTCCTCCAGACGTTGTTTCCAGATCTTTAAATGCCATGTATCCAAATTCTGTTCGAGCAAAGCGACACTCAACACTCATTCTGCAACTTCCGCTGTTTCTGGTTTAAAAAAAAAAGCTTCGTCGGCAACGATGTTCAAGCTTAGTATTCCTCTTGAACATTCCAGTGTACGTACAGTTTGTTATGTGATGCGATGGAGGCGGTAAACAAAAACGCCCGTGGGTGAATATTTGGGCGCACATTAAAGGCTTAAACACTTCCGCAGCACGTTAAACACTTTCGATAAATGTTTTCACTCTTTTCTTCGCTTCTGGAAGCACGACGATGGCTACAGTTACGCCAGCACGAAGCGGTACAGCGTGACGTGCTCGTCGCAACAGGTACGATTTCCATTTCTGTTTTGCTTTTTGTGGCTTTTTGAAGCGGCTATCGAGTGCGTTCTTTGTTGAAATGGAAGAAAAGCCGACTAGTAGCCGCTGCAACGCTGTAATGACGTAATTCCAGCGGTAGAAGAACGCCAAGACCGGGAAAGAGAGAAAAATCTTTTGAGTAAGTTTTTAAGTTATCTGATGGGCATAGAGAAGCAATATTTTGGCTGTGGTACTTAACGAACCCCTAATCTAAGTACTGGATGTGTTGGTTGACTACGTCCTGCAAGCATTTAATATTTCGAAAAAGTTGAACAAAGTGTTGCAGGGTCTCTTTAGAGGGGCCGTGCAGACGAAATACAGCTCGAAACATTTCGTGTTTCATAGTGCCCCCAGCGCTTGTCCTGAAGCAAACGATGCTCTGTTCACGGAAAAATTAATCAATTTAAGTGAAAATTTTCATTCTCCCGGCAAATCGTGTCATTTCGTGACGCCTGTAATGACATAACAACAACAGGTCCTCAAGCGAAACCCACTGCACCATTAGGTTCTGCAGCTGACTGCGGAGCCTTGTTTACTGCCAGTCCTCGTAGATGGCGCCATCATACGTGCCGAGCCGTTTTCTGGCTGTGCTTTGTTTTTTGACCTTATTCGCAGTTGGCTTGTCTTTGTTAAGGTTGAAAGTAATGGCCTCATGAAACATGGTGTTCGCTCGACAATATGGTCACGTAAGACGTATGGTTACGCTTCTACCAGTCGGCCACTGTTGTCTAAGACAACCCCAAAGCGCCACACTGCTGTGAAGCTATAGCAAGCATAGTGCGCGCAGTAGCAACAGCAGTACGCATCGGTACTTCTATATTTACGTGTACTTTCGTGACTTCCATCGTTTATCCCACCATTCTTACTGCTATGAAACGAACATGCATTACATTTAAGCGCTAATAGCTCGTTTTGTAATCTTATATGCCGGTGATTAATTTGCGTTTGCTTTTGCCGGCGTCAGCCAATCGGACAGATGGGCATATGACATCGTAGGCTCTGCTGCGGGAAATGAGCTAGTGGATCGCATGGCCATTCCATTTTTTCCCCTATTTATAAAGCTTATTTGAGCGACATTTGCGTTTTAAGCGTTGTCAGCATGGTTCTAACCAGGCAATCTTTCGAATGAACGAAACTAATGTTTCGTCTGCATGGCCCTTTCAAAGAACTTCAGTGGAATAAATTTCTCCGGAGCCCTTCCTGTGTTGCAGTGATCCCCACATCCCAGGTGTAGCTTCTGGGAGTAAAACCCAAAAATGTGCTGTATCTTGCAGAAGGCAGACTGTCAGAAACCTGCCGTTGCCGATAACACGCATTGATTATTCCCTTCTGGCTGGCATGAAAAAGCGCAGGCACACTTCTAGCTTCATTTTTAGCGAATGGGCCTCGGCCTCATTCACTCCGCACCCGGCCGGGACGAGATCCCCCGCACAGCGGGCTTCTCCCAACGCACTCAAGCGTGACGGCGAAGCCCGAAAAAAGGGGGAAGCCGGGATGGCGTGGAAGCGGGGTGGAAACACACCGCTTGAATGCCCTTTATAGACACGGGGCTGCGAGCTTAGCCGCTTTGTTTGCAGCCGGCTTTGGTTCTTTTTCCTTTGAGGGCAGGTGGCGCTGTTGAATGTAGGTTTTCGCGGAATTGAATTGCTCGACAGATTTCTTCTCTCGGTTTTGTTTTTCTCTTCCTTTCATGTGCTCTTTGTAAGCGGAGTTCTGAGGAGGCAAGACGAAAAAGATACTAGGTTTTGCCTCTTCGAAGGCTATTGATGAAATGATAAACAAAGTGCTGATCATTAGTAAAGCGGTAGTATTCATTCATTCATTCATTCGTTCATTAAATTTATAAAATATTGCACGATATTTCAACCTATTAGGGGATGAAATAGAACAAAATATGTAACTTAAATGCGAAAGTTTTTAAATGCCGAAGTTGAAGGACCACGTACCCAATCTTTAACACGGCTTTTTAAGGACATAGACGCATAAAGCATCTAAAAAACGGCTAACAACGCCTATTTTGGTTCAAGAAATTGAGCTCTCACAAGATACTCCGTCTTTGGCGAAGCCAATGCCCCTGTCACTTTCATAACGCGTCTCACAAGCCACCCAAACGCCGAACATAACTGTGACGTAAGGGATTGTCGCAATATGAAAAAATGCGCTATGATCACGTGATTAAGGTTAACTGACAGCGAAGATTTAGTCGACGACGTGACAAACTAACTCCTGCTCGCGCGTATTTCTAAGCAGTTCCATTTCGCTAGTCAAGTGTAAACACATGCTACTCCACGACGAGACGTTTGTAACAGCTTGGTGTCAACTACGGGAGTGAGTGCTCCAGTCCGCGTGACGCAAGACCTGGTTTCCCACCGGCTGGGAGAAGCGAGCGCTACCCGCCGTGTGTCGTCGACGGATCACGATAACTGCGTGCCTCTTCCACAAGTTCTAATGCAGGCGAAAGGGGGGGAGACGGGAGGTTCTGAATCACCTGCAACTGCCAACATAGCTTACTTAGCTTCAAGTTGCCTTTTACGCAAAGATTTCTTCCGCACGATGACGTATGTGCCTCATGAATTGCAGCGGCCTCAGATGGGCTATAAAAACCGCCTTTGTTGTTGCTCACAGAGTTCTCACGTATCCCACACCGGCAGACACCAGTGAGCCAGGGTGCCGTCCCTGCGGTCTTCGATTGGACACTCAGCGCCATTCAGTTGTACATTGTGCTTCATCATCATCATCATCATCATCATTAGCCTATCTACGCCCACTGCAGGGCAAAGACCTCTCCCATGGATCTCCAATTATCCCGGTCCTGTGCTAACTGCTACCAATTTTTTCCCCGCAAACTTCTTGATCTCATCTGCCCACCTAATCTTCTGCCGCCCCCTGCCACGCTTGCCTTCTCTAGGGATCCAATCTGTTACCCTTAATGACCAACGGCTATCTTGCCATCGCATTACATGACCTACCCACGCCCATTTCTTCTTCTAAATTTCTACTAATATGTCCTTAACACACGTTTGTTCCCCGACCCAATCCGCTCTCTTGTCCCTTATTGTTGCACCCATCATCTTCCGTTCCATTGCTCGCTGACTCGTCCTGAGGACATTGTCGCTGAGAACATTGTGCTGAAGCATTCCGTTCTCATAACAAGTGCCGAGGAGTCCTCGCAGTTTTAAACTAGGAATGCGTTGTTAGCGTGCAATGATTTTGAGAGCGTTATTTCCTGTGTACAATAATACCAGAAAGAACACCACGCATAAAATCATAAACATCACAGATCACCCATTTTTTTTTTCATTTCTTCCCGTAAAAAAGGAGTCTTTGCGTCGTTGGAAGCACGGAAAGGGATAACGGGGCTTCCGAAGGGCGCTGTAACGGTGCCATTTCTTTTTCCCATCGAAGGTACCTAGAAAGGTACCAGGACGTATGAAAATGGTGCGGACTATCAGCCGCTTCACTCGCGCACATGGTTTGGGCCTGTCATCTCAAAGCCCAGTCCACCAACCACGGATTTGACATCAGTAATAGTGGCAGTGGGAGGGCGCGCTGCTAAGCTCAATTTCCGAAGTAGAAGTTGCGGTCATCCAGCTGGGCAAGGACCACGAACTCGTGGCCGTCGGGTGACAAAGCGACTACCCAGAACCTCCTTTTCAGGTGGTTACGCTCAGCAAAGATGACCAATAAAGTTCTCTCTCGCTCTCTCTCTCTCTCTCTCTCTCGCTCTCTCTCTCTCTCTCTCTCTCTCTCTCTCTCTTATATTCACCGATTCGCTCAAAATGCTGCGCTAAAGTTTACATTTGTTTACATTCGCATTGCATCCAGACACACGGCACTGTAGACTACGAGTGTTACGACGGAAGAAGTACAATAAAGGAATGTTTGGGTCTTACAATGTTCTCTCATGTTTGGGAAGACCCTCTAAGCTCGACAACGGTTGATATTGCCTATCAAAGCCTCAGAATCAAACTGGACAATCAAATCTTTATCGCTAATAACAAGCTCAGATGTGGTATATAAGCCAGAAAAAAAAGATAGCTTAGTTTCGTAATATACAAGTGAAATATCAGCAAATGAGCTGCGTCACTTGTTTCCATTAAGCCCTCTATGTTGCGCGCGAATGATCCTATATTTTACCGACAAACCGAATGATTCAGATTCATCTAAATCGTCGTTACGCCCTTCATAATACCGATGTCGTAGGTGTTACTTTGGAGGGCCGGGGGACTACACCTTACGGGAATATCATAAATGTAAGCAGCGAGCGAACGTAAAAAAAAAACTGCATAAACAAAACTTAAAAGGCGATGTCACCGCGCAACGGCTTGCGTACAACCTCGGGTGTTTTATTACTGCAAAACATTCTTGCACAGTTGGGACTCGACTTCAAAATAAAAGCAGGGGTACAGGGCCGCTTTTTGCCGATCGTAGAACTTGACAGAACGTTCTCTAGTAAGCTTCAGCCCGCATTGAACATTAAATTTTTTTCACCTCACCCCAGTCGGCTAAGCGCAGCGCGGATTCATTGGAGTGCGTTGTAACTACATTTATGCTGCATGAATAGCCAACATATCCCGGACTCATGAAGTCCAACAAACAACACGTGCGCATAGAACAGATCGCCCAGCTGCCTTAGCGTCCTCGTTCCCCGAACACTTATCACGAAGAACAAGGTTCGCTTGCTCGCCATAATGTAAACACCGGAAGCACGCGCGGCCCAAAACTGTAGCTCCCCCTCTTTTTTTTTTCGAAATTCGAGCCCCTCTGAAGCGCTCTTCGAAGATGCAGCTCGTCTTGGAGGTTCAACAACCTCGCTGTGTCGTAAGACTCCCTTCCTTCCGTCTCCCGCAGTCGGCGCCCTAATTCCCCGAAACGCCAAGGAACCTCTTCCCGAACGTTCCCGTTTCCCCTTCCCGGTGCGGTGCCCTTCGCTTCTAACGCAGACCCGCGCTGGCCTTGACTCCACCGAGGCGTCCTACTTTGCTTGCCTGGGGCACGCTTTCCTACGCACGACGATCTTAGCTCGCCGAGAAGGCGACCACGAGTTGTCCACGTCTGGCTGCGACGGATGTTGCGCAAGAAGGGAAGACAAACAGCGCCGTCTGCTTACCGGAATGTTGGAGCCTGTGTCGGGCTGACGTCTCGCCACGAAACGGCCGCCATGACGGGGCTGCCGCCGGTCGCCATGGCGACCGAGGGAGGCGCGAGAGCAGGGAAGAAGGGAAAAGCTTCCCTCGCCATTCCCCAGGGCTCCCGCGCTCTCCCCAGCAGCCGAGAGTTTCGATCGGCCGGGCTAGTGAGCGCCGCGTCTGCCTTTGTCCATTTCTATTCGGCGTGATGAGCGGATTCTTTAATGTGCAGGGGAGCGAGACAGTAAAAAAAAATGTGGGTCTCTGTGCTCAAGGTAGAAAGCGCAAAGCAATGTCTACGTAAATTGCGGATGTCGTTATATATATAGCCAGTACGCTTGGTGGCAGCCTTGGAAGCCTGTCGGGTCCTTTGTGTAGAATAACATCCCTGCGTGCCGATGACGGTGTACTAGATAGGTGATATCATTTATGAAGGTTCTCTGCAATACATGTAGTCTTCCCTCACCTCAGCAGTAGTCTCCGTATGAACAGAAATCTGAACTCACTCATAGCGTATTATGACGGTCACGCCAGCGATACGGCAAAGTCGATTTAAATAGGTGGATTGAAGTCTACAGCAAACAAATATACCACACGCGGTCGCAGCTGTTATTTACTAACGCCGAAAATTCAAAGACCTCCAAAGTGAGTACACCATTAGAATTTTTTTACTACTGTGATTGGGGATACAGAAATTGTAAATGGCGAAACGGGATTTGTAGAGCTTGTTTAGACATGTTTTTCTGAAAATAACGCTAGGGTTCAGCCATATCAATTCACTTGGATAGCGTATAGTGTACAGGCTTTTAAACGACACCAACTTACGCTTAAGCATACCGCGCAGTCCGCTCACCCCAGCAGTAGTCTTTGTATTGTTTAGATAATGATCAGGTGTTTCCCGTTGGAGTTGAAGTGTAGAAGAAAGATTTACGAAGCTTACCGCGACTATAACCGTCCGTACTTTCTGACAGCGTACTTACAGAACCGGCAAGGGGGCAAATCAAGGTGTCGGCTTTTTTGTGTTCGTACTTTGTGCGCCTTCCCCTATGTGGCATAAGCTCACGGGTTGAATAGTATGTTGGCGGCACGTGCTTGTGACATCCATCCTATATCGCGGAAAGATAAAGGACAAACTAGAGTACGATATGCTAGGTTTAATTATTCATTCATAAACAAATTAGGCACTGCTTATTGTCGAACAACAACTAAAAGAGCTAAGGAAGTTTTTTATCTTTCGGTTAAAACGAAGTTTGTCAGTCCTTAGTTTCCTCACAACCATTGATTATTGGTGGTCCTCGCTTCTAGCAACACCAAGCCACCCCGCCATTTTCACATTAAGGATAGTAATCGAAAAGTCGCATCCACTTCTGGCATCATCTTATTCTGGTGTGAAAGCTGACACCAAAGCAGTGAATACGAGTGACTGGACGGTTCCCCTATTTCCAAGCATACGCTTCAGCTACGCGGGTCGTTGTCGTTTCCCCGAGGAGCGGACAAGGCAAGGCTTTTCTGTTGATAGCCTCCGGCAAACCAAGTAAAAGTATGCCTAGACGGGTGAAGAGACCTCTGGGCGACCCCTGCAATCCCCTTGTGCTCGCATCCGCAAAACCTAACGAAGACATCGTCAGCGCATGCAGACATCCTCTGGATGATGATCTCAATTTAGCGCATCAATTGGTTCAGCCATAAGCACGTTGAAAAGCATAGGGGTCAGAACGCTGCCCTGAGGCACACGTCTTGAGACGCCCCGTTTGCTACTACGCACACCATCTCACCGTACTTTTGCATAAACCGACCAGTGTCATCTTCTATGGGGTACTAACCTGTGTTCTGAGCTCCTAGTTCTATGGATGGCCAATACCGACCACCAACCCGCTGGAGCCAAACCGATCCCAGTCTTTATTCGCCCGTCTGCCTCCTTTCGGCCTCAGCCAACCAACGCGTTCTCCGCAGGAGGTAACGGGGGCAAGTATAACTTAACAACGTGTGAGTTGGAGCTAGTTAGTAATTTGTACAAGGGGGCAAGTAGTCAGATAGAAATAATCTGGACACCGGGGTATCCTTTGGGGCACCGGACGTGCTTTGTGGCAATTCGGTAGTGCGCTGGAGTGCAATTTCAGCAGGTGGGACGGCCGAGAACGACCAACCCCTCACTGCAAACCCGTACAAGCTCTTAATACTACACTACCATCTTTTTTCGCAGCCTGCACTGAGCGCGCACGTCTCTTCTTACCATAATCCTGCTTCGCCTCTAACAGCTTATCCTGGTTGACTTCTTTTCTAGCGGGGCACCCCGTTTAACAATAAAGTGACTTCTAATGAATGAGTAACCGTTTGTGTTGGTTGTCACTGGTATAACCGCCGGTGCGTATCGTCTTGAGAATACGGACGCTTCTGCGAGGCGTTAGCTATCAGCTCACAATATTCGCTGAAGCCGCGGATGTCCTCATCATCTAAATACAGTAAACAAGGCGCAAGTATTTCCCTCTTAAATTTAGTGAAACCACTTGTGACTTTAGGTTAGAATGCATGCGAGGGCATTTACATTGTTTTCTTCTGCAATGTAAGCATACAGAGCCACCTTGTATAAGTCTCTTCATGTGAAGACGTACTTAGAAATTTTCGTAACACAGTAGTTCCCTAGTTAGCATGTCCACTCCTGTTTTTTTTTTAATCCGGAGCAGGTCTGCGTAAAACATACAAAGTTTAAAATCCCATGGAAGGACACGCGAAACCTTACGGATCACAGTTGATCATCATATCAAACCACAACGAAGTCGGAGCGTCTAGAATACCCGAACGACCTTAAATCAGTGGTCGGCCGCCTGCGGCTCTCAGGGCAGTATTATGTGGTCCTCAGCACGTCGTCAGAAACCCCACTCCTCTGGCTGTCACTCCCTAACGCAATGCGGAGACACCACTTTTGACCTCAAATGGGGTTAGACGCGAGACGAGAACAAAGAATTGATCGCTTCCAGTAGGCATTGTCCCCCGTCTTCACAATTAGCCAGATTATTGTCAATTATTGTAAGATGTTATTGTGAATTGGTAGAATTTTTCAATTTGCCTCCAAAGCCCCCCCTCTCCCAAACCCTCCCCAATCCCAAACCAATTACTCAAACCCAAAACCAAACCGGCCCTCTGCCGTGTAGGCTTCGTGCAAATCGGCCTTTCACATCAGAAGATTGCCAACCCTGGCTTAAAGCATTTGCCCTGCGATGAGAATGGCTCAACGAAACCGCGACGCGGCACAAGGCATCACCGCTATGACCACCAAAGACGCGAAGTTGCAACGCATGGCTTGCACCATTTCCTTTAGAACGACTGGCCTCAAAGGGATGATGGTGACAAAATAATTAAAAAGACTGCTTTGTTCCGATAACAATAATACTAATTTTACTGCAAGCTTCAAACAAATATGGCGATATTAAGCAGAATCAGCTATCGCAATCAGCTATCGCAATCAAGCAGAATGAGCTATCGCAATGAGCTATCGCAGTAAGGAATTTAGGCTGCGTTGTGTGTTGACGTCGTTTTTTTTTCTAGGCATATAGCGTGTTCAATATAGAAAAAATAGAAGAAATATAGCGTGTTCAATTGTTTCCGCTGGTAACACATGTTTCAGAAGAAAAAGTTGTTTCTGTATATTCTACAACTTGTGATTCTCATGGTTCTAAATGTAAGATTTTTTGTATTTCTTTATTTACTTATTTTCTTCTCTCTGTATTACTGGATGTTATTGCTAAGCATGCATATTTGATTAAAACATGTCCTCTGTTGTGGACTTCAGAGAGTCAGGAGCCCTCGTCAAGTCATCAATGCCTTTAGCTCCTGCCCCTTCAGCAGGCACTGCAACACCATCTGCTGAAAAATAAAGTCTTCGTCTTTTTCTTTAAAGTGGATGAAGCAGTGGCGCTTTCGCAGTCACTCTTTGGTAACGCCTTTCACGTCACAACATTTTGTTTGTCCGATTGGCAGCCCATTGACCAAAGCCACGGCCAAGATACGTGACTGCGAGATTGTAGTGGAGTCTCTAGTTCTGTAAAATCATACCAGTTCAATGTTAACGTGCAGTTAGTCCACCAATTTACTGTGTTTTAGTGCGCCGCTTTCGTCACTCCAGCACATATTCCGTCTGTGTAGCGCGAGATCTAAAAGTTTTTCACTCTCTCTCCGCGCCTTTTTTTGTTTTGCTAAAAACGCCCTTTGTGGCTGCAATGTGGCTGAGTGAGTTATAAAAGGCTTGGTGTTTCAAGCAGAATGAACTTGTATTTCATTTTCGTGGCTCTCCAAAGGCAGCTCCCCTTCTTAGCTCCATGGACACTGGTTAGCGCAAAGATGATAAAAATTGAAACAGTTCCACTCAACGTGGAAGCTGTCGGGAAGTGCGGAGCCCGTCAAGAAGGGATGTCGCGCTCTCCCTTGTCTATTTTCAGTATCAACCTGGTGTTGATACTGAAAGCAGTCAAGAGAGAGTCCTGAAAAGTCCTATAAAGAGGTTCTGGATTGAGCTTTCATAAATTTTGGGTACTTAATGCGCTATTCATGATGTTTCCCTCATTTTACATTTCTGTGTACTTATTTGCGGCCTAGCAACGGCAGCGTTCGTGGCAAAGGCGCCGCGCAAAGATCCCCCCAATACTTTTAAAGACGATAGTCTTACTTGGGCTACTTAAACCCAGAAATTTTGGTCTGTCTGTATGTCTGTCTGTCTGTCTGTCTGTGACTCGATTCAGCCAGCCGGCCAAAGTAAAACAGATATTGCGCAATAGTCTTTTATACTCACTGCCAAATGCAAACGTCTAAGCCCGGTTTGTATGTTCATTCACAGTGTTCCTTTCTTAAAAAATTCATCGATGCTTGGTTTCTCGAAAGCAAATTATATTCTACATCTACTGCAGAAAACCGCCGCCTGCTGTTGCCCGCGCCACCTCCTGGCGGCATATGAAAAATCACGCGGCAACAGCAACAAAAGGTTCCACTAGCTAGGTTCCACGTTCTGCGTGGAACGCACGTGGAGCTCGGCCACGCAGTTCTATAGACCTTTCAGTCGGCCGCCTCGAATTCTCTCGCGCCTCCGCCGTACTGCAGCGCTGGCATCAAAGAACCCGGTAAATTCAAATCGCCTTGAGCAGACCTTTAGTGTGTTTACCTTGGGATGATCGCGACGGTACAAGAACAGCATGAAAGGTGAGCGGGAAAGCAAGGGGGGGCATTTCCTTGGCAAATGTCTACAAAGACTATCGTCTTTTGACGACATTTGCAACGAAGGGAGCAGATACGCGGCCAATTTTTTCATATGAGTAACATGTGCCTGTGTGGTGCAGTGGGATAGACATTAGCTACGCAACGTGAGGGACCGAGGTTCTGTCCCGACCAGGGTAAGCGGTATTTACGAAGTCTCTGTTTGCGTGCGTGATGCTGTGAGGCCGTGACCCCGGAAGAGCGGCGACGACAAGCCGGGCCCTTGGAGTGCTCCACTTAAAAGACACGGGACACCTTTTTTTGTGTTTATGTTTAATGAGTTTGATGAAGCTTCCCGGGAAGGGTGATGGCGTGTGCAGGGCAACCAGGTGAAGGGAAGAAGACTCGGTCCGTCCAGGTTCCGGCGACGGGCAGCACAGATTCGCGAATGCTATAAATAATTGTGGTGTGGAGGAGCGCGCGCGAACTGAGGGGAGAGCACACGTCGTTGGTGGGCGGCAACCACAACAACGCTGTGCTGGATGATGAAGTTGCGGGGGAGGCGATGAGACGACGAGTGTAACCGGTACCGGCCGGTGGGCGCAGCGGGCGGGTTTTGCCGCTCAGTCGGTTTCGTTGCAGGCGCTGTACAGGTTGAAGCAGTCCTCGCCACTGCGGCCGCTCCGCGTCGCGTTGTAGGTGCGCTGCATGGGCGATGCCTTCTGGGCCTGGAGGGCGTAGCTGGCCGCATACCTGAGAGAGAGAGAGAAAAAAAACAGTGTTTGACGGATAAACCACGCATCGCATGCCATCACTACCCGAATGTTTCACAGAATTGATTGATTGATTGATTGTAGGGTTTAACGCGCCGGCGCAACGCAGGCGATGAGGCGCGCCGTAGTGGAGGGCTCCGGATTAATTTCGACCACCTGGGGATCATTAACGTGCGCCGAAACCTCGTACACACGGGCGGCTTTTCGCCTCCATCAGAAAAGCGGCCGCCGCGGCCGGGAATCGAACCCGCGACCTCGTGCTCAGCAGCACAACGCCTTAGCCATTGGGCTACCGCGGTGGGTGAAGGTTTAACAGTAATTAAAAAAGACAATGCAAAAAAGCAGTTGAAAAAACCAGTAATGCCTGCTTCTATATTGGTCTGCAAAAGACGACATCCATGCTTTTCACCGATATACGCTCCAGTTCTTTGCTCTTTGTCCACTGGTTAAATAATGTGCTGATGCCGCTGGACGTTAGGCCTAACATTAGGCCTAACCGAAACAGTGCATTTGGGTTTGTATCCTGGCAGCCCTTTTCGTGCTCAAGACCCGGATTCAGCTGAGGTCTTTCTCTACCACGCTTGCGTACAGACGCGAACTGCGGCCACAGAGACAAAGGAGGTAAGGCTCAAGAAATGACGTGAGATCGCTTACGCCAGCAGTTGGAGCGCGCGGTGCCGCTTACGGCCTCTCCTCTGCAGAGGTCCCACTTTTACTGGTCCAGGGTAACCGTCGCCCACTGTCTCACGCACAGCGTCTACAAGAAAGCCGTTTCTCGGCCGCCGCTAGGAAAGCCTCGCTCACTGCGATGTCTCGAGCCAGAACTGCCGCTCCAATCCTGCGCCGTTTTAACGCCTCGACTTATCTCGTATGCAGCGAGCACCAAGTGAGGTCGGGAGCAAGGCTGTGGAGGCAGGCATTTATGGCGGGAAAATGACGAAAGTGACAAGCCCGTTTTAGTGTCAAAGGGCTACTACCCTTGCTTTAAAGATTTCTCGAATATAAGATGGGGCCTGAGCATTGGCCGTTGATAGTGAGTCAGCCGGACTGCTGGAGGTTCAGCGGGAAATGGGGTTGACGCGGGTCTGCGCCGGCCTTACGCTAGGCCTAACGTTAGGCCTAACTTTACATTTTCATCGTAGCCAAAAGGCCGAGAAGCGATGGGGCCTAACTTTACGTTTCGAGGACTAACGTCGCAAAGCGCTACTCGCAGCTTGGCGTGCAACGACTATGACGTGGCAGGGCGGGTCGTTAGGCTTAGCTTTGGTGCTGCCTAACGCTAAGCCTAAACGTACGCCTAAGAAGGGCGATTGGCCACGACAACCAAAGTAACAGACTAAAGAAGCAAAAGACACAAAGCAAAAAGGACAATTATGACGCTTTCCCGAACACATCTTGAACCCCGAATGCGTAGATGTCCTCTAGAATTCTAACCAAGCTCGCGGACCAATGAATGTGAGTTTAGGACGCTTTAATAAACGGTTAATCAACTAAGAGGTCAGTCAAGAAGTTCAATGAATAAATCAATCAGTTACTTAGGGCGGAAGCACTCGGAAGGCCCGCAGCAAGAAATCTTTGCTGTACTGTGAATCCTTTGGGCGGAGACTGAACTATAGCAAAGTGTACATACTTACAAGGCAGCACATGCAGGGGTATTGCACAGCACCTTATATACTTACAAACATTTTCTTAAAATCCCCCTACGGGAAGCGGAGGTGCCTCGAGTGCGTACTCACCCTCCGAACTGCGCGACCAGGTATCCGACCTCGTGAGCTTCCTTGACGGCGTCCCGACTGGCCTCGCACAGGTAGCGCTGCATGCAGTTGTCGTCCTTGGTCATCACGGACTTGACGAATCCCTTGAGCATCGTGGTGCCGGCCAGCGCCGCGTCGTCCAGCGCCCCGCGGAAGCCCCGCGCCGTCGACGAGCGCGCCCGGTTCCCGAACGTCGTCTTCAGCATGTCCAGGACCGTCACCAGGAGGTTCAGGATCTGCCTGTAAGCACGCGACATGGAAGAATGAGAGACTAAGAAAATGGAAGGCTCCCGAAGCAGAGGCTACGATAAGGGGTTCCAAGTACAGTTCGAGCAGTGAATTTGCTTTTGAGCGC
Organism: Haemaphysalis longicornis; assembly: GCF_048455015.1. Taxonomy (NCBI): domain Eukaryota; kingdom Metazoa; phylum Arthropoda; class Arachnida; order Ixodida; family Ixodidae; genus Haemaphysalis; species Haemaphysalis longicornis. The sequence goes on along the minus strand of NW_027526407.1, from coordinate 38,971,426 downwards.
TTCACTGCGTTGCATATCTTGGCAAATCTGGGCGCCACATACTCACACTCACACAGACAAAAATATTTTTCCTCACGCAATCACTCACACTCAATCTCAACAGTCGCCCTCACCACTTGCACTCACGTTCACTACGCGCCCTCCACCACTCGCATACGCTAGCGCTCACGCTCACCACTCGCACTCACTTGCGCTCACGCTCACCGCTTCGTCACCAGTCGCATTTACTCGCGCTCACGCTTACCACTCGTCATCACCACTCACACTCACTCACGCTCACAATTCGCCGTCACCACTCGCACTCCCTCGCCTCGCGCTCAACACTCGTCTCCTCTCGCACGCGAGTGGTGCACAGCAGACCCTCCATGAGTCATAAAAACCAACAGTATTAGTGTATCACGGCATCAGGAGGCCATCCAAATCCTATTCGTAAATTAACGCGCCACCAGAGAAATAATTATAGGGTGCCCCATATCAGTAGCTCAGTGACGACCTATTTCTGAAGCAAAAACAATCCGTCCTTTAACAACCATAACAGCGTGCGGCTCCTGGAACGAATTGCCAACAGCGAGTACAAGTTCAATAGTGGCGCTCACTTCGCAAATGGCGCGCGAGAGTAGCGCGAGTGCACTCGCGAGTCGTGAGCGGGGCTCGCACTCACTCGCACTCACACTCGCCAGTGCAAAACGATGGCGAGGCTCACTCACTACTCGCTCATGGTGGTGAGCGGGGGTGTGGTAGTGCACTCGTGAGCGATCCTGCCGACCTATGCTGCGTTGACAAGAATCTTGCGCACTGACACTATAAGATCATCACCACGGTCACCACCATCATTATCCTGATCTTAGTGTCCACTGCCAGATGAAAGGTTCTTAATCTTTCTCCAGTCATACCTGCCTGGGAACGTCATAGTTTTTTTTTCTTCCGATTTTCTGATGAGCTCAGCTTAAGCTGTACTTGTAACGATTATCGATGTGAAGTGCCATTGATTCGAGTGTCGTTTCTACAGAAACGTTGCGTACAGGGCATAGAGAGGAGCACTTTAAACGTGGTTTGACACCGCCACTACAACGTCTACATGTGAAACTTCGATTTCTGTAGATTGCAATATACGTGATATTTCACGTACACATTTCATCATACCCCTCATAGCGACTTGAACTTCAGGTTTCAAATCCTTGTTGTTTGTTGACTTACTCAATACGCTGTTGTGAATGGTACCTTTATGCACACACAAACAAAAGCAAGTACTAAATTTGGCCACTTTCGGTGTTGTACACCATTCAACATCTTGCTTACAAAAGCCCGTCATCAGTGGCAGCAGTGCTTCTTTTTAAGCGAAGCTTGAAATAACAGACGGAATGGCCGATCTGTGTATGCTAAATGTCATACAGTTAACCTTAAGGAGATCTGATGATGTTGTTGTTGATGATAATGATGATGATCTGAATTCACGGTCGCTCGTCTATGGGTAGGCCACAGGTGGTTCGTTCGGCCGAAGAGCTTTATGCTAAACGCCATACAATAAAGCGAGCCTTAATGAGCTCTGATAACGATGATGACCTGTATTCACGTTCGCAGGTCTACGGGTAGGCCGCAGTTGGTTCAGTCGGCCGAAGAACAGGCCGTTATGCACGCGCTCGTGAGCGTCATCGTGAGCGTGCTCGTGAGCGTCGTGCGGACTCTAAAGTTCACTGGGCGGAAGTAGACGCCAGCAAGCGACGAAGGCCTCAATTGCTGTGCATTGCGCGTTTACCATCAAGTTTCGCGTGTTTTACATTTCCGCTTATGAAATGGACGAACAATTTTCCAGAATGTGCTCGCTTACCTTGATGTGGCCGCACTTTCCTCGTCGCTGCCAAAGACAAGCTTGACCAGCGTCTTGACCAGGTTCTTAGTGTTCATGAACTGCGTCAGCTCTTTCTTGGGGTCGGCATCGTACTTGAACTTGCGCTCGTCCAGCCGAGGTGCTCTCCGAGACGCGGGCGCCGCACCGCCAATCACGGGAGCGGCTACGGACTCACTGGCCGTGACGCCGGGTTTGGAGCCCGTCTCGTTGGGCAAAGCGTGTACACAAACGCAGGCCAGCCACAGTGCCACTCCAGCGACCAGGACGAAGCTCGAAGAAGACGTCATCTGCGGAAGACAACAGAAGGGCGAAGACGTGTTTGGACGGTGGAAGCAGCTGCTGAGTCGGCTACAAGTCCACTAAATCCTCGCTACAAAGAAATCGCCTCGTTGCGATTCCGCGTTATTCGTATTATTTCGCGGCTCCAACTGCAGTTCAAGGAGAGGTAGCCATCGCCACACTTAACACAGGACCACTTATAATAAGGTTAGTTTTCTATCCTGAACGTTTCATAACGCGCGTCTACCGTAAATTATTACTATAACGACATCGCTTTATTCGAATGCTTGATTTATCGAATTTTTCCACAGCCCGAAGTGCAGCGCATAAACATTACTTCATTCCGTTTTTTATGCACTACCGCTTATAACGGAACCAGATTTTAGTTTCGAGGACTTTCTTATAGCAAGGGTTTTCTGTACTTGCTACAGTTTGGATGCAAGACATCATCACACAAGACTGCGATTCGTCGCAGAAGAGCGGCGGACCGCACGTGACGTCAGCTTAGCGACTGTAAAGCAGGTTATTAAAGCGAAACCCCGGTTTCACTTTAAGCGAAAGTGAAACCGCGTTTCAATTGTGTCAAAAGGGTTACTTGAAAATGGCGAAAAAGAAACTATTCTAGATAAGACAGTACACGCATCTATCGTGAAAAAGAATTACAATAGCACACATCTCATAAACCACGTATCGCTATTCATTTAGAACGATGCGTTTGCTTATTGCACTTCGTTTGTAATTTGATTCTTGGAGGGTTTGATGATCAATGGGGCGCACTTTAAAGGACCCATGAAGACAAAATACAAGTTTGGTTCATTACAAAGACTGCTCTGTCCTGATAACAATCATACCGATTTCATCGCAAACTTCGGGAAAATAACGGAGATATTAAAGCAACCGTGTGGAGGGGTGGCGACTCGCTAGCTAGTTTCCGGCAACTTTTCTATGACGTCACAGAATCTTGTTTGGCCGATTGACGGTGGCCGAACTGATCAATCGACAGGACACATGACTGGACGATTGTAGTGGGGCCACTATATTCCGTTTGATCGAATCACTTGAATGCTAACCTGCAGTTAACACACTGAAAATTATGTTTCTAGTGATGGCCCATATGACGTCACTCGTACCGATAACACGTGACTGTGGCGCGAAATTTGAAAGTTGTGAAGTATTTCTTGCATTTTTATCGATTAAAAAGCGTTTTTCGTGGCCGGAATGGAGCTGAGTGACGTACTGAAGCCTAACTCTTTCAAGTTAACCAAAGTTGTATTTTGTCTTCATGGACCCTTTAAGCAAACGTAGGACGCACTTTTAGCGAAGGTTTTGCCGCACTTTTGGCACAGTTATGATGTGAGAAAGCCCTCACTCTTCTCCCAACCTCCTAAGGAAGGGATGGTAAACATTTTTGCACATTGACTGCACCCGATACGCATGGAATGCAAGATTTGATTTCAGTGCTGTAAGTCCGTGGTACACGCGTAAATCAAGCATTACTTGCTTCGTAACGTTCGAGCAATGCTTTCCAAAATCACTTCTAAATGATTAGCCAGAAGGCTTCCCCTGTCTTTCTGGACAAAACAACCGCTTGCTTAGTCTCTGAAACTTCCCTTAGCAGTAAACACAGTTTGGCACCTAAATGCACAAACTCAAGGGCGGGACAAAACATTTGAATGAAAGAGACGTCCAAGGAAGGCCGCCTCTGCACATAAGGCACTTATTATAATGTGGGCGAAGTTAACACAAGTATGCCGCAGGTAACGTGCTCGAAATAAACAGGAATTACGCGAGCCTAAAATTGAGCACACAAATTCGTTGATAAACGCCTTTCTTCTCGCCGTGCAGCCACCCAGAACTCTGTTAGTTGTCCTCCATCACCGGGGATTTCTTCCGCCTATTGCTAGTCTCGCTCGCTGCGTTATGTTATGAATGGCAGGTCCCACAATTTTGACCATTTCTACGCCTATTAGCATTTGTTGAACCAGCGCATCCCGTCGCAGCTCCAGGACGTAGCTTTCCGCCAGTGACCCACTTTTTCACGGACTCGGGACTCCTTTCACGGCGAACACGGCATTCGTCATGCAAGACGACGTGTGTCACACGGTCGTTCAGGGGGCTGCGCCCATTCATGTGGCCTTGGCGGCCCACAGGGAGCACAGACCGTCCGCCACGTCCTCCGCTATTCCTCCCCCGTCGCCATTCACCGCACAACACGCGAAGCAGGCGGACATCGTCTCAAGACACCTAGTTCTGTGTGTTTCGTACACTGTACGTTATATCCCGTCCCTCTGGAGCAAGGGTTCGAACAGGAAATGTTTGATTTTCCGCCAACAAAGTAAATGGTAATTATAAATGGTGGGAGAAACATCTCGCAAGAGTTTTGCCTTTTGATTACCGGGGGTATTCAACAAGTTATTTTTTAATGGAAGCCCAAACATGAGATGGACACAACAAGCGCAGTAGGTAGCGCTTGTCCTATCTCCGTCTCGTGTTGTGCTTCGTCTATGGCTCTTTTCATCGTGAGCCACCAACATGCCATAAAGCAAGCTTTTCTACCGCTTACATTTCTTGTACTTTGTGCTGCGGATCGTTCATTTCAGCTTCTCACGTTCCTGTGCTCATCGCCAATATCGTCACGTCGACCCGCCGGGCACGACAGTGAGGCTTCCATTAGCGGAACAGCCTTATTTTAGTTGATTGGAACCCCATCCAGTCTCTCCTGTCGTGATCGTGTTGTGTTGTCCACTTGGTTTTCGCCCTTTTAACTGCATAGCCAGTGATTCATCCAAATTAAGAATTAGAGATACACGCACTGTTCCCCCTACTTACTTTGCAAGCGTGGCACAGAATTCAAGCAGTAATAAAAGAAGAAAAACAACGCAATATAGACCACTGTAAGTCAGGAAGCTGAGTGGTAGCGGTTGAAAACAATATTTAAAAAAATGTTCAATACAAACGAAGAAAACGACTTCATCAGCTTAAACAATGAAACGCTAGAAGAGGTGGATGAGTATGACTATCTACCTGGAAGACGTTGTCAGAAGTGAACAAAACCACGAGAAAGAAATCAGTTGTGGAATTACTATGGACTTGGGAGCATTTGGCGGGCACTGCGATGTAATGGAAAGTATGGTGCTTATGCCACTAAACAGGACAGTGTAGAACCAATGCATACTCCTGGTGATGACTTCCGGTGCAGAACCTTGGGGTCTTAAGACTCTCAAAACAACCTTAACGTAAGCCCACAGGGCCATGCAAATAAGAATTATGATATAACGCTAATGGGTTGGCAACGTCTTGGATGAGGGAGAAAACCTGGATGGAAGGCATACCAACTCAAGTTAAACTGGAGAAGTGGAGTTGGGTCGCATGCGGAACGTTGACAACCATTGGACCATCAGGGTAACAGAATGGCTACCGAACAGAGTTAAGATTCATCGCAGGATAAGAGCAGTTGGAAGACTTTGGGAGGCACCTTCGTGCGTGCCACCTCTTCGCCTTACATGACCGTAGTGTGCAACCGGTTTTAATAAAAGATGGATAATTAAATTCGAAAGGGGAAGGCGGGAGAAGAAAATACAGGCAGAATTCATTTCCACTGATACTCATTAAGGGCGAAGCATGGTCTCGCTTGTAAGTATTGCTTCTGTCATCTAACTACTGTTACCCATTTGATGAGGATCTATGGATCCTTACTGCGAAGAAATCTGGGCACACTTAAGCTTACATGTCTGGTGCGCTGTTGTGACGGGTTCCTTTTATGCATACGTCCAGCCGTCGACCCAGCATCCAGGCAATTTTACAGTCCTGAATACATCTTAATCCATAATGATTCGTCTTGTTCCGCCTCAATCCACATTAATTCCATTTAATTCATCTAAATACACCACAATTCATCTTTATCCGCCATAATTCATCTTATTGCATCTTAATTCGCATTTACATACTTTAATCCATTTTATTTCACATTCCTTAACCCACGTTAATGCTACCTTGCGAAGCACTAATATTAATTAGTGATCAGTAAATAATAAACTTTGGAAAATTTTAATAATCTCGTATACACGGCTGGCATGCTGTGTTTCAATTATGGCTTTCCTTCCGTCACATGGGTTTTGTGCCATAAGTGACGAAGCCGGAGTCATTCAAGGTCAATCTTTCAGTGAGACAAATCAGACTTTCACCTCAATAAACCCTGTAGTGCGAGTAGTGATGACATTTTTTCAAATAAGTACTAAAGTTTGTTTCCCCGTCAAACTACTCTGCGTGCTGTGGTGCACCCTTTACAGGCATACAGGAAAATCGGGGATAGGAGGCCAGAAATGCAGCCAGACAGGTCACTGACACCGGCGTTCGTAGGCAATGAATGGTTCGCATTAAAGCCAGGGCTGGAATCCGGCATAGATTCCCCTGTACATCACGTATTGCGAACGTGTCCGTAGCGTAATTGTTGTCGAAATTTTACGGGCAGAGCGTCTGTTATGTAGAACTTATTAAAAATCATAACACCAATAATCATCATCATTATCGTCGGCACATTTTATGCCCACTGCAGGATGAAGGCCTCCCTCGTTCACTTCCAACAGCTGGTTAAAATAGACTCATCAAAAAGTTAGTCATGCCAAGTTTGGCAACTTAACTTGCAGCGATAATTCAAATACATAGTGTTCCCGCCGAAAACATGTCAAGTGTAAAATTCGCAAGGTGCAAGTAAACACATAAATAACGGCGTCCCCCGCTGTTTACAAGATACACTCGCGGGGCGTCGACCCAGATACAACGATCCTCCCGGACCTTCCGTGCGACACGTTGACATATTTCTCGAAGCGGCCTTCAGCGCCGCCTCCAAAGATCCAGGACATCCGGGTTGACCTAGAGCAGCGGCCATTATGAGAGTTCCTGTTCGGAATTCGGCGCAACCGTTCGTGGCGCTTTTCAGTTGTCCTGTACCGGTGCAGACCATGCAGGACCCCAACACGTCCGGATACCTGACCTGTGGTGCCGGTTTCGCGACCTCGCCGCCAGACGTCACGCATCAGCGCTCATCTCCAGAATGCCGCCAGGGCTAGCGGAACGCAAGAATCGAGGAAGTAGCAACAAAATTCGCTATCAAGTCTCAAACGGGGTGGCTGCAGTCAGCGCATCAAAACAAAACAAAAAAACATCACAAATACAAGACTCAGAGTTTGTTTGCTAATCTATAGCTTACCGACTTCATTTATTACCTTTTTTTAAGAACGAAGCTGTTTAGCAAATCGCAAATTTTTCGTGTCCACGGCTAAAAATACCAAGAATTTGCCGAGCGCGCGCAAGTGGGGGTGGGCCTCGCGGCGAACGTCCAGCATCCCCGGTGCACGTTTGTGATGCCAAGCGTACCCACTTAGGGAAACTGGCCAAGATTGACCCCCAAAAAAATCTCCAGTGTTTCCCGTAATCGTGGCAACACTTGCTCGGAGCGAGAAAGACACCTCATAGCGTACGCCCCTCCAAGTTGATGTCCAATGATTATTCCTCCCAAAAAAACAATTTAAAAAAGCTCACACTTAAACAACAATGACGGAGTAAAGGTGCACTTGCCGCAGCGAAAAAGAAGCAAATCGGCTGCAGCCGTGGACATAAACTTCCGTGATGATAGTGAAGGTTACGTACATTTTCACTACCTTCAAGTTTTACGGGTTAGTGTGAGCTTCTCTATTTTTTTAATTACTTTTGATATTTATTCTCGGCGTTTCACCGGAGTTTAGCGGCTATATGCACTTCTTTTTAACCGTCTGCGTATGCTGTACGCGCGGTTCTTGTCATAAAAAAGCGTTGCCATGACGGGTCGTGGTGAGAGACGAGTGAGATATCGGGATAACGCGCCATCTTGAAACTTAATTGATGGGAGAAAACTGATAGTCCCGATAGTCTGTTTTCACCTCCTTCGGAAACTCTTCCGTCTTACTTATTCACAGCATCAGTGCGCATGTGCGCACCTCAGGAATTCTGTGCACCCAGAACAACTCAGGAAATAATGACATCAAAATCTCAGACCAAGGCAACTTTGAAGCCCTTTACGCCGAGACATTCAAGCTCGCTAGAGAGCAAGTGAATTGTCGATCAACCCACCCAGACCCCTTGTAGCTGCATCTCCTGTGCCTTGATATTTCACGTTTCAGCCGAAGGGCATGTCTACACTCTCGTAGATAGCAGAGAAACGTTGGCTTACGTCGCAAACGTTTTACTAGTTCTATTCTCTGAACTCATTGTTATGGCACCTACGCCGCTTTCCAACCTATGGCTTATAGGAAGTTACAGGAATCATTTGTATTTACCACCACGTCGGAATTTTCTGCGCACGTTTTTTTTTTTTGTGTGTAGCGACCTGGAGAAGCCTATTTTGTTTTTTGCGTAATCCGTTTCACAAGTGCAAAACCCCATGTAGGTGCGGCCGCCTTCAAACTACCGTCCTGTGTTCTCTTTTTCTATCAAAGCATGATAAAAGACAGAATGGTTCTCCAGCTGAAAAATATGCAGCACCTGTAGCAGGAAAATGAAGTGACCATCAAATCAGAGGGTTGAAAATCAACAAACTACTTTCCACTTTGTGATCTGGACTAACCTTGTCTGGGAATGTAAGGACAAAGCGATATAAGGGAACTGTTTTCAGTTTCAGTATGTCTACTTTGCGTATACTGACCATATGTCCACTGGTATACTTATCTTGTATCTTCTGATTGTTCGTCCACTGCTATACATTCTTTACAAAACATCCTAGCTACCAGTATAACCAAGAATATGATAACCATAAAGTCGAGGCCAGTGACTGCTCTCTGCAAAAAACTTGTTTTTTTTTTTCACATGAATCTTTGGCGCCTGCACCGTTTTAAATGAGGCTCATTACGGGTGCCAGCAGAAAGACTCCCAGCGGTCTGCTATTGCTATGAAACACCCTGGCCAATTGGGAAGCCCGAAAAGAAATTGTGAAACAGCTCAGAACATTATTACGCCTCCATGGTCACAAAACCTGCCTTAACCTGCGGTCGGGTGTTCTATCTCGCGGCTACGGATTTATTTAATATCACGGGCGCACAACGACCACGTCACGTATACCTGCTCGCAACCTTACCCTTTTCATCGCCGCGACCGATCAGGCCTAGGCTTGTAACGGGTCACGAAAGGCTCAACGGCCCCCAGACAGCGTTTTTCCTCCTAGACGCAGCGGGAGCGGGTGGCCAAAGAACTGGGGGTCGTGGTTGAACCACTTGCGTTATTGTTACCCAAGACCGAAACAAAACCGAGCGACGTAAGACGCGGCGCACCACCTGTTCTTGTTGCACCGGGGCCAGACGCTGTTTATTTTCTTTTTGCTCGTAGTTTCACCGCTTGCTTCTTGAAAGCCTTCTCTCTCTCTCTCTTTCAAACTACCTCTCCGTGTTCTCAGCGTCACCTCTCTCCTAGGGTGACCTGCATTCCGTTCGGATGGGAGTTTCGCGGTTCGGGCCGGCCTAGACCGGTCCTAGAGACTAGGCTTTTGGTCTTGTTACCGTCGCCGCCGATGCGGCTCCTTCTGGAAGAGGCGAGGGCACAGGAAGAGGCGAGTTAAAGGAGGAAGAGAGCTCGCCATCCCCTTCCCTCCTCTTCCAAGCGATCTTTGTGCGAGGGGAGGCCGGGGTGAACCGTTATTTCCCAAAGAAGGGAGGGGGATGGAAAGATGGGGGACCCGACGACGATGACTTCTGCCGAAAAAGACGTCTAGAAAGAAGCAAAATGCACGCGGCGGCGGCCGCAGAGAGGAGAGCGAGATGGCTGCGACGGCGGTCAAGGTCAGCTCAGTCCGCGTCTTGAAGATCGGGGTCGCGGTGGGATGACCTGGTTTTGTGCTTGCTTTGATCCTTAGCTCGCCGGCGCCTTTTCTATCTCTTTCTCTCTCTCTCTCTCTTTCTGACGTCGCAGTGGTTGGGTCTTCCGTTAAAGAGCCCGAGGTAACCGAAAAGGAGGAAAAATGCTGATGATAGTCAAAGAAACTATCGTCTGTTTTAGACTCGCACCGAGGTAACTAGCCTCCACGGAGAAACCTGCCGCTTCAGAGACACTTTGTTCTCCTGGCTAGTGCTGTAGTTTGCGTGCTATATTCGTGGGTGGTAAATTTAATGGACTTAGAGGGTAACCATCCAAAAGCACCCAGAACAAGAAGAGAAGGCACACACACACAAACACCACTGGCCTTGCTGCCTTCTCTTGTTGTCTTGCGTACTTTTGTCTGGCTTCACTTATGAATTATGGACCAGCAATTTAAGCTCGCGGTAAACCTACTGCGTCGTGGACGAATTTTATTTTCCGAAATTGACGAGTTAAACTACAAATAGCGAATGTGTTGTGTCATTCCACGCTTTCAGGTTGTTCACCATGTCAGAAAGTTTTCAGCAGTAATGTATATCCGAAGCGCAGCCTGTAGACTCATCGTTCACTGACACGGCATTATTTTGACCAAATCTTTGGTTATTTTGAGTCTCGGCCTGTTGGCACCTCGATAAAAAATGCGTAGTGCAAAATTTGATCTGCGAGGTTACGTCAGCCTCTTACAAGAACGTCCCCATACAAAACTGTGCCCTGCCAGCATCACGACGTTGCCTCATACGAGCTTTGTAGAAGTTGTGGAAAAGCAATTCATTTTTGTTTCGGGAAAAAAAAAGATTCTTCCATCGTACTTACATTTGTGCGGGGTACTCACAATAATTTTTATGTGTTATAAATGTGTGCTTAATTGCACAAATGAGCGTACAATTTCTGTGCTGTTTGACACGCTCAATTTCAATGTGACAAGTGTGTGCTAAGTTTCACGTCTTCGCATTCCACAGACGACTGAAAGTTTCGTTCCCCCCTCACCCAAACATTGCCAGACACAATTGGGCGCCCACAAAATCACGACGTTGTCTCACACGAACTTGGTAAAAAGTTGTGGCAGAAGCTGCTTCAAATGGTAAAAGGAAATAATGCAGCAACATTACTTTTTCTTGCTAAGAGCACTGGAAAATTAAAAAAATTATGTGCTAAACTTGACGTGCTCCCATCCCGCCGAAGAAGCGCTCCGAAGTTACGTTCATCAAAATTCATCAGTACTTTAACCAGACTCAGTAGGGCACCCACAAGACAATGATGTTGCGTCACATGAACTCCGCAAAAAGTTGTGAAGAAAGCAGTTTTTGCTATAGTGAAAGGAAGTAATTCTGACTGTACTTCTGCTTGCCCGGAGAACTCACAAATGAAAATATTTGAGACGCTCAACCGACACGAGGGTTGAAAACGACGAGAAAATGGGGTGATAACAAATCATAAACATGCTTCCCCGACTATAAACAATTCAAAGAGTTTAGGCACTCATGTATAAAATTTAAACATGCAGCTAGAGAACGCAATCGATATTATTTAGTTTTAGTTAGGCGCCGTAAATTGCAGTTTCATGGTTTCCAAAACTATTATTCGCTCTTTCGAATCGCTAATATTCATTTCAGTCAGGGCCCCGGGTGTCTACTTCAGACGTTGTAGCTGCAACGCAACCAGTTTAATTCAAATTTTAGAAATTGTTCCACAAATGCTAAAATAAGACACTGGTAATGTTGACTACGATATCCCCCATTTTCGCGTTTTACAAAATGTGTCACTTCCGTAGCTGTGTTCATTGCTGTTGCATTTCACAAATCAAAATTTGTAACAAGATCAAACAATCACCTAGTTTCCTTCTGTACGACTTCTTTTATTATGAATTATTTATAACCCAGAAAATTGACAAATTCCGGTTCGTCGCATTTAATGTCCTGTCTTGTGCAAAATTTTTGTAGCCACAGTTTTATTTTCTGTGTGAAAAGATTCAGATATATTTTAGTGGCCCAATATATCCCCCATTAAGCAGCCGCATACGATGTTGTGTTTAATAGCACTTGTCTGGGCAAAATTTTACCATTTTATTTAAAAGCTAAAATTTCCCCCCATTTTCACCGCAAATGGCTGCAAACACTGTGCACAATCGTAACCCTCTCTTTTTCCTGCGTCACGTCCAGCCGCATAGATCATTTTCTCCTTATCGCCGCAGCGCGAGATCGTTTGAGAGCATGTTGCCAAAAGCAGACTATGGTCATTTTTTAAAAGTTACTGGCAAATTTATCAGCCGAAACCTTTTAGATAAGAGGAATACTTTTAAAATTTTACGCACATTTAAAGCGGTTCGAATGCGATTCCGTGCCACATGTTATTGGTATGATGGTCCTTACGTAGATTCAACAAAGTATTGACTTCTATTTGCCTTTCTCTAAAAAACGCACTCCAATCTCAACTATTCAAATATTTCTCGCTGCGAGGCTGCGGACGTTTCAGCCGAGGGCATGACCCTAATTTCCATCAACAGTGCTGCTCGAATGATTTCCTGCTACCCAAAAGTAACAGAAGCAGCATCGAGAACGGCTCGCTACTAACTTCACGTGCTTTTTCTTCTGAACCCCTGATTAAATTCGCAGAAAAACAGCGCGATCACAACTTAATCCAAGCTACCAACAACGGGCACCCCGAAGCTCTCCTGCCTGAACAGCGGAGGACGTCCAAACTTCGACCATGCACTTTGCCCTTCCACTCCCCACTCTCTCTGATACAAACCTGTGGCTCAACTTCGCCACACTGAACTTTCCTGGCCAATTAATGTGGTGAACATTGGAGCTCTGCGCATAACGACGTCAAGCGTACGATTGGCTGAAAAGTTCGGTCTGAGCTGTGGCATCACACAGTGCAAGCATGACGTTCTGGTCTGCGCGTTGTCACCGCGCAGATTCCATTTTAGTGGCCGAGTGATATGCACGTTTCTGTCATTCGCGGAATTTGCCTTGTTGGTGACTTGGATTCGTCCCTTGAGTGAGTTGTGGGGAGCTGAACCACGGAATTGCCTTAGCGGGCCCAGTCTCCGGCGTGCAACGTTCTAAAAGGCGAGACGGACGTCCCTCCTCTGGGACCCAGCTGACGTCAACAGTAAGGAAACCCTTGGTCACCCGAGAATGTCCCCTATGTCCAGGGCACGTCTTTCGTAGTAAATCTTGTTTCCTTTCTGTTCATTCGTTTTTAAACAGCTATTTCCCGGGAATGCTTCTAAGCATTTCCCGCCTTCATTTCCGTCCCTGCCATTGACCCCGTACTGCTTGGAACTTGCCAATGAGGGAACCAACCGCTCACGCTTCACATAGTGACTGCTACCATGAACTAGTGCAGGACGAGTATGCGAGAGGCGAAGGCGCGAAAAACTTCAAATGTAAGAACAAAGTTCATGTGCCTTTCTGCGGTTCCCCGTGTTGGGATCGTAATTGTAAGCTTGCCACGAATAAATTATGGCAATCCGGCTTCAATTCTTCTGTGTCTTTGAACTTAAAAAATAGTCCTATTCAAATGAATCAGTCACAATTTCAGCCACAATATCTTCGCCTTGCTCAACACGAAACATGCCTTGTGCAGAACAATCTGTGGCATTGGATCTTAAATTCAAGTTTTTACGTTTACGTGGCAGTTCACAAGGTTGCTGAAGTTTAAACTACAGTTGAGCCGTAAAAACTTGCAGAAAGCTTCAATGAAATATTACATTTATTTTTGCCCAAAAAGGTCACTCTATTGAATTTAATAAACTTGTTTTACAAAGCAGCTGGGCTGTGGTAGAAGCGGGGAAATGGGTAAGGGGGTAAGAAGGTACCTACATGTGCAGGGATACAGGTTATTTAGAAAATAATTTTGCGAGAATTTTGCGTCCAAGACATTGCTCCTCCAGGGTTGCCGAAAGCTGCAGCCAGCGTTGGAGGAAGCAAGTCCTTGATAGTGCAGCTTTCACAAAACAACATTTTATAATCATCCTTTGGTCCTCACTGCAGGTGAACATACCGTAGCTTCGTCAGTTTAAGGTACATTGCATCGTGTAGCGCCATTTAATTATTTATGCTAATAATTCAAGGAAGTTACCCGCTGTGGTGATACATGTGCTTATTGACGTGGCCGTAATCTCGTTCGTTACATCGAACTCCAAGCAGTGTATTAGGAGGCTACCAAGAACCCGATCATTTCCATAAAATTACCTCTTTAAAAGAAAGAAAAGGCCCTTCGGGGATCTGCTCATAATCTGTCAATATCTTCCAAGCCAATCGCAAAGATGCAGCAACGTGCGGTGTTTTATCATCAGACATCGAAAAACTATCACTTCCTTTTTTTTCCGACCCAGGACCCCTCGTTTACAACGAAGCCCAAGCCTGCAGATAAAGATCTTATGCAGCTACTGTGTCGACTAAAATACAATTAATACGACAAACTGACAGTTTAACTACGTAAATACTGTTAATATGACAAGCTTACACTTTCACGGCGTATTCTGTTCTGAGAAGTACCAGTCACTGTGCAGGTCGCCTACACCGATAGATAACTGTCATTTCAAGAAACGGCGGCCACATGGTGCTGAAGCCACAGAAGTGCGAAGTGTATTCATGTCGAGTTTATTCTTAGGCATCACGAAAAGTCTTCTTCTCTTGTATTCGTATCTCTAAAACGCGATGTTTTTTGGTCGTATCCCAACTGGATGTGCTCGTGTGCAAAAAACAACACAGCCTAATTTAGGCTATGCAATAATTCGTCAACGCAGTGTAAGTACCATTTAGGACACGGCAAGCATCTTTCAGATTTCTGAAACTTCAAAGGCATGCGCTAAAAGGTATACTGAGGACACATTTTTGTGCTGTACTAATAATCAGATTATCACTCCGCTCTTACCAGTGACTGCCTCTCAAAACACTTTTTTGGCACTTCATTTCGATGGGCAGCCAATAACCTCGACACCGTTACTCCGTGATCTCAATGCCAATATCCAAAGGTGTAACGTCGGCTTATTTTGTACTTAGTGGAGATAAAGCTCGCTCATTTTGAGTGCCTCCGTAATCCCGACGAACTTAAACCTATTCCTTTGTTCTATACTGTGTACATCATCTAATCATTTCGACCACATCAGAACTTAGCACAGCGAATTCATCCGCTTTTCAAGAGTCCGTGACCTGAGTTGAGTGCTTAGCAATTTTAACCGTACCAGCCAAATCTCAGCCAGATGGTGAAGCATCTCACTCCGGGAGCTCTCTGGCAACTGAGGTCAAGTCCACTCACCTCCGTTCTTGTAAGGGCGCTTCGTCAGTTCCACAGGAGAGCGCCTAGGTGTCCTCGTGCGGGCGGGTGAACTGTAGGACCCTGGTAGCGGGCGACACTGGGGAACGGTGAATTGACAGTCAGGCCCGCTGGTTGGTCACCGTTTCTTGGGGTCCGCGGCGCTGTGCGTGCGTTCAGTTGTGCAGAGCGGCGCCACAGGTTCGAATGCTTTTATAGGGCGAGAGGCGAGCACTGACGCTGCCCTCTCGCTCGACCGTCGTCCTCCTCTCGCAGTCTCCAGCGTCCTCGAACTTGGAACCATCATCTGCGGGAGGCGCAGCAGACGACGGCTTCCCTCGCCCGCTTCGCCAGTAGACCCGGAAACCTACAAGTCAGGTCACGCTGAAAAGCTCTCCCGCCCCTGCCGCCTTTCCCGCGCCCGCCGTTGCTGCTGCTGCTGCCGTGGCGGATGCCAGCGGCCCGCGCCTTCTTTTCTTCCTCGGCTCGAAGAAGCAGCGATTGCCGCTCTCGGTACCAATCCGAAGCACACTGGGGCAAAGTTTTGGAGCCTGGCAGTAAACTTCGCGTGTCCTGCTCGGTAGTTGTTGCTCATTAGGCGATTAGATTAGCGCAGTCGCACGGTATACGGGAAACTGGCTGGAGTTCTCGACCTTTAGCGTCTTGTCATTTTCAGTCCAACTTGCTTGCTTTCTTAGCTGCCTTAACTTGTTATGAACCCCCCATCAGTTCTCTGGTCTCCTTTATGAGCAGGACGTACCGACATCGGAACGACCCCCACAAAACAAAAGACGCGCGCGGAACGAGCTTTCGGACGGCCATCCTTCGTTCCTACTGGTTCGCTGATCGATTTCAAGGAGCCTCCTTATTTTTACATAAACATCCTCGAACTTTGGCCTTTCACATGACTGGCATCAGAACTATATTCTGGTTGAGGTTTTAGCCCGTGGCTCGTGAGGAGGAGGGCCTCGACAAGCTGCGTTTGGATCTTGACTCTGCAAGCTATTGAAGCGTGAATCTCGTCTCCAGTGTAATCTGCAAATGTACCGTACTTGTCTCAGAGCCCACAAGTTGATAATAGTGATGCAAAGTATTTTTGCATTACTGAAGGTGGAAGATCGCCTTACGAGGATCCTGCAGATTCCCAGTAAGCCACACTTCATGTGCGTCGTGCTTCAATATAGTCAAAATGCCAGACTCCGCTCATCAGATCCTAAGCAGTTGGAACCAGTCAGGCAACTTTCCATAATGAATCATTATTCTGGCCTTACTCTGATGTCATTTTGCAGCACTCGCATTCCAGTTTGACCCTTGATGTGTGTGAAGCACACCGCCTCTTGCATGGGTCCGCTATAGAGGTTCCTGAACGATCTACCCTTCGAGCTCAACTGCGGGGCATAAGTGCAAGTCAAGGTTAGGGACTTCTGGCTCCTGCCCGTAGAAGATTCTCGCTCTGAACAGAGGACGCACCGCCTTTTGCGTCAGCCGGGCCTGGTCGTTGCTAGCTCCGGAATTGAAAGCTTCAGCGTCAGTGTTTTAATTCTACGTGGTGGAACACATCTCGGTACTTTTGCCAGCACGCATTTATCTGTGCACTTCACCCCGTTCATGCCGTCGGCAGTTTCGAAAGGACGTGTCTAGGGTGGTTAAGGCGCTCACCGCATTATAGTTAAGCTTTTAGCTTTCCAGTGAAAAACGAAGGGCGATACGAGTATTGTCTATGTCGTCCCACTAAATCGGGCTATTAGCGAAGCAGGCCCACATTTACGACCACCACAGACATGATCCATGGTCTCTATTCGGCGGTGGTCCAATATCGCATCACATTGCGAAACATAACTAAATCGCACGAGAGTAGGGTTGACATTGGAAGTTCCTTCTGTATTTGTATCATCTTGTAACTCTTAAACGAATAACTGCTTTTGATTCTTACAGCGTTTTAGGGGAAGCAACCCACCCTGCCGGGGATGAGGAGCGCTTACAGTTGATCCTTTCTTCAGGAAATTTGGTAAAAAAGCTTGAAGTCACAGAGTGCATTTATTTGGCTGAGGCAGCGCTAGAATAATTGCCGACAAGAATGTGTCGGTTATGATGTGCCTTACACCAGCAATAAATTTAACACCTAGCGGACCATGTGTTTGACTGCGACGACTGTGCCATCAGCATCTAAACTGCTTCATGTTATTTCATACGAGCCTTTGAAGAACGGAAATATATAATTGCATTTGCCACGTAACCCTGCCACAGGTGTTGCTGTTGATGATATGTGTAATCAAAATACTGAATCATGCTTTCTAATCTTTCGTTAATGTCCTCAATTTTCTGTCCACTGAGTAGAACACCATATGACTCTATTGCACCAGTGTTTAACAGTGCCTGACGAGGGAATCTCAACAGCGTGAAAAGCTTGGCGCTTTTGTTGTTTGGGCAGTAAAGAGTAATTTTCAATATATGCTTACGAGGGGCCTCTCTGGGGCTTTAAACGTGGCGATGGTCCTTCATCTTAGATGGTCCGCCAACTAGAGTTACGTTAACTCACTGGACTTCGCCATGTAGGTCATGAACAGCAGTGGAGAGAGAGGACATCCTTGTTTCAAACCCTTTTAGGTGTACACAGGCATATTGTATGTTACCCCCTCCAACACTATTTGCTCTTGGTTCTCCCGGTATAGTTCCCTGAGCAAGGTAGTAAATTGTGCCCCCACTCCCTCGTCCTCAAGGATATTCCATAGCCGCCCACTATCAACGTTATCATACGCCGCTCCAGAAAAGTTAACCCCAAAGGTCGTTATTGCATCTACCGGTTCTTTCGGAACGCTTCTCCTATTTTCTCGAGCAACTGCTCATGCGGAATCGCTCTTCGGCCCGGCTAAACCAACTGGATGAGCCACTTCTTTTCTGGTAGGATCTGAATTGACGTCACCGTCGTTAAAGGGGTCATGCAGACAAAATACAAGTTCGTTTTATTCGAAATATGTCGTGTATTATAGTGCCCCCAGCGCTTGTACGGCAGCAAACGATGCCGTATTCACTGAGAAATTAATCAATTTTTGTTAAAATTTTGATTCGCCCGCCAAATCATGTGTTTTCGTGATGTCCGCCCTGAAGTCACAGGGGTGGGAATTCAAACGAACCTCCAGTGCGTCATTAGGCTCTGCAGCCTTGCTAACCGTCACTTCTCTCAGACGGCGCTACGATACGGAGCCGCGGACCGTTGTCGGCCCGCCGTCGCTTTATTTTGACCGTATTTGAGCCTGGCTTGTTTTTGTTACGGCAGAAAGCAATCGTTTCGTGACACCTGGGGTACGCTGGCCAAACAGAGTCACGTAAAACAGCGTCGCTTACGGTAATCTGCCCGTTTCATGTAAGACAACCCCAAAGCGCCGGACTGCTGTGCAGCTAAAACAAGCGTAGTGCGCCCAATACCAACACCAGTGTGCATTGGTACATCTACGTTTACGTGTATTTTCGTAACTTTCATTGTTTACCCCACCATTCATACTCCTTTAAAATGAATATTCATTACATTTAGCGCCAATAGCTCGTTCGGCAAGCTTATAAGCCCTGCCTTTTTCGCGTTTGCTTCAACCAATCGCACAGCTGGGCATATGACATTATAGGTTCTGTTGTGGGAAATGAGCTAGTGGGTCGTATGGCCATTTCCTTTTTTTTCCTAATTGTATAGCTTATTTGAGCGAAGTTCGCGTTAAATGTGGTGTCAGTATAATTCTAACGAGGCAATTTTTCGAATGAACTAAGCGTGTTTTGTCTGCTTGTCCCTTTAAGACAGCCCCTGGATCTTGCCTAGCGCCAACGCAACGTACAATTGGGGTGAATGTGGCCAGGTACAAATAAAGGTCCCACTCACCATGGTAGAAATAACAGCCTTCTCGAGTCCAAACTTTTAGAGCACAAACTAGATGAACCAATTCTTGTGATTTGGGGATATTCACATTGAGGTCACTCACTGCTATCACCGGAGTGTGTTGACGATCTTTACCCCCGCAAGGCGCGGGCACAAAAATTTCTCTGTGTCAGCTTTGGTTGGGAATGAAGATATGAGAACGATGAAGAATAATATTCCGTCTTTTGTCCGTAATGCAGACCTCCCACACTGTTTTGTGGTGTTTTTGCTCCTCTCCGAACTAATTGGGAGTCGAAGGTTTGTGGTGTTTGTATACTTTTACTAATAAAGGGTTATTTTAGGACCACTATTGTTCTCTATAATAACGGTATTGTAAATTGTACCGTTAATGTTATTTTTGAATCTTACGGCGACGACATTACAGTTGTTGTTACAGGCTCATTGGAAAACAATTATGGGTACAAACCAACAAAACGCTGCTTGACTTACAGACTTGGGCAGGCGCGAACCACCTGTGCATAAATACGAAAAAAAAAACAAAAGTTGTTTTGTATTCGCTTAGAGTAAAACGAGTAACTTCATTAAGTATAGTGCAGCGATAGAGACGGTTCATTTTGTGAAAATTCTTGGAGTGTTTCTTTTTATCAAAACAATTGCTAACACGGAACGAGCACGTTCAGTATCTGCAATCAAAAGTGTCGTCTGCTGCTGGAATTATTGCTCGAATGAGGCAGATTAGTCTTGTAAAAGTGAAGAGTTTATTGTATAACTCTTTATCATTCTCGTTAGTTTCTTGCCGTGTTGTTGTCTTTTTGTCTTGTTGTTTGTTATTTTCTTACGTGCCTTGTCTTGTTGTCGTCTTGTTGTTGTCTTGTTGTCTCGTAATTATGTTGTGTGGTGCAAGATGGGCGTATCTTCATCCCACTAAAAAGCTGTTTTTTTAAGCATGAATTTTTTCAGTGTATTTTTTTTATAATTAGAGGCTGTTGATGACTTAGAAACGATTTGTAAAGTGCAATAAGAACATATTAGTCTCGCGGGCAGAGCTACGACAAAAATACCCATGTTCGGCAAACACGTTACAAGGAGAGATGAACAATTTCAGCGCCCCACTTTTGTCATACTCAACAATGTTTACAGTACACACTGCCTGTTTTGTTAAATGAGGCACTTAAGGAAAACTTTGAGATCATATGTACATGTGCTGCAAACTGTAACATGAGATGGTTTTGTGAGCCCATGCTGCAAAATTTCTAGTTTCATACATTGTGTTTTCTTAAGTGAAACAACATAACTTTTTGTATTATTGCATGAAGTGATAATGTGCACCATAATATTTTTTTGAAATTGTACATGACAAGTTTTTATCTCCGCTAAGCAGTCAACGTAAAGGGGTCGGTGCCCCGTCAAGCTGTTCAAACAGCTATTTGTCTCGCCTCTTCCTGTCAAAAGGGAAATAAAGGTGGAATGAATGAAGGACACTATTTTAACGGAGCAGAAGGGCTCCTCAGTTTTAGGTGCGAATCACCTTAGGACCTCGCTTTGTCCATGCCTTGACGTCCGTGTACACAGTGTTATAAACCGAATATGTGTATGTCAGCCCACCTAAAAGGTTGCAAAACGCGAAAAAGAGCCTAAACCAGTACTATCAATAACGCTATTTCAAGGAAAAAAAGGTTAAAGAGACAGGGGGGTAGAGATGCACAGCACCATGTAAATCGAAACATCTGTGAACAGAAGGTTCACAAAAGGTTAACAAAAGCAAAATAAAATGTTAACAAAAGGTGAGAGAGAGAGAGAGAGAGAGAGAGATGGAGAGAGAGAGAGACGCACAGCCCCGTGTAAATCGAAACATCTGTGAACAAAAGGTTCACAAAAGGTTAGAGAGAGGGAGAGAGAGGGGAGAGAGGGAGAGACAGAGAGAAGTTGAGCAGTTTCGCGTGGATCCTGAATAGCCGTGCTGTGCTTGCGCTAAGAGCATTAGATTGTATTGGATTGTATTGAACTGGATTGTATTTGGATTGGATTGGATTGAAATGCATTGGATTGGACTGAAATGTATTTGGATGTGATTGGATTAAATTGAATTGTGTCGTATTGGATTCGATGGGAATTGTCTATACTGTGCACACGCGTTGTCACTCATTTACATGCGCGAGTGAGCAATGCCACTGGTGATTTACTGTAGAAACGATCCCAGTGCTTCGCCCCCTCGTCATGGTTCACTTCGTGGAGATGCGTGAATTTTTTGTAACCACTATTATATGCTCTTTTTTAACACATACCGTTAAAAAGGGCAGCCGTTAGTGCTAGTTCCGCCGCTGAAGCCCCGAAACATGGCGCATCGCTTTCCGCACGAACGCCCAGAGAAAGCCCCTCATCGCGTTTATCCTTCGTCCGTGCATTCCTCCTATTAACCTCCCCCTTCCCTGGCGTCACAAGAGACTCAAAATGAGCCTGCAAAAAACACCCCTCTTGCGGTGCAGTTTTGGGAGGGGAGTAAACAACTTTTGCCGCGAAGAGTGACAGGGCGACGTCGCGTGCTTCGTATACCCACGCCCGTCGCTTTGTGCTGCGTGAAGACGCGTTTTCTCGGCATCTGAGCGCGCTGCTCTGTTTGGCCCAGCGAGACACAACGCACGCCTTCAGCAGCCATGGCAGGCACGTGGCGTCTTCGTTAACAATGAGCCTCCCTTGCGGCCCAGATTAAGGTTATCAGCTCCCTGTCGGCGAGATCGTCCCAAATGTTTCTCAAATGGTTCGTGCGTAGGTGGAATGAAGACATTCAGTGCAGCCTGAAGGGCTCTCGGTGTGGAGAAACGTATGATCCTGGCCTTGATAACTCAGCGCTGTGAGGGGACACGCAGGTCTCTAGAAAAAACAACACGCATTGACCGCACGAGGCACAGTAATAGCAAACGAAGGTGAAGTTGTCAAGAGCGGACTGTCTGGTGGACGAGTGAGACGCAAGAGAGTACGCTTATGCACTCTGAAAAACTCAAAATGTAACGAATACATACTCAATGATTGCCGCTCGAAGATAAATGATACGTCTCTACGTCTTCCCCCGAAACAAACGTTCACATGGCGTTTTTAGGAGCCCAAGCCGGCAGTGCCGCGCAGGCTAATCCGCCTCAGCAAACAACAGTTACTTGCTTTTTACTCACCTACTTTACTTTCTTACTTTAGTTGCTTCCTTCCTTACTTACTTAATCATTCACTTACTTATTTAATCACTTCAATTACTCACTTACATTACTTACTTCATTTGTTTACTGACTTTAATTACTTCCATTAGTCACTTACTTAGTTTACTTGTTTACTTACTTACAAACTCACTCACTTACATTACTTACTCACTTTACTTACTTTACGTACTTGCTTGCTTGATTACTTACTCACTTGCGTACTTCTTTGCTTACTTACAAGCTCACTTCCTTTGCTACTCACATATAACCAGAGGTCGGCAAACTCACTCATGAGTCCACTCACTCAGACTCATTTGGACTCAAACTCACGCGTGAGTTTGAGTTTGAGTGAGCGCGAGGCTAGTGTGGCATGGTGAGTTTGAGCTTGAGTGAGTTTGAGCCGAGTGATCACGACTGAGTTTGAGTCCGATTGAGTTTGAGTCCATTTTGAGTTCTGAGTACATTTTGAGTTTGAATCCATTTTGAGTTCTGAGTACATTTTGAGTTTGAGTCCATTTTGAGTTCTGAGTACATTTTGAGTTTGAGTCCATTTTGAGTTCTGAGTACATTTTGAGTTTGAGTCCATTTTGAGTTCTGAGTACAATTTGAGTTTGAGTCCATTTTGAGTTCTGAGTACATTTTGAGTTTGAGTCCATTTTGAGTTCTGAGTACACTTTGAGTTTGAGTCCATTTTGAGTTCTGAGTATATTTTGAGTTTGAGTCCATTTTGAGTTTGAGTTCATTTTGAGTTCTGAGTACAATTTGAGTTTGAGCTCATTTTGAGTTCTGAGTACATTTTGAGTTTGAGTCCATTTTGAGTTTGAGTCCATTTTGAGTTCTGAGTACATTTTGAGTTTGAGTCCATTTTGAGTTCTGAGTACATTTTGAGTTTGAGCACATTTTGAGTTTGATTACATATTGAGTTTTGAGTACATTTTGAGTTCTGAGTAAATAGGAGTTTTAAGTCCATTTGGAGTTGGAGTACATATGAGTAGCCTAGCAGGCAGCTATGGTTGGCTTTAAAGTTTCATGCGTCACTGTGGGCTCGGAATTCAAGTTACCTGCGGGTATGGCACCAATCGCGATCTGCATGATCGGTTGGGAGGGAGGTGGTGTCTGATTTTTTTTAGTTTCTTGTTGAATTTTTATGA